>NC_059116.1:10597721-10932721 GCF_020740685.1 Jaculus jaculus | reverse complement strand
ATGTATCCAGTTTTATCTTAAAATGATATTTTCAGGACTGGAGTGATGGCTTAGCAGTTAAGATGCTTGCTGCCAAAGCCACTGGACCAAGGTTTGATTTCCCAGTGCTCACATAAAGCTGGATGCACAAAGTAACACATGCCTCTGAAGTCCATTTCTGGTGGCTAGAGGCTCTGACATAAGCATGTTTTCTCTCTCTTTCTTATATAAGTAAACAAATAAAAAAAAATACCAAAAGAAATTTTTACCCTTATCTGTTGAACAATATTTCCTTAGTATACAAATAGCATGCATTTCTTTCCTTTCCAAAACTATTTATTATTCTGCTAATCAGTATTTTACATCTATTCTGTAGAGAAGTTTGGAGTGGTTTGTAACATGATTTTTGTACATATAATCTATTTATTTTTCTTATGTTGAGATAGTTTTTTTTGTTGATTTGGATTTTATTAGCATTCATCTAAGAGAAATTTTCTTTAAAATTACGGTTCCAGATATATAGTTGTAAAATTCATTGATTTCATGAAAATTGGTAAGAGTTAAGCCATTAATTCTTCAAATACACTGGCCCATTTTGTCTTTTCTGAATCTCTATTACTATTAATTCAAAGTTCATAAAGGATCAACTTCCTTTTCCTTTCAGTCTTTCAGCTTTATCTTTCCCTAAGATCAAACAATTTTCAATTTCTACCTACAAATTCTGTAAATATATGATACAGCAATCATAATTCTAGAATGTTCATCCTTTCTTTATTTCTGTTACTTAGTATTGATTCATTGCACATTTGTTCTACAATCATTCTTTTATTTTAACTCTTTAGTGCTAAATGGGTAACTCTAAGGCTTTCTTCATTGCATCCAGTATCTAGATTATGATGGTAGGTTTCCATTGAAAGCAGTAACCTGACCCTGGACACATCAAAGAGGGTGATACCAGCTACAGACATACTCATCCCTCTGAAGTCCTTACGGAAAGCAGAGACCCAGAGCATCTGCTCCAAAGATCATATGTGATGCCAGTGTGAAAGGGCAAATGAGCTGAAAAGCTTTGCCAATGAGATGGGTGTTATTCTTAAATGTGTGTCATAGAAGATGTATATGGTTATATATATATATATATATATATATATATATATATATATATATATATATCGTCTAATTAAGTTTTTTTACAATTCTGCTTTTTAAGCCAATGTTTATTCTTGGAAAAAGGAAATGTACTTGCAGATTTCTGCATATTTCTTCAGTGACTAATTCAGTTTGTAGCCTGGAGATTTTTATCACATTGGATAACAAAATTTCTAAAGAATTTGACTTATTAAGCAACAAAGATCTTGTTTTGATGTAATCATCCTTAGTTGTTTTTACAATACTGAATTATTTTCCTTCCGGAAACTTATTTACTGACATGTGTATATATCAATAGACTCTGAAGCTCCATTTCAGTTCTCTATTGATGAGAAAGATTACATAATTATTTTTATCAAATTCAGTTATTTTGCTGGTTGCTATCATTCACAGTGCACTTTCCATTTGTGTGTGGGGGGGGTGTTCTATAATTTTTTTTTCATTTTCAACCTTCAATACTGCAAAATTATGTATAGCATATTTATCTCTCACAAATGCACATGCAAGGAGATAAGACATTTGCTTTCATGAATAGTTTCATTCAAATATTAAATATATTGAACAAAGTATTCAGTAATAATTTAATACTCTATATTTTTATTTTATGAGGTCTAATTTATGTCTAAATTTTCAGAATATAATCATCAAATATCTATTAGAAATTCAAATAAATGTATAGTTTCCTGCTACATATAGCAGATATAGCTTGATGTATGTTTATTATGAAAGATCTTTTTACATATTACATCAAAAATGTAAATATATTTTATATTAATGTCAAAATTCCCACTCTTCTAAGAATAATTTGATGAGGTGATACAGGATTACCCATAGCTGTTCTTAATGTCTACACCTTATAATCAATAGTAAGGCTGTAAACATGCAACCTAAGAGGTTAGTCTGATATCTTATGTTTGTGCAGTGCCTTAAATTGTAGCATTGAATTTGAGTTGTATTTTAAACTGAGCTCAATTTGCCAAACCCAAACCTGGGCCTCTTATGTCCTACAGATGATCGTGCAGGCTAGTTGGCTCCTCACTTCTGGACGTTGTCATTGTGTCCACGGGCGATCAAGTACTTTGTTGTATGTGATCTCTCCTTGAAAAACTTGACCTTTCACATCATAGGCTCTGAATCATGACAACAGTGTCTAATTCCACTTCTTAGTGTCCTGAAACATCTAGCTGTAGAAAATGGGGGTGAATAACTCATCAATTTATTGATATTAAAACAGGAACTGTTGGGCTCTTTTTTCCTTTCTTTCTTTCTTTCTTTCTTTCTTTCTTTCTTTCTTTCTTTCTTTCTTTCTTTCTTTTCACAAAAGTTATGATATCTCTGCTTTCAGAATGCATGCCCACAGTGAAACAACTGCTCTCTGCAAACACTTTCAGACAGTTGGCTTTAGAATATGTCATAAAACAAGTTGTCTGGATTTTGACTGAAACACTTTCTTGTGAAGGCAACTTTCAAAGTGAAGCATTCCAGGTAAAGATCCACTTCTATAGCAAAATGAACTCCCAGCCCCGAGCTGACTATGACCTCTCTGGCAATGGCCAGATGAATTTCATCTTGTGTTTCTATAGGCCTCTGTAGCTATGTCCTATTACAATTATCCCAGTGTCATAACTGTTTTCTTAGATGTTTCTGTCTTTCCCTATGCTGTGTTCATGTGGGTGGAAGATTATTGTGTCCAAGATTTTTGCGTTTCCCAACTCTGGCTATTTGGCCAATAAAATAATCAAGACTATCATTCCTTTCTTCAAGTTTCTCTCTCTCTCTCTCTCTCTCTCTCTCTCTCTCTCTCTCTCTCTCACACACACACACACACACACACACAACATATATATATTATATATATATATATAATATATATATATATATATAATCTCCCATGAATGAATGAATAATAAAGGAATAAAATAACATTTTATATTTTTTAAATCTTTTATTTATTTGACAAAGAAAGAGAGAGAGAGCAAGAGAGAGAATGGGCCCGCCAGGGCCTTCAGCCACTGCAAACAAACTCCAGACATGTGTGCTCTCTTGTGCATCTGGATAACATGGGTGCTGGGGAATCCAACTGTGTCCTTTGGCATTTCCAGCAAACACCTAAAATGCTATCCCTCCAGCCCTTATTTTATATTTTTGTGAAAAGCTTCTAATGATGTAAGGCAATGCCATGTAAACCAGGTCAAATGCATAAATAATATTTGATGAGTGCCCCTTACTTTCCTTCACCAATCTCACTAGATTGAAATTTCACAAAGATATTTTTTTGGGGGGGTATTCAAAGAAAAATCCTAAGAAAAATTGAGAACTATGCTGCAGCAGAAAAAGAGAAAAATGAATGAAAATAAAGAATGTCAAAGAAGGATCCATTGCCAATATAGTTGTTAAATAAGATTGATAGCAGATATTTGTTTTGGGCTAAGCTCATGTCCTTGAATTCAATTGGCCAAAGTAGAATGGTGCCATTTATGATAAAGCTTCTTGCTTACAAAGGTAGCCTTTGTTTTAAAGCACATGGGCATGAAAATCCACCATGTCCAATTTCATGACAATGAATTTCCTATAAGTTTGGAATTAATATTTCTAAAAATTTGTAATAAGATAGAACAAAGTGTTTCTCTCTTTAACTTAAATATCTACTGTAAAATATAGGAAAATAAGAACAAAAGAAGCTTAAAGCTATCAAAGGATGTAATAGTAAACATTGTTGCAACAATGAATGAAATTAAAATAATTAAATAAAGTTTCACCATCATAGAAAAGATGTCAGAATCCACAAGTTTTAGCTAGATGTATCCTAAATATATTTAGCAATAATATAAAAAGGAATGTATTACTATAATGAGGAATAAAAAAGGGAAACATCAATATGAAATACAGAAAACTTCAAAGTGATTGCAAGAAACAGTATAAGAAATTTGATGACCAAAAACTAAGTAATAGAGCCAAGAGAGAGAGAGAAAATTGTTTAAAGACATCATCCATCAAAAGTGACACAGTAAGTTTTGAAATTGAATATTACCTATAATAATAAAGAAATCAAATTAATAAGTAGAAACTTTCCCAGCTGTACAAATCTTGACCAAGAAATCTTCACTGACAAGATCTATTAAACTTTGTCATGAAGACTAACACAAATTATTCATACTCCCTTCCAGAAATAAATAAAAGGAAATAACAATGAATAATGGGGAGACCCTAGACCTATCAGTGGCACACACACACACACACACACACACACACACACACACACACACACACACAAAATCCAACTGCCAAGCAAGAGGTATTGCTTCTCTACCACATGTGCCAGCATCCAGATGATACCCAAGTGCTCCTCTCACTGTTATTCTGAGAAGCTCCTCTAGGGAGAGTGTGATAGACATTGAGGAGACTCAAAACTCACCAAAGTGGAAAATCAGAGGCTGCTTGGAAGCAAACGGTAAAGGAGGCTTACCACATGCTTGCTCAGGTTCAGGGAACATAGCATAATAGGAGGTGGAAAGACTGTAAGAGCCACAAGGTGGGAAAGAGTATCCCGAGACCCTCACCTAGTCCCCATTTAGAGACTAGATGGTGCATTCATGCAGACAGTGAGTACTGGTAACCCACTGAGGGGGAACCTTGCTGGAATGCAGACAGGGAGGGGGAACATAAGTGTATAAGCTGATGGGAATGTGACGATTAGTGAATAAGTACATACAATAAAGTAAAAACAAACAAACAATATATCATATATTATTATATTAATATAATGTTATTATTAAATATATATTAATATAATAATATTACATTAATATTATTATTTATTATATTATAATATATATATGAAAGAACTCATTCAAACAGATTTATCCTAAGTCTTATATCTAAATCTAACAGCCTAGAGTATTAGCAAAAGGAAAGTAACAAAAGAAAACAATAGAACAAATTAGTACAGTATTAAAAAAAAAACGCTGTTATAAAAATGCAACAAGTTAGTAGTGTATTTAAGCAGGAAATGGATTGCCTATAGCTGGAAGTATAAAGCACTGATGAAAGTCATTTCAGACACAAATGGAATGATGATCAGTGTACAAAAAAATTTAAATAGTGTAATTGTAAAAAAAATATTCTCCATAAATACTAGTGAACTGCATCCAGTTACCTATAAATAAATATATACCAGAATAAACACTATCTATCCAGAACTAAAAAAAAAAAAAAAAAATGAGGACTATTCTGAAGTTCAGATTAAAAACTTGAGAAAGGTAAGCTTTCAAGTAAAAGTAAAATATTATAAACCCCACAGATTATGAGGAATATGAGGACTCTTTAAAACGGCACAGGGTCGTCCATGAAAAGCCTCAGGTAAGTGCGACACTTAGTGGCACAAGTCTGACTCCTCCCCCTGCACTACCAGAAGAATATTACTACCCTGCACACATCTATCGGTGATGAATTTTAAAGCAAGATGACTATATCATTAGTTTGCAAAGATAATTGAGGGGTTTATTCAGGCAGACTCCCTGATGCTGAGAGAGTGAATATTTTAAAGTCCATTCTCCCAGAGACATTGTCAGATTCACTGCCCACTTTCCAACTAGAAATTAATCATAGCACAATTGAGGCCATGATCTATGGGAAGTAAGAATTATAGGAATCTTACATTACTCTAAGATACACACACCCGGCCACACTAGTATGTAAAGACTCTCTTTACCTGGAACCAAGTTAAGCTTCTGTATTCTATTAAATCCTTCGTATAGCATAGACCTCATGCTCCAAGGTTGGTGAGGACATCCAAATATGTCTAACTCTTAACGTTAGCTAAAACTACCTTCCCTCTATTAAAAACCAGGGAGCTTAAAATATCAAGTAAGGACAAACACTTGTACATATCCATATTGAATGAAACTGTACTTTAAGAAATTATTTTCAGTCTGGAATACACCCAGGGCATGCTATTTTCTCGTGGTAAAAGCATACATTTAACAGATCTTAACTTGTCTTCAATGTTGAGTCATCACCATTCCTTCTGCAAATTGTACAAAATAAGATGTAGCAAGGATGAAACCAAAGTCCCATGCAACATTTATTTACTGCGAGCCATACATTTAGACAAATATAGCACATATTTTCATTCCACAAAGTCTGAAGTGAGTTTGAATACCTAGTTTTGTACTCCTAAATGACTTTTTTGAAAAACTAACTTAGATATCTTGAAACAAACAAGTCATTAAAAATAATGGGTGCCTATTTATATTATCTGTATTGAATTGTATATAACTCCTTCCTGTTCTCTGTTAAGTACCACGTTATTTTGTGTAAGGACATGTTATAAAATTATGCCTGAATTAGTAAGTGACCGTGGCTACTCAACCGATGAACCCGATGAACCCGATTCTCCCCTCCCACTAACCATTAGCTGACATGAACAACTCTGGGACATTTGGGGTCTCATGTACCCTCACCTCGTCAAAGGTGACTTAGTGACAGGCTAGACCGTGCTGTTGTGGATTCATAAATGACAGCCCTCCTCCACAGCCTCTTGCTCTTCCCTGCTGCCATGAGTCTCAGTGAGGATGCTTAGACGTCCTGTGTGAGGCTAAGTGCACAGTACTCATTTATTCCAGTAATTTTCCAGCTCTGCATCTCTGCATTAACCCCTGTCCATTGGAGTACGAGGCTTCTGGGATCTGGCCTTCAGGCAGATACTGATCTATGGGAACTCGCACAGTTATTTGTAAGGCTGCTTGACGAACTGTATCCACTTAGGACAACCACAGTAGTTGGTTCCTCCTCAGGGACCTAGGTTTTTGGTCAGGTTGACAGCAGAATGAGCCTCAAATCAAATCAGGAAATGGACCGTTCCCTTGCACGAACCACAAATTTTGTATTAAGGAAATCATGAATTCAAGAGATCATAAATTTAATCAAAATTATTTCAATTAAATTCCTAGCTCACATTAGAGAAAAGTGGATGAAATGACTTAAATTTGGAACATACTACTTATGAAACTTATCTTTGATGTAGAATGCCATTTCACGGAAGTAGGGAAAAATGCAATTTTAGAATTAACATTAAACCACCACTTCAAGATAAGATTTATTTCTGCAAATATCATGTCAAATTAGGCAATGCCATCTTAAAAAAGAAGAAGAAGGAGAAGAAGAAGAATGAGAAAGAGAAGGAGAAGGAGAAAGAGATTCAGAGATCCAGAATAAAGTAGAGTTGACAGAAAGACATATATGTAAAGGATTTTAATTTTAATTATTTAACGCATGTTGGATGAATGTTTGAACTGCTGCATATTCTACTTAGCATTTATGTATTTATTTAGCTTTATTAAACTTCCATCAGCCATTAAATTGTCAAATTAGAGAACTGGCCTCTTAAATGCTCTACACTAAAGTTCTTCATACACTGTGATAACAATGTCTCCAGAAAGAGCCACAGAATCCTTGGTCCTAAGTTTTTCCTTTCCTTCATATTCCTGTTTCTTGGTCAGGGCTAAGGTATGTGTTTGTCCCTTGATTTTGCCTTGCCTTGCATAAAATTTCCACAATATCCTAAACCATGCCAAAGAGTACAGCCCTGGGAAGAAACAAAGCTCTGCACTGGTCGTCCTGTCTATCTGAGGTATGAAAGAAGTATACTGAGTATAGCTGCAGTCTCATCATTTTGATGGGGCATGGCCTAGAAATCATAAATTCTTAGTGCAGTAGTGATTATTTTTTGCATGATTTAAGGAGTGTTCTTCAATCAATGTTTCCATGTTTGCTGTAGAACCTTAAGAAAATGTGTAGAGATTTGAAAGAAAGAACTCTCACATGTGTGTGGGTATATATGTGTGTGCATGTTCATAAATGTGGGCACACATGTGTATGTGAACATGCCTGTATGTCCATATGCTCATGGAGGCCAGAAATCAATGTTGAATGTTTTCCTCAATCAAGCTCCACATTGTTTTTTGAGACATATTTCTCACTATACCTGAATATCAGAAATTCAAATGGACAAGCTAGCCAGCCAATCCCAGAGACCCTTCTGTCACTGATTGCCAATGTTAGGACTAGAGATACATGCTGGCATGCCTATCTACTCCCTGGACACCGAGGATCCAAACAGACATCCTCATACTTGTGCCAAAAATGCCTTCTCCATTTAAATATCTTCCCAGCCCAGAGATCATTTTTGGACATTAGTTTTTTCAGTTAAAATGTTTCTCCAAAGAATGTGTCTATCCATCTTCTAATTCTAACTTCCCCAAAGTCCCACAATTTCTCTACTTGCCTCATTTGCAGGGAAATTGATGCATCAGTAAAATCCCATGATTCACCTACTTTTCTCGTGCCCACATTTCAAATAAGACCATTTTCACAGAATACTGTTCACCATATCAAAACCTTTTAATATGTGCCTTATTTGTTCTTTTTCAATGAAGCCTACTAAGTGTATGTAGCCATGACAGTGTGATAAGTGAATATGAAATCAAGTTAATCTTAAATGTTTTATTATTTCTTTAAATTTGATGCAAAGCATTGAAAAACTGATTTGCTTATAATCATTTAATTTACAAAGGTATCTGAAAAATTTAAAGTGGGATAGTCTAAGTTGTTGCTTATATAGCCTTAAAATAGTAAATCATGAAGCTTTAAATCATTATTTAAATGTGTGGACTACAGTATAGAATGAGATTCAGCATCAATGTATCCATCACAGAGATATAATAAATTTAAAGGCCTGTATGCAGATCATATCTAGTATTGTTATTTTCTGTTTTTGTTAGCAGACATTGAATTTGATATCCTTTTTTAGTTTACTAATGAATCAGCATTACTTATTAAATTATTTTAGGCTAAGCTTATTTTCCTACTAAATAGGATTACTTTCCAATCATGACGAGTCACAGTTTGGTGACATCTATATTTGCTGCACAGCCAAAAATCAGAGGAAGGGAATGATTAGGGGTTAAAAGAGTGACACTGAAAATCAAAGTCAGTCATTCTGTGTGGTGTACACATTCCATCTTACACTATGAAGATAAACCTGGACCTTATGGCTTGCACCTTCAATTCCTTAGCAGGGACACGGGGGGATGGATCCCAATCTGGTTCAAGCCAATCAGTACTACAGAGAAAATTCTAGGTCAGCCTCAGCAAGAGTCAGACCCTGCCTCAAAAATGATAGTTAGAGAGAGCCATTTTGTTTAATCATAATTGAAAAAAAAATAGATCTTAACAATTCCACACAGGCAAATTGTCAGGCTACATGAAGGGTTAGACGGTAGCAAATGGTAATATTTTGTGCTTTTTATGAATAATTTTACTTTCACTATTGAGTTATTTTTCTTGTGTTTATGCTGACAGATATTTATCCACACCTTAAAATGCTAACTGCAGTAAAACAATAATTTAGAACATCTGTTTCTACCAACGGATATGACAGATGGGTGTTGGTTAGGACAAAGTAGCCTTGAAAATACATTACATAGAAAAAAATTAATATGATGAAGAAAAATGAAATTGCCAAGGAAATAAAAAGCTTTATTCAATAAAAAGGGCTGAGATGTTTGATTAACAATCAAAGGAAAAAAGTGAGTAATATTCAGCAAACTGCGAGATAAGTAGCAAACACAGTGACTGATGGGGTGAACAGCGGGCATATGTCACTGTAAAGTGATTTCAAGTGTACAAACAAATAATGTTCCCTCCCCCAAAAAACTCTCTTAAAATTAAGATGAATATAAACATATTTAAAACAATGGATCAAAAGCTTCTGTGTCAACAATAGAACATTCTAACTTCCCCTTAAATTTATCAAAACAACAAAAATGAAGACAAATAGCAATAGTAAAAGTCTTCATTTTTCAATAACGCATAACTAATAATGAAAGACAAAAAGATTGATGAAGAGATAGGAAGCAGCAAAGACAAGACTTACAGTAGAAATAAAGAAATGCAGAATAGGCTTTTAGGTTTTAATACCATATCTCAACCAGGACATTTGTAAGTAATTCCAGAAAAAAAAATGTTATTTCTTTGTTTCCCATATCATATTTTATTGCAATAATTAATTTAACTACATCCACTTCATCCTCTTTTATAAAAATCAGTAAATTTAAGGCAACTTTTATTTGGTATCAGATCATTGGATTTTTTTATTTTTAACTTTTTAAATATTTTATTTTTATATTAGATGTGAACATATTTAGTATGTAAACAACACATGTTGGTACCATCCTTTCTCTCCTCCCTGACCCTTTTCTGAAGAGGCCTTCCTCTTTGAGGATGCAGGTCAATCACATGGAGATTGTGACTCATGCATTATGGGGGGTGGGTAGGCAATGTCTCTGTTCAAAATGTCTCAATTTGTGGATCTAACAATCTTTCTGTCCCATCTTTTGCAAAATTCCCTGAGCCATGCTGGGAGCATTTTAAGTCTACTTCAGTGATGGGCTCTTAGAAGCCTCTGGATCTCTGGTTTGGTAGTTGCTGAGTCTCCTTCACCCTTGTGCTGATAACACATTCACTAAGAAAGCAACTCTTCCTCATTTCCCCAATTTCTCTGTGGGTTTAGCTGGGGGCTGGGGTGGAATGTACTCTATTGTTTATATCCTCAGGTACAGCTCCTGTCTGAAAAAAAGAAGCAGATTCTCCAATAGAGAATGAAGTCAGCATCAGTTAAATGGGATGACCATTATTAATTTAAAGAGAATTAAAAGGGTGTAGACCCTCTCATAGTCTGAGGTTAGTGGAAGCTTGACAATGGGAAGCAGAATCATTATCTGGATATGATTCTGACTTGTTTCCCAGTTCCAAATATGTTTTCCTTTTAACCGAGTGGATCTGGTAGCCAATCCAAGAACCCTTGGTTACCCACTGTGGTTGTGTGCCACTATTGCACTTGTGTGAGCTTCGTGTCAGGTTGCTTGCTTCTGAGTTGCTTAGACTTTGAGTTGCTTGGATACATGTTGGCCGCATGCCCCCCCAACCCCCGTAACTCATGTAGCACCTTTCAGCACTAGATGGGCTAGTTGCCTGTGGACTGGCTCTCCTCCAGATTCCAACCAGGTCTCTCCATGGTCCATGCCAACAGCAAATGGTATCTTCTGCAGTAGGGTCTTAACATTAACCTCTGATAGATAATCAAATGCTCTGAAAGAAGTCTGCTTGCTTTTTTTGAGAGATCTAGTAGATCTCTATGATCAACAGATCATTATGTATGTAGACAACATTCTGGTATAGGGAATTACAGGCCAGCACCAAGAGGCATTACACCTGGGTTGCACACATCTGTCATGCTTCCCTGCCTCCATGAAGCTTCCCCTTGGAACTGAAATGAGCACTTTCTTTCCATCATCTGCACCAGATTGGATGTTTAATTCCAGCAACAAGCATTCTTCTTTGCAGCTAGTCTCCTATTTGATGTCATCACCTCTTTCCCTCCTATTATGCAGGTATTGTGTAGGTAGCACTGTATGCTTTGAGATCATGAATGCCACAGCCGTTTTGTGTCTGGAAGACAAGATAGAAAAGCATTCCTCCCCTTAGTTTGGCTTTTACATTCTTTCTACCACCTCTTGTGCAATGGTCCCTGAACCTTGCAGGGTAGTAGATAGAGATGCTTTGCTATGTTTTTCTTTTTTTTTTTTTAATTTATGTGTGTGTGCGTGTGTGTGTGCGTGTGTGCACATGTACACACAACATGAATACCTATTCCAGGGCTTCTTGTCACTGCAAACCCTGGATAAATATGACATTGTTTTGCATCTGTCATTTTGGAGCAGAGAATCAAACCAGGATTACAAAAGTCTTTGTAAGCAATCACCCTTAAAAGCTAAGAAATTTGAATTGAACTCCTTTGCCTGATACTCTATACAATGAAAAAAAAAAAAAAAAGTTAAATAGCACAAGAGTTTGAGAGCAGCCTGAGATTACACAGTGAATTCTAGGTCAGCCTTGGCTAGAGTGAGACCTTAACTCGAAACAACAAAGCAACAACGCCAACAACAAAAACACTGAGTAAACACTCTGGTTTCAAGAGGGTGGGCCTTGCATAAGAAGATCAAGACAAATCAAAACTGGGAGCTTGCATAATAAGCACCAAATGCCAAACCGTCATGCCAGCATCTTGGGATTGTGATCCAAAATGTGGGTAGCTCCTTCCTTCCAGATCTGCCACCTATAGCAGGTAGCTTCATGTGGGCTGTCTCCCCATCCTACTTCATCTGGAAAAATAATAAAGTAACAGTCAAATCATTCAAACCCCACCGAATTCATGTTTTCTGACATAAGGATTCTTTTTTCTGTTATGTGTTTGAATATTTGTGGTATGTTAACTTAAATCAGCATGTAAACATTCTCTTCATAGATCCATACTTTGCACCAGAAAAACATGGATGATTATAATGTTTGAGTAAATGGGACAACTGGTTTGGTATTTACCAGTAAATTCCCTTTATATTTCATGGATATACACATCCATATAAAGTCATGCAAAAGATACCGTATATAGCATAAATGCTAATACTTATGTTTTGGTTTATATAAATATATAATAAGAGTGAAACTGTGTATAATAAGATTTTGAAATAAACAATAATAAATATACACACATGTACATATATCCACACATGTGTGTTGATTTGTACTTATAATCATGTGTATCAAGAAGGAATTCAGGGCTGGAGAGATGGATGGCTCAGAGGTTAAAAGTGCTTGCTTGCAAAGTCTGCAATACTTATAGAAGCCAGATGCACAAGGTGGTACATGTACCTGGAAATCCTTTGTAATTGCAACAGGGCTGGTGTTCTCTTATTCTCACTCATTCTTATTTCTCATTCTCTCTTTTTCATACTTGAATATATTTTTTTAAAGATGATTGAAATTAAAGTCCCAATACATTTTATGGGCTACAGCGATAGCTTAGTGGTTAAGGTACTTGCCTGCAAAGCCAAAGGACCTCATTTCGATTCTCCCGGACCCACGTAATCCAGATGTACAAAGTGGCAAATGCATCTAGAGTTAGTTTGCAGTGCCTGGAGGCCCTGGCGCATGCACACACCTATTCTCTCTGTGTGTCTCTTTGTCTTTCTCTCCTTCTCTCTCTATCTCTCAACCTCCCTTCCTCCCTCTTTCACACACTTTGGAAAGGATGTGTTCAGTCTCTACCCTGTGTAGTATTTCAGTCATGTGCTCTACACACCCAGCTTAAAAAAAAAAAAAAATCAGATGAAAAACCACCATTGTCTTTGAACAGTTCACCTAGAAATTTAACTTCTGTCTTGTTGCCTGAACAGTGCCACCTGATTCATTCTGTGTTCAGTTAGCTGAATGAGTTAGATTTTTTTTTTTTTTTCAAGATAGGGTCTGACTCTACCTCAGGCTGACCTGGAATACACTCTGTATTCAGGTACTCAGGGTGGCCTCGAACTCATAGAGATCCTCCTTCCTCGGCCTCCCGAGTGCTGGGATTAAAGGTGTGCACCACCAGGCCCCACGTAGAGTTAGATATTTTAAAAATGAAAATGTTTTTGGAGTATACTGAATAAAATTTCCAAAGCAGAAAAAGAAATATCAAGTGAGTTTACTTCCAGTGAGATGTGGAGACATGAGAAACCCACAGGGTACTTTGGGAAGATAATCAATTTGTGTCACAAAGAAAGGGTGAGTAACCAAATAGGGGGTGATTTTTAGATAATGGATTTTCTGCACATGATTCAGAGGTACCTTATACTGTTCTAAGAAAATGAGTTCGATTGTTCCAAATTAAATTACCATTCTTTTGTTTTGATAAATGAAGCAAAAGAAAGCTCTGATTATGTAAAGGATGTTTGGATTTTGTGAGTTGTTTTCCACACAGCCACTGCATTGCATGTTGTAAGGTGAAAATTACATGAAAGAAGCAATAGGACAGTTAGTCTGAAATAGAATTTCTTTTCCCTAAGTGCGCTTACTGGGGGTGAGGCTTTCAGACCACAGCAGTGACTCAAGTCAATTTCTGTAGCTGCTTTGTTTTGTGCCTTGGTGCTTCTGTTCACAGGAGTACTCCTGCTGTCTCAGGACAGGAAGTTCCCTTCCTCAGCTCTGCCTGGAATCGCTCTAATTTGTTCTGGTAATGGGTGCCAGATGTCAGAGTATAAAAGGAAGCTGGCGAGGCCAAAAGGATTGCCATTCGACCTTCTGTTGAATTCCAAAGCTCTTTTATTTTTTTTTTCCCTCTCTCTCTCTCTTTTTGCATTCTGTGAAAATCAGATATTCTCCAGCAAGCCCAGTGAAGGGTGACAGGCTGCTCTCTCCTGGTGAAAGCCTCAGAACAAAGAGATGGAGACTTGGCACACCGCTGGATGGCCAGCATCTGCCACTGCTCTCTAGACTGTTGTTTGATGGAAAGGGAGGAAAGACAGGGAAGAAAAGTGCTTCTTTCCTTCACATGCATAGGGCCATCAACTTCTCTTTTTCTATTTTCTTTTTCATCTTCTTTATATTGAGTACGAATTCTTCAAAATTGCAATTCCTCAAGATGGGCCTTTCGCATGTCCCTTGATGAGAGATACAAACATAAAAATAACCTTATTTTCCTGTCTTTCATTTTATTTTCAGTAATTAGAAGTCTAGGATACATTGACTTTTATACTGCATGTCTAATTTATTGCATTTATTACTCCATTTGTCTTGGAGAAATACATAAAAAAATATGTAGCCATCTCCAGAGAGTAAATCAAAGTGAATCTACTCAGATGTCTACAGCCGTTGATAAGAGTACAGGCTGGTGATAAACTCAGTCAACTATTAAGGGATTTACATGTCTGAGCAGTTAAACCTCATACTCATTAACTGATCTTCCACAGGATCACAGGCTTTGGGGAACTGTTTCTGAATTTGTAATGACATTTCTATTAATTTTTTTAAATGATTATCGTCTCTTGGTGCAAGAGTGGGATTTCTGTTTCAACTAAGTATTTCAATAATGGGCAAATGTATTTGCTTTTATCAAGATACGGTTTAAAGGAAGCAATATAATCATTTGGTGAAGATAATGCTATTCTCCTTAGGAAAAGTAGTAAATTATAGAACAAAAGGAATGAACTATTTATGAGTAGCACATATGATAACATCCTATCCTGTTGGCATTGCATAGTACTGTGTACATTGGTGAATTGCAGTTCTGTTTCATTGGCAGCTTGCCTTGGTTTTTGCCTTTGCATTAATTTTAAAAGTGGTTCTTGGCTGGAGAGAGAGTTAGTTGGTAAAGTGCTAGCTTTATAAACAAAAGGAACTGAATTTGAAGCACAGATCCTACAACGTGGGCTGTAGTTACCTTCTCATTGCTGGGACACAACAAAAGCAGCTGAGGAAAGGAAAGATTTTATCTTGTCTAGAGGAGATGCTTCATGATGACAGGAAAAAGATGGTAGAACAGAGGATAGACATCATCTCTGCCACAGGAAGTGTCAAACAGCAACAGAAGTGTAAGCCCAGCTCTGGCAACAGAGCTGGCTGTGACACCCCAAAGCTCATCTCCAACAAGCTTTTCTTCTAGCAAGCCTGCTCTTCCCAAAGTGCCTCCAGGTAGGTTACAAGCTTTCAAGGCTAATTCACGTGGGGGTATCTGATCCATGCCAACACAGACACGATGTAGAGTGACATGAATAGAACAGCATATACAAGTACTTTAGAAGTGTAAATGTGTAAACAAAACCTGCAAGTTTTTATTTAAAACATTAACAGTTGTTATCAATGAATGTTAGAGTTAAATTTTAT
This sequence comes from Jaculus jaculus, assembly GCF_020740685.1. Classification (NCBI taxonomy): domain Eukaryota; kingdom Metazoa; phylum Chordata; class Mammalia; order Rodentia; family Dipodidae; genus Jaculus; species Jaculus jaculus. The sequence continues at coordinate 10,916,836 of NC_059116.1, read as the reverse complement.
AAGTTTTATGTTTTCATGTTTTATTTCAGGTAAGCATGTGCTGTTAGAACAATAATGTTCATAAGAGAAGAAAGTGGAGTCCTTTTAAAATTTGGGAATATGATCTTATTGTAAATGTGGCTGCAAGAAGCACTCTCCAGTCTGGCACTGTAAGCCTGCATTCACTCAAAGGTACTTTACATATAATTTAAAATTAAGAGTTCCCAGCATATCACTATAGTAACGCATCACAAATATTTGTTGGCTATCTTTGCTCGCACATAGTAGACTCTCAAGAAATAGTTCCGTCAAAATCAGAGGCATATTATATTCAGATATATTAATATTTTGGGGCTGGAGAGATGGCTTAGTGGTTAATCGCTTGCTTGTGAAGCCTAAGGACCCCGGTTCAAGCCTCAATTCCCCAGGACCCATGTTAGCGAGTTCATTTGCAGTGGCTGGAGGTCGTCCTGGCACATCCATATTCTCCCTCTGTCTCTCTCTCTCTCTTTTTCTGTTTTTCTGTGTCCTTCTCTCTCTATGTCCCTCTCAAATAAATAAATAAAAATAAACAAATAAATAAATAAATATTTTCTCTCAGGCTTTGGTTCACAACTTGACAAAAATACATAATAAAAATGAATGCATCATAACTACATGGAGTCCATTTATTTTTTCAATGTTATTTCACATAATATAATTGCTTAGAGTCATCTTTGCAACAACTGACTGATATGTGGAGCTGACTTTATCTTTCTGTATTATTGGAACTGCCATTTCAAATATCATCTAAAACCATCACTTTTTCTCCTACCTCTCTGATCGCATCCCATAATGACATTATTTAATTCTGTCAAATACACTAGGATACAGTTTTGTATGAAAACAGCTTTCCATATGAATGCAAGACAGTTGCAATACTATTATAAAATTAATTTCCCAGAAATGACTGGCCCCAGGTTACAGATGTCCTTGTTTATTGTCATTTGACAATTCCAGCTGCACACAAAAAGGCAAAATGTTTCCAACCATGCATGGGCAAAGAGGGACAATGCTGAGAGAATAGGAAGAATACACGACTCCTTAAATCTAAACTGCACTTAGTGTAACATTATGTTGATGTTTCTATACTTTTGGCCACATATCCAAAAATTCATCTGCTACTTAGTCTAGTTCTAAAATGGGGTCCCTTAGTTTTATGAGCTAAACACCGAGTAATAGAATAACATCATATTTCTTTAATTATTATTACCCTATTATATGAACATCATCCAAAATAAACTTTTTTCAATCATTGGGTTCATATTATGAACATAAACTATGATGACCCCAATGAGGAAAATAAATATGCCAAAATAAAAAAATGAAGGTTATTCATGCAGAACTTGAAAAAGAAATTGGCCAATGCCACATGCCTTTGTGGACACTCAACGGAACATGCAGAGAAGGGGGAAGCTTTATCTTAAATGAAAGACAAATCTTTAGCATTCTGCGATGGGAACATGTACAGAAGCTGACTGTGAGTCCCAGGGACCTGGTTTTCAGAGTGTGGTTGGTTTTTCTTTGTGGGTTTGGAGATCCAACAGAGACTGTGCAGGAAGGATGAAGGCCTGAAGTCACTTCTGACTTTTTGGAGCAATCCCTGCCTAGGTGGTTTGGGTCAGCAATGCTTGTCATCAATGATGCACCTTCAGTCCACTAACTTAAAAATAAAACAAGAAATGGTAATTTTGAAAAATTATTATTATTATTATTATTATTATTATTATTATTTTGGGGGTTTTTCAAGGTAGGGTTCCACTCTAGTCTGGGCTGACCTGGAATTCACCATGTAGTCTCAGGGTGGCCTTGAACTCACAATGATCCTTTGACTTCTGCCTCCCGTGTGTTGGGTAAAAAGGCATGTGCCATTATGCCTAGCTCTAGAAACATGATTTCTTAAAATCAGATATAAAATAATCACTAACATATAGAATATTTTGTTAAGAAAACTATCATTTAGCTCACATCTATAGGAAAAATAAGAAGGCAAAATTAACACACTCAGCAAACAAGCGTATGGAAAACCTATTTAAGGAGAAACAGCTAGAAACCACAGTGCATGTGGAAGGATGAAGCCGTAGCAAGGGAAGGAGGCACGCTGGGGCACACAGGTTAAAGCAGCGCCCTCCAAACGTGAGCCTGAAATGCAAAGCGCTGTGTGATCCACGGGGCTGTTCATGGGGTGGGTGAGTGGAGGCACCTAAATTTCTAGCCATAGGCTGATGCTGTGGATGCTGCATTACCAGAATCATCAAATCTTGTAAAAAGCACTGAACGAGACAAATAATCCTTCGGTTTGTGGAATGAAGCCATTTACCTAAGTGTTGCATGATGACTTTGAGTCATGAAACAATAGTCACTGGTAAATAATTTAGAAAAACCTGAAAATGAGGTATTCATGATAAGATTAAATTAAAAAAGCGTATATTTCATGGCTGTCCATTGAGCAACAGAGCCACGTAAGGCATATATTTATCAAAAATATGAACTTCAAAGCAGGAGTATTCTAACACTCTGACAAGTAGAAGACAGAAATGTTCTTCACAATTACCAAACTCAATTTAAATAGCCACAAAACATGAAGGCAAAGCAATTGGGGAGATGGGTCAGCAGGTAAGCCCGCTTTTCATATAAGCATGTTCGCTTGAGGAGCCTGATTGGCTTTGCATTTCATTTCCCAGACCCATGTAAACAGCTGGGCATGCCTACAGCTGTCTGTAATCCTAGTCCAGTGGGGAAGGGAGAGCAGAGTCACTGGGGATTGCTGGTCAGCCCGTCTGACAGCAGGAAACATCGCTGGGTTCAGGGAGAGACCCAGTGTCATGGAAGCAGAGCAGAACTGTTGTGGTGAACCACACCTGCCATTGTCCTTGGTCACCCCATGCTTGTGCACGGAGCACCTGCCCCTGGACACACAGGTGATTGGACTTTATAACACATGCCACATTCACAGCGCGCACACACACACATGCACAACTAAAAAGTCAACACTGGAACAAGATGCAATATAAGTGTATTGTTGCTATTGATGATATATCTGTGAAATGTCAAGGTTTTTTTTTTTTTTGAGAATAATCTAAACTATCACATTTCTTCAGTTTAATAGGGATCGGTTCCTGAAACACACGTTTGCAATGTCCTAAACTGTATAAAAATCATTTCTGTTTATGTGCAGAGTAGGAACATTCACAACTCAAATATTTCTAAACAAGTATGCCCAATTTGGGATCATTGTATAGTTTAGGAAGCCAGAGGAGAGGAGCCATTCTGTACGTTGCAGACTACAATCCCCACAGTCCCAACCAAATAGTTAATTCTCAATCATGGCCCTTTTTGCAGATATTAGATTGTTTCTAGCTACTTTGCTCACTTTTTTGTAATTAGAGAAAATGATTCAGTGAGCACAGAATGAATCGTCTTTGAGGAAAGAAAATTCTGTGCAAGTATGTGATGTTCGTTAAAAGGATGAAGTTTTGGAAAATTACCTCAAAATTAAAATTTCTAAATATTATTAAGTTTATAGGTTTGTGTAAGTTTGACTAATTCATACATTTAATAACAGCAAGAACAATAAATAATAAACACCACTTTTTTGGTAATGGCAAGAATTTCAAAGAATTTATAAATAAAATCTTAAAAGTACTAATGAAATACAAATATATTCTTTACAATTTCTATTCTTTGATGTATAAATCACTAACATTATGCAGTAACTTGAGGGGTCTAAATACGGTTTTAATTTTGAATATTTTATGCACCTGTTATGTTAGTATGAATTTAGATCTATTGTATTTGGCTTAAAATTTTATGTATTTAAGGCTCATTTTAGTGTTGGGAAAATTTAATTATTTTTATTTTGTGAAACTGGAAATATAATTACCTCAAGGTAAATATTTCTTCCCAAATTTAAATATCCAGAAAAAGTTATTGAATAAAGGAGAAGAAATGAGATACCTAGGGTCATTTTGCCTTCCTTTGACAAATTTGTACCACTTTATAATAGTTCCTGGAGCCTCCTTATTTTTCATTAGTTGTATGTAATAAATGTTTGGGTCATATTCTCCCTTATTGGATGTCTGCTCCAAGAGAACTTCATTGTATCCCACATTTAGCATATAAATCTATCATTTAATTTTATATAGAAATTTTTCAAGTCATAGGATAATCAATTTGCATATAAAAATGAGCGATTACATGAAGAGAGTTGAATCTGGGAAGTTAAATAAACTCATAATTCATCAATTTTAAATTTAAACAAAAGAGCAGAAGCTTCTCTGTAACATTTCAGATACCCACAGTTTTTTGTTATAAGGCAGTCAAAGGAAAGTTGACTCAGAAAAGGAGATAAGGAAACCGGGAGTCTGTAAGCCAACGTGCATAGACGCAGCCAAAAGACTTTTGAAGCTAATGGATGAGAGGAAATAGGGAAAGGAAAGGAAAAAAAATATAGGAGAAGAGCGGAAGAGGAGAAAAAGAAAAAGCGTCGACTGTGTAAGACAGCGGGAGGACTGGAACCACGCCGTCACAGTACCCGAATCACAGGATCTGCGAAGGATGCGCACGGACGGCTTTGATTCAGTCCCCTTTCTGTAGAAGGCGACTTAATCCATGACGCTTGTGCCTCCCCTTCCCCCGATCTGCACAGCCCAGACTTGCATTTCTGTACTTTCCACCAGATACTGCCCATGGGTCTGCTTTATACTTTCTCCTGTCTTGTTTTTCTAGTTGTTCTTGGTACTCTTCAGCTGTTTTTGTGTCAAAGTCTGCATCAACTGAAGTTCTCAAATTTCAGTTACTACATGGATACTTTGTGTAATCCCTTCCCCATTACTTTTTATATACAGATTCCAATTTTGGGGTGGTTGTTGTCTTCTGAGGTAGGGTCTTGCTTTCTAGCCCAGGCTGACCTGGAATCCACTATGTAGTCTCAGAGTTGTCTCAAATTCAAAGAGATCCTCCTGCCTCTGCCTCCTCAGTGCTGGGATTAAAGGCATGCGCCACCACGCCTGGCTTCAGATTCCAAGTTTTGGATGAACTTCTTTGTCTTGCTATCTCATGGGTAATGTTTAAGGTACAAGTATCATAAGGCAGTTTTACTGAGGGGTAGTGCAAGCAGAAGCTTTGGCCTCATGCATGTTATGCATCAGCTCTACCATAACTTTCTCTCTCCAACCACAAGCACACTTCTAATAACTTAGATATACAGGTTAACTCTGTCATTATTGTTTCTTAAAATCATAATGATATTTAATCAAGTACCATATTAAATATTAGAGCTCTTACATGATGAAATGTTCCAAGGTTCCTTAGAGACAGCTTTATAGGATGAGTGGATGAAGTGGGAACAAATCTGATTTAGAAGTGATCCTATTCCCTGCTACCTCCTCATCTTTGTGTGCACAAATCTACCTCAATTCACACCCCTCCAATGTAGAAGACCTGCTTGAATACTAGTGGAAAAGCTGGGGGAATTACTGACATCTTCTACCCTAGGGGAATACTGATTCAAATGGTAATTTTTCAACATTATGAAATTAGCAACTTCCTTCTTTCTATTATATTATCTTGCAATATGCATTTCTGAGTGTCTTCTTAGAATCTCTAAGCAAGCTAAGATTTTGAAGCTCCTCAAGATTGCCAAACAATGGGATAAATTTTCTAGAACTTTCTCTGCTCTCCACAGTATTATTATTTCAACCTCTGTTTTTCTTACAATCCATAGACTCCAGTGTGTGCTACTGTGATCTGTGTGAATCATGACCTCAATGCAGCTCAGAAAGTCACCGGACTCTAGCTACCAGAAAAATGCTTCGAGGAAATAAACGTGCATAGAATGCTGGACTCACCTCCACCAGCTCAAGTCATCTTGAGACTCATGGTCTTTGTAGTTTCCGATGATTCCTCTAACATATGTTGTTACTGCATTTTATCAAATTTCAGAAATGATTATTGAAGAGTCTGGACATACTGTCTGCTTTCCATCATAGCCAGTGTTAGATTTGCAAACTGCCTACTGTCATGAAGAGAATTATCAATATGTCTATTTTCAATTTCATTTTTCAAAAACAATTAATGAAAATACAAAACAAAATCATAATAGCTGAAAAATTAACTTAGGTAGAATTAATATTCGGATGTAAACACACCTCAGTGTCTGTTGCCCCCATATTTCTAGGATTAGTGGAACTAAAGGGAAACTTACAATGCTGTTTACTTCTTCCCAGCAGAGTTTATGAATGATATACACTGGAAAGACAGGCTGTCAGTTAGGCTTCCATCAATCTGAGAAGTTCCCTGTGTGCATCACTGAATCTAAGTTATGAAAAGCTGGCAAGACCATTTTGAGTGAGTTTTCTGTAACTTTTGCCTGTTGTGGATGGTCCATAAATACCAGATACCTATCAATCAAAGCTCCTTTGTAATGACTTATTAAAATGAAGGAAGACACATGTGCATGTGTGAGGGCCTGCAATTCTAATTTTCATCCAATGTCAATTTGATTTCAGTATCCTTCCCACACCCAGTTTATGGTTTGGGCAAATTACAGCTGTGATGTGTTTGCTGGGGTAATGGTGATGGTATGCTATTAATTCCCCAGAGCGTATCATATTTTCTGAGCAAGTGGTATAAGGAAGGTCACATTGAATCCATCTATTTTACACTGTTGAAAGTAAGCCATCACTGCTAAACTTCTTTAAAAGGTGAAGGAGACAGAGGAAAATTATGACATTTGGTCATTGGAGATGTATGTATACATTCTATAATATCATAATTGTTTGAGCTCATACAATATCTTTGCCAAATGTCATTCTACAAAAATCTTAAAATTATAATAATAGGATAAGGAATAGAGAATGACAGCAAATATAGTTTTGTCAGTATGTGAGATGTATCTGACATTTTGGTGAGAAAGGGAAAATGATGACCTGTCCAATCACAATGATGGCAGATGCTACCCACAGTATAAATTTCATTGGTGAGTTAGTTCCATTCTGGTTCCTTCCGACTCCAAATTTTCTACTTAGGTTCCAGGGTCATGTTAGGACCCTGGTTCCAAGATTCCTGGGCTCACATGGGTGAATATTTTACTATTACCATTACTTTTCTATCCCATGCCCTTATTAGTCCTCAGCTGACAAAGGACAGGATCCAAGAGTCACATAACTGGGGCAAGTACAGCACTTCCCTCCTTTATCCTTATACTCAAGAATCACTCTCTGAAAAGCTAAACACTTTATGACTTAGATTGTCATTTCATTTTAATTATTTTGGAAGTTCTAAATTTTAAATCCTGTTATATTATGTTGAAAAATACTTTAGAAGGATATTAAATGATTTTTAATATTTTTAAACTTAATTTATTATTATTATTATTATTCTACTTAGCTTTGTACTCAGTGAATACAGTCAAGTTGGTTCCATTGTTAGGATCATCCATGTCCTACCCCCTCCCCCTGGCCCCTCCTTGTTGAGATATACGAATCATGCATTGTGGAGTTAGCCCACAGTTATGTGTAGGAGAAATGTTTCTACATATCATGACCCAACATGTGGCTCTGATATTCTTTCTGCCCCCTCTTCTGCAAAATTTCCCTGAGCCATGTTGGGTTCAATTTTGGTCTGCTTTAGTGATGTGGTGTTGGGGGTCTCTGGATGTTTGATATGGTAGGTGTTGATTGTTCTTTGTGTCGATCTCCTTCACTCTTGTGTTGGCTGGTTCACCAAGAAAACAGCACCCTTGCTTGTTTCGTCAATTATTCTTAGTTTCAGCTGGGGCCCCTTTGAGGTATGATAGGGTGGTTCTCTCTTTAGGATCTGCATGTATCTGAAAAACAGACAGAGCAAGAAAGAGGCAGATAGAGCGAGAGAGAATGGATGTGCCAGGGCCTCCAGCCACTGCAAACGAACTCCAGACACGTGTGCTCCCTTGTGCATCTGGATAACATGGGTCCTAGGGAATTGAGCCTTGAGCCAGGGTCCTTAGGCTTCACAGCCAAGCGCTTAATCACTAAGCCATCTCTCCAGCCCAATATTAAATTAATTTGATGTAGAAACAAAAGTAAAATTTCCCCAATTAAAAAAATATTGTCATTGTTTCCATCTGTCTATCTGTCTGTATGCATGTATGTGTGCTTCATGCTATAGCCTGTATGTGAAAGGAGAGGGAAACTTCAGAGTTGGTCCTTACTTCCACCTGTGTGAGACACAGTATCACTTGTTGTTTGCTCTTAGGAAGGCCATAGCTCTCTGCACTGTGAGCTTTGGCATTTTCTAGTCTCTTCAAGCAGAGAGATACAAAGAGGGAAAGGGAGGAAGAGAGAGAGAGGGAGGGAGGGAAAAAGGGAGGGAGAGAGAGCAAGAGAGAGAGACAGAGAGACAGAGAGAAGGAGAGAATGAGCATGCCAGGCTCTCTAGCAGCTGCCCACAAACTCCAGATGCATATGGCACTTTGTGTATCATCTGGGCTTTATATGATTACTGTGAAATCAAACTCAGGTCATTAGGTTTTGCACTCAAGCATCTTAAACACTGAACCATCTCTCCGCCTTCTTCTCATTTTGAAAAACTTTTCAATTTGTACTTGATATTATTTTTGTTAATGGAACAATGATACTAAAATTTAAAACAAAACCAAATCCAAGATGGCAAACTACACAGAAAATCATACAATTCTGTGCTAGGAACACATCCTTATTCAGCATAAATTGAAATCATGACTGCTACTCCCACAATGCAGAAACCCCAATTCCATGGTGAATACCTGAAACCCAGCTGAGGAGTCTCCCCAAAAGAATGTGAGCAGCGACAAAGAAAAAGAGGATACCAACACACTATGTATCTGTACAAAACATGTTTTTAATAATAATAATAATAAACAATAAAAACAAAGAAAATACTAAGTTAATGTTCCAAGTACGTGATAATTTATACCACCCTCTCCTCTCTCCACTTAATTTCTCCTTTCTTCTTTTCTCTTTTCCACTCTCTCTTCTCCCCTCCCCACTCCTCTGCTCCACTCCCAATCTCTTCCCTTCTGTTTTTCCTCTCCTGCCTTTCTCTCATTTTCATCTTCTTCCTTTCTTTCTTTTGAAACAGGGTGTTTTCTGTTTGTTTGTTTGTTTGTTTGTTTTTTGTATCCAAGGCTGGCCTAGAACTAACTACTTAGTGAAGAACAATGTTGAACTTTTTATCTTCCAGCCTCCAACTCCCCATTGCTGAATTTACAGGTGCCTATACCCATGTCTAATGTGTGCAGTGCTGTGATATCGATGTAAATCCTCACTCATGCTGGACAAGCATTTTACCAACTTAACTGTATTTCAAAACCCCAAATTTAAATTTTTGGACCGACCTTTTCTTGTCACCTTCTCTTTTCCTCCTTCCTGAGTTCCTGTCTACTGAACCCCTCATTCCAACCGGTTCCTCTACTACTTCACAATCTCTCTGTGCTTTACTTTGCTGCCTCCATCACCCATGATGGAATGTTCATGAAAACTACAAGAGTAGTCAATGCTTTTGATGTAGAAACAGACAAAACTAAAATTTGCCCACTTTAAAAAAATGTAGTTTCAGCGTTTGTATATGTATGTGTACAGCGGGCCCGATGTTGATGCTGAAGGGCCCAATACTGTGCAGATCTTATACATGTAATGTCAGTAGCTTTGAGGTCATCAATGCAAGAATGGCCACTTAATGTCTAGAAGCCAACATTCCATAGCTCTTGCTCTTCTCGTGTTCTTATATATCCTTTCTCTACTATGTTTCCTGAGCCTTGAAGGGTGCATGATAGTCTCTTCTCAGTAAATTGATCAGTTTTGAGTGTTCTCAGTGGTCATGTACACCAATCTATTGGCATCAACATAAATATATAAGAGGGAAAATGGATATCCATTTACCTAAACAGAATTATTAGCTTCTCTTTGAGGACCTATAACATTTCAAATCAGAGGCTTTTCAGTAGTGCTTTAGTACCAGACACAAAATCTGTTCTATGGAGGTCGTCTCAGAGAGTAGTTGTTTACCCCCATAACAGACTATATTGCACCCATCAGCACACTTTACTTGTGTTTTCAGTTCTATAGTTCACAGTTTCCACTTCTGGTCAAGACTGTTGATGACTTTATTTCTCCAGCAACCTGTAGCTTTTTGAGCACCATGACAGCTAGTCAGCAGAGAGACGTCCAGCTCAGTACTTGATTTCTCAGTATTCCAAAATGAAGCATGCAGCGTTTTCAGAAATAAGATCTTGCCATCTCATTCCAGTGGGCAACCAATCTCACTGGGAAAAAGCAATACTGCAATATATGTATTTCCTATTCACAGATCTCTAGACCTATATGGCAAGAACTGGAATTCAATGGCAGTAGCCAACACGCATTACTCGCAAATCCTGGACTTTGTAACAGTAATTGGATGAGAAATTGGCTTTGTTCACTGGAATGAAGTGTGCATACTCTATGTACTGCAAGAGCAGGGTTCAAGCATGAGGTGCCTACGGTGATCATTAGGACTTTCTCATGCAATTGCCTCCCTACAAGGAACCTGACAGAATCCTACTGCCCCACTGCTCTGAAGGCCCATAACATGTAAGTCAATGTGACATTTGCCAGGTACTGGAAATTTAAGATCTGGTAGACAAGCCATCCATCTCTTTTTCTGGTACCTTACAATCCCCATCGGTTCATTTTATTACAGTGTCTACCGTAAGCATGCTGTGTGCAGGGTGTGTTCACAAAGAAAATACCACTGAACATATTGGAAAAGAATATCCATTTGTTTTAAAGCCACTAAAGTTTTAAGATATTGGTTAAAACCACTGTTCAATTCAGTTTACACCGATTAATACAGTTTACTGTGAAGTTTTTGTTAACATAGAGAAAAAAATATTCATTTTGACTCAGTATCCTGTGTAATATTAATTAACTGAAACATGGTCATAAAGCTCATAACATATTAATTGGCATATACTACTTTATCATATATATATATATATATATATATATATATATATATATATGACATGCATATATATGATATATGTGTATAATATATATCTATATCTTCTATATCTGTCTATTCTCTCTCTCTCTCTCTCTCTCTATCTATCTATCTCTATATATGTATACATATAAATTCTTGGGGTAGAAGGATGGCTCAGCAGTTAAGGCACTTGCCCACAAACCCCTAACAACCCAGGTACAATTCTTCAGTACCCACAAAAATCCAGATGCACTGTGGCCTATGCAGTGTGAGTTCACTTGCAGTGGTTGGAGGCCCTGGTGTGCCCATTCTCCACCTGTGTCCTTCTCTCTATCTCACTCTCTGTTTGTAATACACGAATAAAAATATGTAAAAGAAATTCTTGACCCTGGATTTATAATTGTTAGCCAATATTAGAGTGCAAGTGGTAAAGCAATTTGTTTTAAAAAGACAAAACTTTATGTATTGCAATGCAAGTAAAACCTTCTGCACCCCTGTGTGCCAAGAGAAATTTAAAAGTGCCCCAGCAATACATTTTGGATATTTTTTTTTTTTTTTGGCCAAACATCAATGTTGTTTTAAATAGCAAAAACTGCCTCCACCTTGCACTTTGCATTAAAGGTAATTCCCAGTGAGAAGCAGTGAAGCAATTGTTATCTTCTTGCAAAAAAAATTTGTGCATTTCTACCAAGAGGGCACCGAACAGAAGATAAAAAGCTTGCATTGTAGCTAGGAGTTTTATTGGTGAGGAAAACAAGTGCTGTTCAGTGGTTTAAGTTAGAGGTACTTCTGCTAAAGATTTCTGTTAGATGAAAATGTCCCGCTTGGGATTTTCTAAAAGATGTGCAGAAATGGAAAAAGGGAAGTACTTGGACATAACTCAATCTTTACAAGTAAGCTGCTTCCAGGCATGGATTTATTATTTATAATGTAAACTAAAAGCAAAATTTCCTGAGGCAGATCAGGCATATTTGAGCACTGAAAATATACTTAATAAAATAACACATGAAAAGATTTTTAATTTCACAAAAATGTTTATTAGATAATATTTGACTTGATCAGACATTTAACCTTATCACTTAGTATGTGTGCATTATGTTCACTTGTGGAAGAAATTATAATTCAATATCGTATATTACTGCACACATAGAAATGCAAGTATATCCCAAACTTTTTTTTTCACATCTGCACACAAATGATAAATTGTGCTACAGTCTCCAAACACTTGAAATAATTTTCCATAACAATATAATTTCTAACTTGGAACATTTAGTTAAATGTAAGATCTATGTGCAATTACTTGAAAATAATATACTGCAGAAGCTCGCTATACACTGTGTTGAATTACCATATGATACCTCCCAAAGAAAACCTTATAATGGTGATGCCATAGCTTGTTAAGTAGGATTAACTTTACTATATCTTATGAAAAGGTTTCATACTTTGGATATTTTATTGACTATGGAAGATACCACTAGACTAACTATTTGTGTCATGCATATAATTCCCACTGGTTCAGTTTGATAGCTCAAGTGCAAACTGCTCAGTTAATGAACTAAGACATTCTATCTCACATGCAGAATCTTTGGTTATGGATAACTCCGTGAAGTGGAGGATAAATTGATAAAACTACCACTGGCTATAGAGCAGGTCCTTTTGACAGTATTTGCCATCAGACAAAATAACCATAAATAAACAATTGCAGCATAAGCAAAAACTTTAAATAAAGGAACTGGGTCAGAAATGGAGAAAGCACAGGATGAATGATCTAGGATAATCTTCATGTTTACCCCTTTAAAGATCTCTTTTTGTTTAGTATTATTGATTTTCATCATTTGTGACATTTAACCATAAAAACTCTTAGTTAGGACGTATTTGTCTAAGTATCCTAAATGTAAATCTTAAGCAGATTTAAGGGAGAAATTGCCTTCACTACTCCTCCATAACATCTCTCTGAAGTTATAGTGACATAATGAGGAAATACTCCTGAGATGGTTTATATTGATTGTGAAATTTGCAAAACCTAGAATCACCTATGAGGAGTTAAGTATATTGGGTTAACCTCTGTGTAAGTCTGTGAGGGATTAAGTTAATTAGGTTAATTAAGGCAAAAAGAGCAATGTTTTATGTGGCCTGTAGCACTCCATTGGCTGGATTCCTGGATGATATATATATATATATATATATATATATATATATATATATATATATGTATATATATATATATATATATATATATATAATTTGTTGTTGTTGTTGTTTTAAGGAGAGAACTGGCTGAGCATGCAGAACTTATCTCTCTCCTCTGTTTCCTCTTGGTGGAGTGTATGGGACCAGCTGCCTCATGAAACTGGCACCATGTTGTTCTGCCATGAAGGACTATAACCTGGGACTATAAGCTGAAGTAAACCCTTCCTCCTTTAAATTGATTATTTTGTTATTAGTATAATTTAATACAGCTCTGTCAAGGTATAACTGACAAAACTGAATATATTTAAGGTGCATGTATCTACCTTTTTTGTGAGAGACTGTTTAAGAATTACTCCCTTACCATATTTCATGCATGCAGTATAAGTACACAATACAATGTCATTGACAATAATCACCAAGTTTCCGAGCTGTCCACTAGGTCCCAATAGTGTATTTACCTGATAACTGAATGTTTACAACCTATTGGAAAGCGTTTCTTCATATCTAGATTCCCCAAATCCTGCCCCCCCCCAAAAATAAACAAAAACAAAAACATTTCTTTCTAAGTTTCTATGGGTTGGTCATATTTTATTTTTATTTATTTATTTATTTATTTATTTATTTATTTATTTATTTATTTATTTTGGCTTTTCAAGGTAGGGTCTCACTCTGGCTCAGGCTGACCTGGAATTCACTCTGCAGTCTCAGGGTGGCCTTGAACTCACGGCGATCCTCCTACCTCTGCCTTACTTCTGATGCCGCCCAGCTGTGCTGTGACACGTCCACGGGCAAGGTTCCCAGACACATTTGCACACATTGACATTGTGTGTTCAAAGAGACAGCCCGCTACGAAGGGTGGTTCTACTGGAGCACAGATGACTTCCTAATGTGTAAGTGTGCCGGGTGGGTATTCAACAAAAAGTACTTTTGGGTTGTTACTTTTTCCCCCCCTACTGAGATAGACTCTTGCGACAATGTCTACATTTTGTCACAATAACAGAAAGACAACTTATACACCCCTCTTGCTCCACAGAGGAGACATGTGATAGCTAGTTTGTGACAGCTTTGCATGAGAATGATGGTTGCCAGTGGCAGAGTGTAAAATGTCAGTGGCTCTCCACTTCCCTCAGAACTTCCAGAAGACATTCTGTGTGAGATAGGCAGCAATGAGAGTATTCTCTCTCTCTCTTTCCTCTCTCTCTCTCTCGCATACACAAACACACACACACACACACACACAGACACACACACACACACCTCTCTAGCTGCTACAAATGAATGCCTGTCCAACTTAACATGTGTGCCTGGGAAATTGAATCTGGATTGGCAGTCTTGCAATAAATTTTCTTTGCTGAGCCACCTCCAGAGTATCTCTTTAGAGTATCAGTGCATTTTAGTCACTATACCAATTATATAAAATGTAGTCCAAAGGGCTGAGGAGCTGGCTCAACAATTAAATGCATTTGCATACAAAGCCTATTGGCACAGGTTCAATTCCCTAATAGCCACATAAAACTATATGGTACAATGTGGCACATGCATCCGGAGTTCATTTGCTATGGGAGTAGGAACTGGTTTGCCTACTCTCTCTTTCTCTCTCTCCCCTACCTCACAAATAGAATAAAATATTTAAAAATATGTAAAATCACTGTTCTGTTCCATGATTTTTGACTCCCAAATTTCATGAAATAATTTCTTCTTATTTTGTGTAGTACTAATTTTGCATTAAATTATTAATGACTTACAGAGTCTGTGAAACTTTCAAGTTTTGTGTTTGTATCTATTATTTCCAAGAGAAAACCACTCTGTGTAGATTCAACAATAAATCAAGTAAAGTTTGTCTGTAGCTGTGATGCACGGCTGTGGGACTATAGGGTTGGTATGAGGTCAGCAAATAAGAGAACAGTGTAGGAGGCAATATGATTTGAAATGAGTTACAGGGCCTCTCTGGCCAAAGATTAGTGGAATTAGGCAGGGCTTAAAAATTAAAGAGAATAAAAATAGAACTTGGATAACGCAATATTTGAAAACATGCTAAATGATGTCCTTTGAAATGACAAATCCTAAGATATAATGAGCAGCTAACATAAAAAATGGGTACAGTTCTCTTAGAGTGTAATGGGGTGTTAAGGGTCAGGAAAGTCCTTGCACCCCAAACCCTGGGTTTGTTTTTAATCTTAGTCAAATAACTGAATTTTTTAAAAAAAAAAGGATACTGAGAAGGATAATTATTAAATTTTTATATTTATTTGGGGAATTAGAGCCAAATAAAGGCACACATGTGGCTAGAGTTCCCATGTGGAGGGCCTAGGGAAAAAAGCTTGGAAAGAAAAGAAAAAAGAAAGTTCAAGGAGCTCCTGTGATGTGGGGAGCTGGAGGGGGTAAAGAACCCACGCAGAGAGTAAGGTCTAGGGGCTTCCCAGCTGGGCCTGGGCCTAGGCCAAGCCAGTTCAGACCCATCCAGCCAAGAGAAAAACTCACCCATAGCTGGAAGTTCCCAAATGATCAGAGAGCCTGCCTTCCCCTTGCAAAGGTATTTATAAAGTTAGAGTAGTAGTCTTCCGGCCCAGGTGAACCAGGGGGACAGCTGGTTGGTTGGTGCTAGGGGCTGTCTCAGAACGAGATTAGCCCTGGAAGAGCAATCTTATTACAAGAAGCCTGGCCCCTATGGATGGGGGAGAAATTACCTAAGTTTTTTTGTAGATGTCTATATCAGAAGGGCTTGTGCATTTAATCAGCCAGAGTCATGGGGTTACATTGATCCCCAGGAGCGAGAATATACTTCTTCTGGTATAATAATGCTGCTGGTGAATTATTAATATAGAATATAATGACCATAAGCTATATTTGGGGAAATTTGTTCATGTATGACCATGAACACAAGAAGGGTGTCAGAAGGGCACAGCAGCGAGGTGATGAACATCAGGTGACAGGTTGGCCTGAGAGCCCAGGAGTGAGTGTGCTACAAGCATAACTAAATCACATAGCCGGGATTGTAGGCGGTGTCCCCCAGGCTGCTAGCGCTTCTGAGACTCTCAGCATGCAATGAGAGATGTTGAGGGCTTGAGGTCTCTCCTGGTCATGCTGGCACGCCCGCTACCCACTTACTTCCTGCCTGTGTACCTGTGCACGCGGATGGTAGCACACGTAGGAGATGAGGCCTCTCTGTTCCGTTATTGGCAGAGCCTGGGGAGGTGTGGCCTTGTCGATGCCTCTCATCTCTTTTCTGTCACTGAAGGACATTTCTAAAATATAACCTCACAGAGTCTCTAGCAAATTAGCTTAGGTCGATTTGCAGTACAGTCCCATCCTTCATGATATCAGCAGAAAAAAAAACCAAACATTTGCTTTAAGCTGAGCAAGAAGTGACAGCATGTCAACATGAGTAAAGTGTTTGCAATAGCATTATGCATATTATGTAGTCGAGTACAAATGGCAATCCTATCCATTTTACAGATAGCAAAAGCAATGAGTTAGCTGTACTCACATATCTTGCAAATGAAGAAGGCAGAGTAGAAATCTGATTATAATTTATTCCAAAGCCTCCCCTCTCTATCACACTCCATTTCATAGATTGGTTAGCCCACCGTTAATCAGGTGTTCACCTGTACCTCTACACACCAACTTTGTCTTCCAAGAGGCAAAATAATTGGTTTCATTATCTCATTAATCAAAAAAGGCATGGATATATTTTAGAAGTCCTTTATTTACTAAGTGGGGAATAAAGCACGTCTAAACATCTATTACCAAGTCCCTACATTCGCACACATACCTTCATGTTTAGTTTTGTAAAGGAAAATGTACTCAAAAATCACAAAAAGGGAAGTATGATAGGAAGTGATAATAAGGTTCTTTTAGATATTTTAAATGTTACCACACTTGCATAATATTTGTGAAAATATGTTCAATCTCTTACACATATCACAAATTTGTGGTGTTAAAAAGAATAACTACACCATGTGTGGTGGCTCATATCTGTTATGCAAGCACTTTGGAAGCTGAGGCTGAAGTAGGAAGATCACAGTGAGTTTAAGGTCAGCCTGGGGTAGAGTGAGACTCTACCAGTAAACAATAAATAAATAAATATATAAATAAATAAATAAATAAATAAAATAAAAACAAACAAACAAAAAAAAACAGTGGACAGGAAAACCTGCTGTTAAATGGTTTTGGATAAAGTTCCTTTTGTAACTTCACACCATCATGTGCAAGTTATAAATCTTATTTTATAATTAAATTACCTTTTATGGAAGATAACTGGTTATAATTAGTTATATTTTTATTTGGTTCTAATCCTATAGTACATTGTATTTCATTTTCTTCACATTGAATTGGAAAACATTTTGAAACTCACAGGTTGAAAAATATACATAAAGAACTATCTAGTTTTTAATATATATATATATATATATATACATATATATATATATATATATATTTTTTTTTTTTTTGAGCGGGAGAAAGAAAGAGGAAAAGAGAAAGAGAGAGAGAGAGGATGTGCCATGGCCTCCAGCCACAGTAAACAAACTCCAGATGCATGCACCTCCTTGTGCATCTGGCTTATATGGTTCCTGGGGAATTAAACCAGGGTCCTTTGGCTTTGCAGGCAAACACATTAACTGTTAAACCATCTTCTTCAGCCTAAGAACTATCTAGTTTTGAAAATCTTAAATATACCCTTTGCAACATAATCTCAGCTGCCTTTATGACCTTTAATACAGACTCATGTATGACTTTTGAAAATCACAAAATCATAGTATTATTATAACTCAGTCCAATGATAGGAAACCAAAAGTCAGTTTATCTTCTGGAAAAAATAACTTTATATTAAATATTATATTAATAACTTTATATTAAAATAACTACTTATTAGACAATGTAAAAATAATACATAGCATTTTACAAGATTAATTGCAGGTTTTAAAATCAATATATGGAGCTGGGTGTGGTGGCGCATGCCTTTAATCCCAGAACTTGGGAGGCAGAGGTAGGAGGATCACCTTGAGTTTGAGGCCACCCTGAGACTACACTGTGAATTCCAGGTCAGCCTGGACTAGAGTGAGACCCTACCTCTAGAAACTAAAATAAACAAATAAATAAATAAATAAAATATTAATAATAGGGACATGCTGTAAATGAGTTGAGATATTCCTTATCTGGGTATTAGAAGCAGTACAATCAAAACCGACCTATTAATTTTAGTTGATTCCATTGCAACACAGGGCACATGCATGTAAACAGCAGTTACTGCTGGAGTTGCCTTCTGCTTATAACCAAATGCAACACCCCATACCTTGTGTTGTAAAAGACACACATCATTTCATCGGTTGCTGCCATAAGGAAGGCAGGTTTGGTTTCGTTGGGTCCCTGCTTTACAGCAGGCATCTCACAATCTGCTGGTGAGGTTTGGGTGAGCAAGAGAAATGTATACAAATCCATGATCCACATGTCAACAGGTTGATTGCTTGTAAGCAGAAAGCTGCTCTCTGCTTACAACATGGTGCCTGGCAGCTACGTCTCCTGAAGGAAGATACTTTTTCCTCCATGGCAAGATGGAGAGGTTAATTTGGCCCTCACATCCCTTTATATAATACAGTTTTTATTTCATGAAGGGATAGCCTTTTTATACTTAGTCAATCTCTGTAAGGCTTACGTCTTCATACGACTGCTGTAGCAAGTACCTTTCCACATGAAGTTTTGAGAGAGCACCCATAGGTTTTATCTGAAGGGTTGTAAAGGGAAGTCCCCTATCAAAGGCTACTTCTAGGTAATTTAACAACAAACTTAGGGAAAAATGCTAATTGCCATCATGATTGCAGCACATGATTGTAGGTGGGCTTCCTGTTCTCTAGGAGCACTGGCTGAAGACAGTCAACCTTGCTTATTGGTCATGGATTTGTACGTTCCTAAATTTTTATAACTGATTTTAAGATCCTAGGCTTCACGGTTCACGTCAGTGGATTAAGGCTGTGACAGTAGCTAATGAGGTAGGAACCACCCCCAAGGATGAGACTCCTTTTGAGATCTCAGAGAACATCTGCAGGCGAGTAAACCTAAGAACAGTTATAATAGTTGAATTAAGTAAGAATTTAAATCTGAGTTAACATACACCACTCTGTAATCTTGGTTATGCAACTTGTTAAAAGTGGATAAATATATATCTGTGACATGACAGGGTTTGTACATTTATTGAAACAAAAAGTCAACACTGAGTGTGTGCAGATAGGCATATGTTAAGTGCTTGACAATTGATTATTATTAGCATTGTTCCATTGGTCTGTTTTTAAATTACCTAGAGTTTGGAGATTAATGCCCACCCCTGTGAAACTGAGCAAGGCTTGATTACACAGGTGTGATGTGGCTACAACTGGTTCTAGTTAAGAAGAAACAACATAAGAAATTCAGATAAATAAATAAATATATGTGTGTGTGTGTGTGTGTGTGTGTGTGTGTGTCAGTAAGAGATGGGCAGAGAAAGGGGCGGGGAAAAGAATGACTGGGTGTGCTAGGGTCCCCAGCTACTTCAAATGAACTACAGCTGCAGGCGCCTCTTTGTGCCTTGGGTTTTACATGGTACTGAAGAATCGAACCTGGTTTGTTAGACTTTACTAGCAAGTGCCTTAATGGCTGGGCCATTTCTCCAACATCCTCTTCCATTTCAAAAATAAATCTAAGCCCCGTTTTTTTAAGCCTCTCTCTTATGAACAGAAGACTAATTTGGTCTGAAAATACTGTGAAACTTACAAAGCCAATTAGCATAAAAGGAGAGTGAGACCACTGTGACCATTGTTTAGTAATAGAGCTTCAAGTTTATATTGATTTTCTCATTTATCAAGTTAGACCCTGAGTACTTTTGAGTCATGTTTTAGTAGAATTTCTTGGCATGCACTGCCATCTTGGATTACTCTACAGGGAACAGTCTGTTTTGGATCTATTTCAGCTGTCATAAAGCAAGAAGGGAGGCACTTGGCAGGTTCCCTGTTAGCGACCCAAAGGTGTGAATGGGTGACCCTTTATCGAATCCTGGTGTCTCTTCTGTGGAGCACTTCTTGTTTGCACGTGCCTTAAATCAAAATGTCTGCGCTGTGCTTCCTTCAACTTGTTTATTGGTTTGTGAATTGGATGGCTTTTGCTAGGTTTTCTCTCTGTAAGGTTCGGGAGTGATTTGGACTACGCAAACCACTCTGAGGCACCAATGAAAGCTTTTATTCAGGAAAAGCACCACGCAGGGCTGACTCATGAGAGAGGAGCACAACCCCCCTGAGAGTTCAGGCAGTGGACAATATAGCTATACAGGTTTTTTTGTTTGCTTTTTGTTGTTGTTGTTGTTGTTTTCAGTTTGAGAAAGGTGAGGAAGGGGAAAATAAAAACTCATTTGCTAAGTTGCATAGAAAAGTTACTTTAGGGGAGATCATTACACTGACCATTTAAAATATCTAAGGCATAACAGCCAAACACTTACCAGGTGACTGTCCCTTGCCCATCAGGGGACAGGAAACCATGACCTGGGGCACTGTTAAGCACGGAGGGGATAATGACTGGGTGGCCTTTTGAAGAAGGTGGGCAGTACATTTCCCCATGCCTCTGTCAGCATGCTGCTGACCATGATGACTCCATCTTGGGAGCCTGTCCTAACTGCCTAACATACTCTCTCTCTATTTCTGTTTTAACCTCCAAAGGTCACACTCACGATCGTTTACCACCAACATAAGACAGTACATTTTCCCCTACCTTTGCTTTGTGATTCTTTTGTATGAAAAATATTTTTCGTGATAGCAAACAAGAAAATATGAAGATGCCTTTTAGGGGTAAAGCAGATTAATTTGGGGATAGGTAGATGGGCTAAAAATTACTGATGGAAGCCACTTATTGACTATAAAAACTACTTTTCAAACTGTGAGGGTTTGAGGCTGGAGCAATGGCTTAGTGGTTAAGGCATTTGCCTGCAAAGCCAAATGACCCAGTTTTGAATCCCCAGGACCCATGTAAGCCAGATGCATGAGGCGCTCACATGCATCTGGAGTTCATTTGCAATGGCTAGAGACCCTGGCACACCGAGTCTCTCTCTGTCTCTCTCTCTCTCTCTCTGCTTCTCTCTCTCTCTCTTTCTCTACCTGCCTCTCTCTCTCTCTCTTTCTCAAATAAATAAACATAAAATATATATTTTTAAAAAACATGAGGTTTTAGGGCCTGGCTATGATTTCACACATAAATGTGTTTGCAGAAAGCATGAAAGCCTGAGAGAGCCTGAACTCACCTCAGTTCATTTTCCCAGAACCCATGTAAATAGGGGTATGTGGCCACATTGTGGGGAGCAGAGTCCAGAGACTCAGTAAGGCAGCATTAAGAGAAACTCTTTCTTGAAGAACTGTGTGGATGAGGGATAGAATAAGGCACCTGATTTTGTCTTTGTACCTCTGCTCACCTGTGAGTGAAACTGCATATGACCACAACACACACCCACACACTCATCACACCACACACAAAGAAACTATGTGTGACTAAAATTAAAGATTCCAAAATCTTAGTAGCACTAGTTGAAGTAAATGTGTCTGTCTGTAAGTTGTTTACACATGAGTGTTGAATTTCAGGGTATAGTTTGTTTAGGAACATTTTATTTTATTTTATTTTTTTAATTTATTTATTTAAGAGCGACAGACACAGAGAGAAAGGCAGATAGAGGGAGAGAGAGGGAATGGGCGCGCCAGGGCTTCCAGCCTCTGCAAACGAACTCCAGATGCGTGCGCCCCCTTGTGCGGCTGGCTAATGTGGGACCTGAGTCCCGGGCCTCGAACCGGGGTCCTTAGGCTTCACAGGCAAGCGCTTAACCGCTAAGCCATCTCTCCAGCCCTCCTTTCTCTATTTTATTTTTCTTTTCAAGGTAGGGTCTAACTCTAGCCCAGGCTGGCCTGAAATTCACAATGTAGTCTCAGGGTGGCCTTGAACTCACAGTAATTCTCCTGAGTGCTGGGATTAAAGGTGTGGACCCACCACGCCTGTCTCCTTTCTCTATTTAATGGAAACAAAAGTATGCTTTAATATGAGAAAAATAAAAGAAACAATAAGCTATAAAATAAAATCTGTGATTTTAATCTTGTTTACGTTAAAATTCTTTGTTGACTGCTGAAGTCCATTTTGACCATCATGTGTTTTGAATGTCTCAAGTCTTAAGAAATTCTATAATATTTATATGCACTTCAGAATTAGTAAGATGAGTTAGTTTAATAATACAGGGTGTTTTAAACTAATTATATACATGTTTCCTAGATTAAAATTTCCATTATTAAACCACTAGGGGACTATTCCATATGCTTAGGTAACCTTAAGCAATCCATTGTTAAGAAAACAAAGAAAAGAGAAACAGGAATTCTTACCTTTTTCCATTATGTTAGTCAGATAATATTTAATTCTCTCTCTCTTTTTTTTTCCAACTGCTACTCTTGGTAAGTTGCGTGAAGTGGAAAAATGCAAACCGTTAAAGACAAACAAATTAAAATACAAATAGTTCTTCCATCCATACTCTATTATTCACAAAAGTGGTGTGTTTGAACATATGATTTGTCAACATGAAATATATATGTATATATACCTGTTCAGAGTAATCATGCTTTGAGCATTCTTACCATTTTCTGAGCCCTGATAAGTGAAGCTTTTTATTCATTTTTATTTATTGCTCTTGTACAAATATTGAATATCCGCCTGAGCTACTTGTATTGGCCCTTCTATTTGCCCTAAGGACAAAAAGGGGGATGTACATTAGGAAATATCATACAATGGCAATTGTAGAATCTTCATGCTCTGTTATTTATTTTTTTCTTTTCTTTTGGCATAGCCCTTTCTCTCAAACAGTTGTAAATGATATGTTCATAGACCAAAGAGTTAAAATAAATAAACATTGCATTCATGCATATATGCATATGAATATTAGAGCTGCCTCCCAGTGACCGGCAGCCCAGGAGCTCTAATCTTAGAGCTCTTGTGCTGAGGGCATAGACAGAGAAACCCTACAACAGCCTGTCTCTCACCATTAGCACACAGGGTGAGGGTTGTTATTTAAAGCCAAAGATGGCATTCAGATCCGAGTGTAGCCTGGAAGAGCACTTATTACCATTACTTTTATGAATATTACATAAACTCCATGTGGCACAGATATGTGTATCTTGATTTATGTTCATCTCATGATTTAAGAAAGTAATTAATTGAAGGTGTAACACCTGTGCCTATCTCCACTCACATTTCTGACTACTTTTTACCACTTCCTGAAATTTACACACATACACAATTCATGTCTGTGTGTGTACTCATGTATAATGCAATTATGAAGTATAAGAACCAGTGCTATTTTCTTTAGTCCTGTTAATTAGTTCAATGACTCACTACCGGCATGGGGGTGTAGATATTTCTTCCTTCAATATATTTAAGACACTAATTTCATTACTTTTAAATAATACCCAGTATTGGGTCTGTAAGATACCATGGTAGCTATATTTAAATTTTAAAACGTATTTTTGAGATACCACCATACTGTTATCCATAATGGCTCTGCTAACTCATACTGCATCCACTGGTGCCCAGACATCTCCCTTCCTCACCCTTCTTTCCTACAGTCTTTTTCCTTGTTTATTTATTTATTTATTTATTTATTTATTTATTTATTTATTTATTTATTTTAGAACGACAGAGAGAGAAAGAGGCAGAAAGAGAGAGAGAGAGAATGGGTGTGAGGGCCCCCAGCCACTGCAAATGAACTCCAGATGTGTACTCCCCCTTGTGCACCTGGCTAACGTGGGTCCTGGGGAATCAAGCCTCGAACCAGAGTCCTTAGGCTTTACAGACAAGTGCTTAACAGCTAAGCCATCTCTCCAGCCTCTCCTATAGGCTTTTTGATAATAGCATTCATATAGACATCAGGTGATATATCATTTTCGCTTTGCTTAGCAATTTATTGATGATCACTGATGTTGTGTGTGGTAGTTTGAATGTATGGCCCCATAGTCAGGCTCTTAATTAAAATTAGCCCCTACCAGCTGTATCACTGCTGCTTGGGGTGGCTCCTTGAATCCTGCTCTAAGTTGCCTTAGGGGGCAGATCCTGAGCCCACCCCTAAGGGGCTGGACAGCAGTTGAAGCTGCAGCTGTTCACGTTTGCGGTGTTTGCTGATTGAGGGATCACCAGCTTCTCCCAGCATTGACAGCATTGCCCCGGATGTGGAAGCCTGAAATAAACTCCCTTTTTCCCCATAACCTGTTTCTGGTGCATGCTCATCCCAGCAATGAAGAGCTAATTATGACACCGAGAAATTCTTTTTTTTTTTTTCTGTCCTTTTGGTTGAACACATATTCATGAATTAGCATTGTTAAAATGTGTTTATTACCCAAAGTATCTCAAACACTTAATGTCAATTCAGTAAAAAAAAAACCTCAATAATATTTCTAAGAGAAGAAGAAGAGATTCTAAAATCTACACAGATTCTTAGGAGGCTTCAAACAGTGAAAACATGAGCCAAAGACCAGTGCTGGGGGAGTCATACTACTACCTGACGTTTATGTCTATCCCAAAGCTATACTTATAAAATCTGTATGAGGCTGGCTTAAAGGCTGTCTCAAAAGGTGGCATTTAAACCAATGGAACAAAATACAATCCAGAGACAAATCCATGTATGTATAGTCCATTGATTTTTGATAAAGAGGCCAACATCACAAACCGTAGAATGAAAATGCCACGTACAAATGTTGTTGTGAAAATTAGACATTTGTTTAAAGAACAAATATATTAGACTTTCATTTTATAAAAATATAAATGTAAAGTATAATTTATTTCTGGATCATGGACTGAATAATAGTTGAAAATATATTTTGGCATATCTAGTTGTACATTGGATCTAAATATATATTTATTTGTTTAAGATATGCTCTTCGCTTTTCTACCTGGTGCTATTGTCAACAAGAATCATTGGAAATTATTATTTGGTAGTGACAGTAATTGTTAAGTAAATTCTGGGAAAATAGACATGGGTGAAGTATAACATACTTTTATAAGAATTTAAGTATTTTTAAAATTCTTAGAATCATGTCCATTACATGCTTTACAACAGGGGCATTTATTCTATTAATTTATGTATTGTCAGTAGAATTATATCTTGCTTAAGTCAAACAACATGATCCCTTAAATGCTGTTTCCCAGGACAATATCTCTTCACAGAACAGAAATTACATATATATATATATATATATATATATATGTGTGTGTGTGTGTGTGTGTGTGTGTGTGTGTGTGTGTGTGTGCGTGTGTGTGTGTGTGTGTGTGTAACTGCTACAGCTAGATAGGAAATATAAGTATATAAATACAATATGAAATATTGCCATAATTGACAGACTATTTTTCACCATGAGTCCATATTTTGTGATTTTGAGGAAAAAAGTGTTTTGCCTTTGTTGGAATTATATGTCTGTTCTGGTGTTTGTTGTTTATACTATTGTTATAAATTTCATTGAATTTCCACTATTTATAGTTGTGATGAATGTTTATAGGTGAAAAACAAGATAATACAGTAAGCTCAACAATTAGAAAATAATAAGATCTAAATGTATACCAAAAATATATTATTCTGCCACTCTTTTATAAACTCTTTTTGAAACATCTATTTTCCTATAAGTTGAATAAATTCATTTTCCATACTGCTGGCTAGAATTTCATTGCCTATATATACCACATTTCTATCTGACAAGGGAAATAAGCTGACTCAAATTCTTACATATTATAGTTAGAAAAGCAATACAGTTAGATGTACAGCTATCTCTGTAGAAGAATGTGGAGCACTGAAGATATATATCCTGGAGTGATACAGCTGTATCTTAAGGCAGCTCTATTTCTAATCCATTGAGAACCCAATGAATGGATTAGGGCATTTGCTACTGAGGCATGGGTAGAACTTTATTAAGTAAAGTGACACAAACTCAGAAAGATCAAAAAACTCTATGTACCCAACTTCTCATAGCTTGTGATATGTTTATGTATTTATGTAAAGGGGATAAATATGAGTAGAACAGGACTGTCTTGAATGGTAACTGTCACAGTCAGCTACATGTTGCTGAGATGAGCTTCCAAACCAGACAGAGTTTATATGAGAAAGGGTTTGCTCAAAGCCTACAGATCCAGGGGAAGTCTCATAATGGCAGAAGAAGCTTGTCCCTTTACACAGATCCAAGCAGAGAGAAAGACCATCACCAGCACCCCAAGCAACCACACTCCAGGAAGCTCAGACAGAGCTCAAGCACTGTGCTTTCTTTAAGCTGGAATTCACATCCACTCCTAGTAACACTTCAAGGAAGAATCCCTGCATTTGCCCATAGAGACATGTCCTCCAGTGAGGTCTGCAGATCGAAGTTATAAGCTTTAATAAACTCCTCAGTCTATTGGGGGACATCCATTCAAAGTAGCACAGCAACCAAGAGTGTTATGAATGATGACTAGGGAGAGGATGAGGGTGTACAGAAGGGGGGGGGGTACACTGGGACCAGACTGGGGAGGAAGGGTAGGTGCAAGTAGGATAATTAAATAAAACAAACTGAACTGGAAAATGCCAAAAGAGTTTTAAAACTGTGTAATAACTAAAACACAGTGTAACACAATAAAAATAATAATAATAATATAAATTAAAAGTAAAAACTATTTTGTAAATATGTATAGAAAGCTGTGTTAGTTAACAAAAATTTTTACCTTCTTCATCATGACTCAGGGGTAAGAGTATGTTTCTCTACTAACTAATTCTTACCCCAAGATTCAAGGATGGATTAGAGTTTACAATGACAGCTTTATAGCTAGAACTTGCTAATACAAAAGCGAATAGTCATTTTAATCAATAAGTCAAAAACAAAATGGGTCTTAATTTTGATGGGGAGAAAGTCACTCACTTAAAAAGAATAGGAAGAGGGATAAGAGAGGTGGCTTAGCCAATAAGGTGCTTGCCTGTGAAACCTAAGGACTCATGCTCAATTCTCCAGGTCTTGTATAAGCCAGATGCACAGTGAATGAAACAAGTGTACAATGCCGCACATGCACCAAAGGGGGCACATGTGTCTGGAGTTTGCTTGCAATGGCTGAAGGCCCTGGCATCATGCCCATTCTCTCTCTGTCTCTCAGTTTCTCTCTCTCTCTCTCTCTCTCTCACACACACACACACACACACTCATTCTCTCTCAAATTAACAATTAAAAAAGAGAACCTGTAACACTGTTTACCTGATGAAGAATGATGCCCCTTATCAGTTGATTTCCTGATGAAGTAATATCAGACAGCTATTATATCTTTAAAATTACTATACTACTGTGAACTCCAAGCTAAGACCTTAGATCTTAGATTCCATCAACTTGATCAATGCTGACTAGGGCATGTCTCAGTATGTGATTGAAGGCATCCAGACTATGTGTGTAAGGAAGTGTGTACATGCGAGATTAGGCTTTCAAGGCATGTGCTAGAAACTGGAATGACTTTTCTCTCTCCACTGTGCATGCTAGAACAGTTCTGAACTGTTTGTCAACTTTGCCACTAGATGTACATTCCTTAATTACCTGTTTTGCAAAACAAATTGGTCCTGCTTTGGGGTGTTGATTCATTGTGAAATGTTAATCCAATTTTTAAAATTAGATTAGCTTGAAATCTTGGCTACTGAGGCATGAAGGCGCTCCCTCCATCTGCTGGTGAGTAATATTTGTGCAATTCCCAACTCCACGTGAAAGCTGCAGCATTTGCTAGAATGCTCTCTGTGGTTACGAAACACTGCTCAGGAAGTGTCTAACCTGTCTCGTGTATATTCCATGGTGCAGTGGCCCGCAATCTCCTCCGAGGTGTAGTTATGGTTCTCATATGGACAGTTAGTCACACGCTCTCCATTGAAACATCCTCAAATTCTATTATTCAGTTATATTTCCTCACTAACTAGGAAAAACATACATCTTCTTATTCTCTTGATTTGAGCTAGAGACATCCAATGTCCATGCCGTTGTTCCACTCCAGTAAAACCATCTGCATTTTAGCCTACTGACCACTTATCTTTGGTCCTCTTTTAGGAAAGGAAATATTGATTAAATCTCTTAATGCTAAGTTAAAATTTCTTTAATCTTCATATTTAATACTACAGTCCTGATCACATTTCTATGTGATATTACAATAGCTAGTGCAGGAAATGCTGACCCTAACTGTTCCCTTATACCTTAACATAAGCCTTGGAGACATGTTGAATGTGTTCTGGAAAGTCATAATTGTAATCTAAGGTCAACTGGGTGGTGCATCCATATCAAGGTAAAATACAGCATTTGTTACATTTTTTTTATATTTCTACTTAAACTCTGTAATACATAATAAAGCTTCAAAAATATTTAAAGAGATTCTGCACACAGGGATTCCAGTGTTTATTCCTGCTTTAAAAATGTAAATGATGAAGAAAATATCTAATCTTTCCTTTGGCATTGTTAATAAAATGTCTTGTCCTTTCCTATTCACGGATGTCCTTAACCTTGAATGAAAATCCTCTAGCATGAGCT
Organism: Jaculus jaculus; assembly: GCF_020740685.1. Lineage (NCBI taxonomy): Eukaryota > Metazoa > Chordata > Mammalia > Rodentia > Dipodidae > Jaculus > Jaculus jaculus. The sequence continues at coordinate 10,888,103 of NC_059116.1, read as the reverse complement.
TTTTCTACAATATCACGTTGTTGTTTCAGGATCTCTTCCTCCATATCTTCTCTCCGAGTTGCTGTACAAAGTTTTGCATCTTCATCTTCATAATACTCATAGCCTCCTAGGACCTGCAGTTCCAAGTGAATTTGTATTTGTGTGCATGTGGTGGTGGGGCGGGGGGGCGGATGGAGGCAGTCTGCTGACTAAGTAAGTTTTATTCCTTTTGTCTTCAACAAATAAAAGTGCAAGAAGAAGATGGAATGGACTGACCATATTACCAATATTTGGAAGACAGAAAAGTGGTTTGATTCCTACCTTAATAAAACCATTTATTACACAGGTAAAATGATAAATAGAGTTTCCATGAAAACAAAGGTGTGGATACGAACCAAAATAAACAAATAGAAAATGTCATCAGACAAATATTCAAGTTAAAAGTAAGACAAAAATTGCAGTTTTTTTTTTTTAACACTCCAAAGTTAATTAAGGGCCTATTTTCAGATAAAAAACAAATTACACTGAATTTGTTCTGGATTACAACCATCTGTAGAAGTCATATTTGTTAATCAGTGTGGTTGGTGAATGTAGTCTCAATAAGAAAAAAAAAAAAAAAAACCAGACACTGAAATAGATGAAGTTTTAAGTAAATGTCAAAATTAATAAATTTCTGCCTCTGTATTAGGTGTTTTCTACCTGCCTCATAATACACAAACACATATATTATAACCATGGATTATTCTCTCATCCCATACCAGAAAAAGAAAAATTCTCTTTTCTCCATTTGATAGTCAATACAGAAAATCATAACAGGTCAAGTGCTGAAAATAATTGATGAGTGTTTGAGCTTGAATTAGGTCGCCCATCATCCTGTGCAGCTCTCAGGGATCTTTCCAGAAGATGGGCTGCTAAGCAAAGCTGCAGGAAGGGAAGAGGCCTGTGGAATAATCATTCAGACATGGTGAGACCCCTGCTATCTTCACCTCATGCCAGGTCTGTTTATCTTCACAACACATCCACATCGTGAAACCTAACGAGCTTTAGACAAATAGTAAGTAACAAATTTGGAATGTTTTGCATTTGTGCCTTGGATATCTATGAAGCAGTCACGTGATTTCTCTGGCTTCATAGGCTATTAGCTATAATCTATTCTTTTTGTTTTTGTCCATTTCTTGTTAATGATTTAGAAAAATAGATCTGCCTATAGCCCAAATTTTGTATGATACAAAACTATTGCAGCCTGACTTCTTAGAAAAATTTTATATTCCAATTTCAGAATAGTTTCATCATTATAATTTGTGGTTAAAATAAAGATACTGCTTACATTATTTTAGCTTTACTCTTGTTTGATTAAAAATATTTTTTTAAAAAAAAAAATAATTATTTATTTGAGAGCGATAGAGGGTGGCAGAGGATGGCGGGGGAGAGTAGGTGCTCCAGGGCTTCCAGCATGTGCGAACGAACTCCAGGTGCCTGCGTCCCCTTGTGCATCTGGCTAACGTGGGTCCTGGGGAATCGAGCCTCGAAAGGTGGTCCTTAGGCTTCACAGGCAAGGGCTTAACCGCTAAGCCATCTCTACAGCCCTGATTAAAAATAATTTTGAACTTAAAGAATTGTAGGAAACATCCTGGAGATATATTTTATAATTAAATTTAAAGGACCTTCATAAGGAAATCTAATAATGAACATAATTAACTAGTAAATATGTTTATTCAATAAATAACCAAAGGGAAATAGAATTTATTATAATTTGGACCCTGGTCTCTCATGTATTTACTTGTTTCCTGAGTAGAAATGACTGAGTTGCAAATTAAAAAGCAGCCAGGGAGTCTAGAAACAGTAAAGGTCTTTTCTCCTAGTAACATGTATGCTGTTTAAAATTGATCATTTGTTTCCTAGGGTAATTCCCAAGCAGGGAACATGTCCTATATACTTACAGAACGAATTTTCTTACATTGGTTCCTCCCTTGTCACCTCAAGTTACTATTTTCTTGTTGTTAGGAAGAAGGAAAAAACAAGGAGCAGTGTAAGGAACTACAGGGAGGAAGGAAAAAATGGGGAGAAGGAAGAGAGAAAGAGAGAGAGAGAGAGAGAGAGACAGAGAGAAGGAAAAGTAAGGGGAAAAGAAACAAAGAAAGAGAAAAGGAAAGAAGATATGGAAAGAGAAAAAGCATGGAAAGAAAAGAAAAAAGAAAAGATAGGAAAAGAAAAGAGGAAAGGACAGGAGAAAGACAAGCACCCACTCACTGCTGGCATAGCTGTCTCCATTTCAATCTCAGCCTGAAGGAGCACAGAGAGCGGTGATGATGTTCACACAAAGGCTCACTGTTCCTGCCTCCACTGCAGCACCCAAAATAGCACTGAACACGCAATGACATGCTGACCGGGTTGTGGTCCTAAACAGTGTCTGAGACTCTGAGAGATGCTGTGCATGGGGAGTTTGCTGAGGGGCCTGTGAAACAAAACGACCTTCTTCCCGCTCTTCTCAAGAGCTGGTCTGAAGTTAGAACTTCAGTTTCAGCATACGTCCTGGAATTTGAAGCTGGAAGATAAGACACATGTATGGATGTTTGCAGTAAGTCATGCCTTTTTCTTTTCTTTACTTTCTTTTCTCTCTTTCTTTCTTTCTTTCTCTCTCTCTCTCTCTCTCTCTCTCTTTCTTTCTTTACAACTTGCATTGGTTTGGTGTAAGGTGGAGAAAGAAGGAGGTTACTGTCTTTTAAATGATAGAATGTGTTTAATTGCAAAATAAGTATTTCAATGTAATAATTTATTTCCTGTTGAATGTTTTTCAGAATGGAGTCTCCCACATATCTGAAAAGTGCCATTTCCTTAAAGACAGTTACAGAATGTAGCATTTATTTTACTTCCTTCTTCCAGAACTTTTGAGCTATAACTGAATTCTACATTCCCTAAAAATTCTTAAAAGCAATAAAGACTGCAATAAAAATAAAATCTGAACATCATTTTTAATATTATGATGCACAATTATAAGTTTACATTCAGACAAGTGTATTGTTTTGATTATATATTATGAAAAGGATATTCCTTAATTTTGAATTATTTAAAATTTAAATTAAGAATACAAATGTGACATTATATTTTGCTCTAACTTATAATAATTAGTGCTCCTTGGATAGCTAATATTGATAAAATATTCTGAAGTGAGATTGCCAAAAGACATATTAAATATAGAATATAGAAAAGCACAGGATATGTTCAGCAACAAAATATTTATGTCAAATAGAAAATAGTCTCCTTATATTAATGTAGGAGTTATCTGTATAAATTCATTTTGGATACATATATATATACATACACACACACACATATACATACATATATATGCAAGGAAGACATTATTTAGATAAAATATTCCATGCAAGTGATATATTAATATTTTGTATGTATTAATAATTGCATGAAAACTTTATATAACAAATCCATTCATATTTACAAAATTCACTTACATCCATATTTAAATTATGATAAGCATGCATAATGTTTTAATTTGAAAAATATATTTTATTACATATATTTATAATTATTGAATTCAATAATAAGTGAAAGTGCATCTTAATAAGATAAACAATTTTTATCACTTGTCTATTATTATTCATAAAATTTGAGTAACTAGGCCATGTAATATAGAAATCAATGAACTCCTTGTTCCTGACATGTGTTCTCTACTAAGACAATCGTAAGAACTAAGAAAATATCATAATATGAATGATCTCTGCAATTTATGGCTCCGTATTTTGGTAATCTATTATTCTTGTTGGTTTCATTTCCAATTAAAAGAAATTTTAAAGCAAGTTTTCAGGGTTTCTTTTCGTTAATTTTCAGTTAGAAATTTCCTGTGGTCATTATCCATAGGAATACTTTAAATGAATGTGGTCATTTCATCATAAACTAAAGAAGCACGAGGATGACATGGATTTTACTGCTTTTCAACAGAGAGAAATGTTTATGGGAAGTAGATGATTGTCTCCTCATTTCCTTTAGTAGCTATGATCATCCAACATATCTGTCTTCAATTTGGCATTACGAGGTGAGGCCAGGTTAAAGTGAAGTGTAGATCATACCACTATAAGCATTGTTTTGGTGCTGCCAAGGACAGTGCATAGACCTAATGAGATAACCGTTCCACATTGGTCTAAAAGATGTTTGATGTGTTAAAACAAACAGGACATCATGCGAGATTTTCTTATCCCTGTTCTCCAGCCTCAACTGATAAGGTATACTCTTGAAAAAAATCTTTTGGAAATTTATTAGAAAACTATATTATTTTCAAATTTCACACACCCACTTAAATATGCTGAAATTGTCCCTTAAGATAATGTCAGTCTCATTTTAAATAAGGCCCTTGAATTAATGATGCATGTTTGATTTTTTTGTCATATTATCTCATAAATTATTCAATGATGGAATCATAAATCTATGTCTGAAATGAAGAGTATATATAAATTTCAGAAATTCTACTTTAGAATATGGATTTGAACTTAACAATAATACTTAAATACAATGACTCAGCATAGAAGATCACTACATCAACCTTTCTTCCATCCTTAATGCAATGAGGACATAGGATATATGAAATCTGTGCTTTTGCAGAACAGTGTAAGGGAAAGACTTCAGAACACCACTTAACTTACAACACTCAAGGCAATTTTAACTGTGAAAATTTTAAAAATGACTTGCACTTTGAAATGAGTAAACTATGCATACACGGAAGAAAAAAATGGCACCAATTTTCTGCCTTCATGTAAAATAGTAGCCAAATCAATTTGAAGATTTTGCTATATTTTCTTAAAAATTAGTTTGAGGACTTTTTAATAAAAAAAGATGACACAGCAAAAATGTGCAAACATGGAATTCAACTGAAGGATAAATTTAATATAAAGAAAACTTAAAAACACATCTATGGATGGATTTTGAGCAGAGTTTTATTATTAGTACGGAAGTATATATTTTGCAATACTTGAAACTTTTCTTGAATTGTTAATGGAAAGTTTAGACTACCATGTAGTATATAATAAGAAGAAAACAGGCAATAATATATCTCTTCTAAATTATACTTTTGGGCTACATACAATATGGGTTGTCTTTATTTTATTTGCTTTTACCTAACGAATATAAAATGCAATAATTTTACCTGTTTATAAAATTTATTGAGTAAATAGGTTAGTATATATATCTATACACACACAAACACATATATACCTATTTGTAATGTCTATATATTTGACTACAGAGCGATCATGTAAAATCTGTATTTATAATCCTTTGATGATATTTTTACATAAGCTATTATTTAAATTTATATTAAAATTCCATACTATTTATAAAATATGGATTTAACAAAGCTGCTTAAATTAAATTTAGTTTAAGTTATATTTTAAATGTATATGAAGTTATAATTCTATTGTAACTACGCATGTGCATGCACACGTGTATCTATGAAATTGTTTTCAGGGCATTGTTTAAGCAAATACTATGAAATTCGTAATGTATCATCACATTGTTACTAGAGTATATTCATTGTATAAGGCAATAGATTCCTCCCCTTCTCACTTGTCCTTTCTATATACAAAGTCAACTTTTTCTTTTCTTTTTTTTTAATTGTCTTGGTTTAATTTTATTTATTTATTTGGGAGTTACACACACAGAGAAAAAGAGGCAGATAGATACAAAGAGAATGGGCAAACCAGAGCCTCCAGCCACTGCAACAAACTCCAGATGCATGCGCCACCTTGTACATTTCGCTTATGTGGGTTCTAGGGAATCAAGCCTCGAACCAGGGTCCTTAGGCTTCATATGCAAGTGCTTAACTGCTAAACCATCTCTCCAGCACAACTTTTTCTTTTTTGAGGTAGGATAGGATTACACCTTAGCCCACGCTGATATGGAACTCACTCGGTAGTCCCAGGCTGCTCTTGAACTCACAGCGATCCTTCTAAGTATGCTTCCTCAGTATTGGGATTAAAGTCATGCACTACCACATCTAGCTCCAAGTCAGATTTTTAACTTCAGTGTCTTTATTCTGAATTCCACACATGAAAGAAAACATGTGATACTTGAATTACTGAGTGTCTTGTTTCACTTAGCATGACTTAACATGAGCTCTGCTCCATCCATTCTTCTACAAATCCTACACACACACACATACACACACACACACACACACACACACACACACACACACACACACACTCACACACATAGTCATGGCTATGGAAGCTTGTGTTGTAGGTCCCACTGAGTCTAATATAAGGGGACAGCATTTTGAATGCTGGTTTTCATGGAAGGAACTCAGTTCAATTCCCAGCACCCAAAGAAAAAAAAATGAGTTACGGGTAAATGTATGAAGTTGTGCTGATATTATTGCTCTACTTCATTCTTTTTCATTTATATTTTGAAAGCAATTATTAAATACTTCATATGTCTTAGATATGAATCATATATGTATGCATATTCTAAGGGTTCCTCCTCAGTGTCATTGTAACAGCCGTTCAAGAAAGGAAAAAGAAAATCTGCTGTTAAATTAAACATGGACAACAATCATATAGACACATGACTTAATTTTATATAATTTAATATAAATATGTAACTTAATTTTCAAAATGATTTTCAAAGCTAGCAAGCTTGTCCTATCTCTAACTCTGGTCCTGAGCTCTGTAATTACATACAAGTGCCGTCATGTATGTAAGTGGTGGCTATTTCAATTGAGGTTCTCATGTCTGCATGCCATCAGTATTACTGACTGAACCATCTCACCAGCTCCTTCCATTAGCATTGTACTACATATTATACTAAACTAAACAAAATATGGTAAACGCCAACAAGGCTTTTGGTTATTTGTTTTGTTTCTGAGGCAGCGTTTTGCTCTAGTCCAGGCTGACCTGGAATTCACTATCTAGTCTGAGAGAATTTAAACTTGTGCTAGACCTCATGGACACACTTTCATAAACACAAGTGGAACAAAGAGCAAATTGTATCGCATATTACTGCATTCACTAAGGAGTATGTTTTCATTTAACACTTATTTATATTATGCCATTAAATAACAATCTATTTCTCACCAATTGAAAGTACTTTTTAACTATTTATTTTGAGGGGAGAATAAATTTACTGATACTATGGTTATGACAATGTGTAGTGAAGAGTGAGATTTAGAGCTAGGAAAAGAAGAATTTGGATGTTGTATTTGATTTGGTATTGTACATCACAGTCATCAGCAATAAAAAGTGTTAAACACAATTGTCTATTCCTCATGTATGTCAGTTTGGCTAAAAACGTATTTATACCAATAAAAGTTGAAACAATACATTTTTAAATAGAAAGTAAGAATTTAAAAAGTAAATAATTGGGCTGGAGAGATGGCTTAGCAGGTAAACACTTGTCTGTGAAGCCTAAGGACCCCAGTTCAAAGCTCAATTACCCAGTAGCCATGGAAGCCAGATGCACAAGAGTGCACATGCATCTGGAGTTTGTTTGCACAGGCTAGAGGCCCTGGTGTATCCATTCTCTCTCTCTTTTTCTATCTCTATCTTTCTCTCTCCCTCTTTATCTCTCTGTCTGTCGCTCTCACCAAAAAAAGTAAATAATTAAAGAATTCCTTGGGACAATCAAATATATTGTTTTTAAGTAAAAATTCCATTTATATTGTTTATATAATGTGTATGCCTGTGTAAGATTTGACCAATAGTATTTATAGGATGAAAAGTTTAATTGCTCAAACTTATTTTAGATTAAACTTACTAATTTGGCTTATTCTATGATTATTAAATTTTCTATACTTTACATAGTAATGAGTGATTTGGGAAAATAACCATGATGTATTTGATGGCTTTTTAAATCTTCAAGACTATCTTATCCATCTTTCTATTTGAGATTTCTTTTTTCATTTTCAGTGGAAGTAGAGATCATTATTTATTGATTCTGCAATATGTGAAAGCTTTTAATTCATTAGGCATTGGCAGATAATTAAAGAGGAAATAAAGAGATGTAGCATTTCTGTAATTGTTGGTTCAAGAGTTTCCTGTGAGTATACCTCATTGGTCACGTGAAGCTGGATGAATGATTGCACAAGCTTACACACTGCACACAGACACACAGCACACATGTGTGTATGAACATACAGATAAACAATGTCCTTATTGATGAATATCTGTGTGTGTAATGAATATTTTCTCATATCTGTTCAGAACAGATTTTTTATTTTTTTGGTTTTTCAAGGTAGCATCTCACTCTAGTCCAGGCTGACCTGGAATTAACTCTGTAGTCTCAGGGTGGCCTTGAACTCACAGCGATCCTCCTACCTCTGCCTCCTAAGTGCTGGGATTAAAGGTGTGCACCACCATGCCCAGCAGAACAGATTTTTGATGCTTGATGTTAACCTGATGGTGATTTATTATACACTGGCCCAGCCTCACCTTCTTCTGCCTGGAAATATTTACTCTGTGCCATTATATGTTGAATGTATGCAACTTTTTTTTGTTTGTTTGTTTTGGTAATATCAGACTTAAATTTAAGAGATAGTCTTGAATCTCTGATGAGATTTGGGACTTTGGAACAGTCTTAAAGTTCGCAAAGACTAGGGAGACCTTTGGATTTGGACTGAAATGCAATTTGAAGTGTAAGATGTTTATGAGTCTTTAGAGGCCAAAGATGAAATGTGGTCATTTAAATACATGTCTGTCATAGACTCAGATACTTTATAAAAGCTTGTCACTTGGGTCTGCAGCCTCCTGGCTGGAGAAGGTGTCACTGAGGGTAGATCCTGATGTCCAGCTTAGGGGTGTGTTCAGGGAAAGGATGTGCATTCTCACCTATAGTGTGCAGAGAACTTTAGGCTCTGGGGTCCTGTTTGCTGCAGGTTCATGCTTGGTGGTAGTTTCTCTCTCTGTGGTAGTTTCTCTCTCTGCTTGGATTTATGAATGGCAGCCAGCTTCTTCTACCATTGATGTAACTTACCCTGGATCTACAAGTGTGACACAGTGCCCTTCCTCTCATAAAACTGTGTCTGGCTGGATGTTCTTCCCAGCGATGTTGCAACTATGTACTTTAATAAGAAAAAGGTGGTGGGAACCCAAAATTAATTCATACAGAATATTTCAGAAGGGAATTCAATTCCATTTACCTAATATATTTCTCTAGTATTATCATCCTGGTTTCTATGTTTAAGTGTATATATGAGAGTTTAAAAATGGGAATATAGAAAACATTTCTTTGAAATGAATATTGAAGTAATATTTATATCTTTAATAAATAGACTGAGGTTTATAATGAGACTTGCAGCCACGAGCCATCCACATGGCTGTTCATAAAAGTATTATATAGGTTGCTTGAAACAAAGGATGCATAAAAAGATGTTCCATAGCCTCTGTTTTTCTTTTTGGAAACATTTTCCCAAGTGAGAAAGAAACACTGCTGACACGTCTTGTTTCTATGACTCATGTCCATGAAAGACTTTATACTGTTTCACACAGGATGCGCAGCCTTTCCCCACAGGCCATGTTTAGATCACAACACCAGTTAGGTGCTTCTGTAAATTAGAGAAAGACTTTTCACTGCATTTTAGCACTGTTTTAGAACCCTATATTTTAAGAATTCTTCTTGTTTTACAAAGCTGTAGGATTTCCTGGTCAACATGAATTATAAGTCTTATGATCCATCATTTGACCAAGCCTACTCACTAACTTCCTAAAGATGGAGACATTACCCTAATGGCCATCTGCTTTGCTCCATGAGCTCAGTGGCATTCAGCGTTTCTGTGTTCCGCCAGCCTATATTTTTTGTAAGTTTTCACAGATGGAATAATTATCTTTATGTAACCAAGAAGAGGTCATAGAAAAGACAGTTTCTAATTAGATTCAGTATGAAATTGTGTAAGTGCATAGATGATAATATTTTTCACCCTTAAAGTCATAATTGGTCTTTTTTGCAAACATAATTGTTCTGAGTCACAGTGGGATCATTTTCAGCTAATATATGTCCAGGCAGTGCCATGGAGTGGTTCATGCCTGACAATGCTTATGTGTCATAGTCACTTAACCATGCTTAGTGAAAAGTACTGACATTCAAGCATTCTAAACTCTCTCTCTCTCTCTCTCTCTCTCTCTCTCTCTCTCTCTCTCTCTCTATTTTAGGCAAACACAAAAGTTTTTTTTTTTTTTTTTTTTTGCCAGAGGGAAAGAGAGAGAAGAAAACTGACATGTGCCTCCTTGTGAGATATGTGATCTTGCATACTTGCACTTCTGTATGTCTGGCTTACATGGGCTCCCAAGAGTCAAATATGAGTCCTTAGACTTCGTAGGCAAGCGCCTTAAGCACTAAGCCCTCTCTCCAGCCCTAAACGCCATTTTTTTTTTTTTTTCGAGGTAGGGTCGCACTCTGGTCTACGCTGGCCTAGAATTAACTATGTAGTCTCAGAGTGGCCTCAAACTCTCTGCAATCCTCCTACCTCTGCCTCCCGAGTGCTGGGATTAAAGGTGTGTGGCACCACCCCTAGCCTAAACACCATTTTTTAAGGGGAATTTATGAAGATGCTATGTGCAGTGGTTTGCAAATAAGGAACAAGATGAATAAAGGGGAAGAGTGGACAGAAAGAACATAAGAGGTGCCAAAGGCAGGGAGGAATTCTCTGGGGTACTGTCTTCCCAATAAGAACTGACTGGTACACTGGTGACCCTATAGTGGTTGCCTATACCCACAGCAGACTAACAAATATTTTGACATGAAAAATAAAGAAAGATGAAAGAAATGAGAGAAAATACAGAGGAGGTACTATGCAGAGAGAAGGGAGACCTCTGGAGGATGCAGGGATGGGGAGGTGACAAAAATCATGTGCTAGGCACAATGCTCTGTGCACCACCTCAGGTCACAGGAGCACAGTCCTCTCCTTGCTACACACGTGCCCTTTGCACTCTTAGCTCTGCAGAGCGATCTTGGGAAACGTGTTTTTACCTCAGTGTAGTTAGACAAGAATTATAATATAGAGAGCAGAACATAAAATTATATCATACTTTTCTTAGTTTCAGCTGGGGCCCTTTTGAGGTAAGAATAATTGGCGAAACAAGCAAGGGTGCTGTTTTCTTGGTGAACAGGGTACCAGCACACAGTTGAAGGAGATCAACACAGAGAATAATCAACTCTTCCCAAATCAGATATGCAGAGACACAGAGGCTCCCAAAACCTCATCATTGAAGCAGGCCCCAAATGAACCCAACTTGGCTCAGGGAAATTTTGTGGAAGAGGAGGCAGAAAGAATGTCAGAGCCACATGTTGGGTCATGATACACAGATTCATTTATCCTACCCATAGCTGTGGGCTAACTCCACAATGCATGACCCATATACGTCAACAAGGAGGGGCCAAGAGGAGGCAATAGGGCATGGGCGAGCCTAGCAATAGTACCAACTTGACTGTATTCACTGAGTACAAAACTAATTAATAATATATATATATATATATATATATATATATATATATATATATATATATAATTTGTTATGACAAATGTATAAATATATAACCTGAACATTTATTGAAACTTATAAATAGCCACAGGAAAATTTCAATCAATTTTATTTCTACAAATCAAAGATAATTTCCACTTGGATTTTAGGTTACAGTGATGCACCCCTTTCCTGAGTTTACGTACAATATTTTCTCCTAAAATCAAAACATCACTTTGTCCATACTCAACTGTTTTCATTATAGACACAAAATGACTTTCCAGTGCCTAACTTAATGACTGCTTAACATATTAATAGAAATTTTGAGTATTTTATTCATTCCCTCCCAATTATGCGACCCCTAATATCTATGTTTATAAATGTGTAGAGGAACATTTATGAATAAATGCAGGGTATTGATATACATATATATCACCGTATACATAGTATTGTGTGTATATGTGTGTGTGTGTGTGTGTAGCTTGTGAAAAGAATGAAAAAGAAATAGAATATATTTAATAAAATGAAATGTCATAAGTTTGAATTTCATCATCTGGAATCTGTCTTTTGATACTAGGCATTTTTCATGCTCAATATTGTCAAAGCTTATTGATGAAAGCATGGTGGTCATTAATCTATAGTCCTGCTCCATGTCTAAGTAACTCAGTTTTTAAATTCCAGAGCAGCAATAGAAAAGTACCTGTCAGTCCATAATGCTGAAAGGAAATAGTATTCAATGAGAAAAGGAGCATCACATCCCCAGTGAGGTTATTTTGAGCCTGCATTGTTTAGCAGAGACAAAGGCTGTTCCAGAGAAACAACTGTAAAATATATTCTTAATTAGAATTCAATAATCTGACATAAAGATTCTTCATTCTTTAGCTCTGTTGAGGAAGTGATTTTAGAGGGAGATTTGGCACACAGTTAATTACAAGTTTTGCTTGGAAAATATCATTTCCATTTCCATTATGTAAGCAAGATCTTTCAACAAGCATTTCTTCTGCCATTTCTTCCTACTGGTCCTGTCAAAACTATTTTATAGACTATGTACAGGGCCTCCATAAAGCTGCCGAGTTTCCCTTCATTTTTAAGAGGTCACAAATAGGATTGAGTTTCTATATTAAACCCATCTCTCACCCCCTGCCCCAGCTTTATCTTCCCCCACACAGCCACCAAATCCATATTTTTTTTCTTTTCTTTATTTAATTTCAATACTTCATAGCCAGAGGCAGAAAGGTATCTTAAAAGGAGATAAAAGAAAATATTTTACTATATCTGCTTTCAAGTTTTGCCCAAAGGTTAAAATTGACTTTTATAGATTTTTATTCAATGTAAACAAGGTGAGACATCCCTGGCAGAGGCTAGATAGTTAAACATCTGCCTGCCCTTACATTTGGTCAATAAAATTGAGAAATTATTTTCATACTAGGTATGATTATGAACAAAGAGTTTATTTTATTCTAGACCCCAAATTTCTGATACCAAACCCTTTCCTATGTCCTATAACACATTGGGTGTAATGACCCTTTTGATAGTAAAAAGCATATGGTTCTAGTTGAATACAATATATGATAGCACTTATGATAAATGTCCACACATAAACATAATTATTCTATTAATTAATAGTGTACCAGCATGAGTTTCATTTTATTTTTATGTGTTTTATATTATGGGATATGTTGTTCTATGAAAAGTCTTTAAGAAATAGTAGTATGTCTACACATTAACAATAAGATAATAAATTCACTAGCACTTAAATACAGTATAAGTGATGACTTCTGTAGTAGTTTTAATAGATGGCCCCTAATATATTCAGTTTTTTATTGTTTGTAGTTTGCATCTGCAGCCACCTGGCTGGAGGCAGTGTCACTGGGTGGATCTTAAGGTATGGTGGTGGGTTTCAGGTTACAATATAAAGATAGGCAAAGTGTGCCTAGCTGGATTTCCTGAAGTGTGCTGTGTGGCTTTTGGCTTTTTGACTTGTACTTCTCTCTCTCTCTGCATGGTCCTTTGAAGGTAGGCCAGCTTCTTCTGCCTGGATTTGGAACTTCCCCTGGATCTGTAAGCTTCAATAAATATCCCTTCCTCCATAACTGTGCCTGGTCTGAAAGTTCATCTCAGTGAACCTGAAGCTGTCTGCTACAGAACTTGGTACAGAGGAGTGGACTGAGATGAACCTCACCATGTGGATGTTAATCTTTTGGAACCTTTGTTTTGAAGGAGTAGGCATGGACTTGGTGCTTGCAAATGAAGATGAATTCTGAAGTGGTAAGCTAATTTTTATGGACTATTCTGATGAGAGTTTGAGAATTCTAAGTGCAGACAATACTGAACTTCAAGTCTTGGCTTATGAGCTTTCAAAGGGGAAGGAAAGACTGCAGAGGACTTTGTTGGAACTGGGCTACTGGCATAAGGGCTGGCTGTGTCCTACTGCCCAGGCCCAGAGTTTATTCAAGATTAAATTTGTAATGGACTGATATGCTTGGTTAGAGATATTGGACTGAGAGATTTAAGATTTTAAGCTGGAAAACCTCAAGCAAGTTAAAATTACAGGCACTAAGACTGGTTTTAGGTTACTGAATCTGCTATAGTCAAACACATTAGCAATCTTAAGGGAAGGTAGTCCAGTTGCTTTACCTTGGAAGGGATGCCTGAGGAAAGACTATTGTAGAAATGCAAATACTTTTGGAATGAGTTGACTGGGGAAGGAACCTGCTTTTCCAGTTTATTATTTATTTTGTCTGTGAATTAAGAATATGGCTGTGTCCTGAACTCCTGGTATTGGTTTCAGAAGAATAAAAAATGGAAGCAGTTGTTGTGAATTGCATATGGTTCCAGTAGCTGCCACTGAGATGCCACATGAGGTAGGGCCTGATGCCCTGATAGGCTGAAAGAGCCTTTGGGAGATGGACTGTGGTTTGCATGAAGAACTGAGGAAGTTTTATATATACCTGGACAATACAAGGGCTACCATACAGTGCACTGTTGGCCTAAGATGAAAGTGTTCCCTGGCTACTCTGCCCAGCTGGAGGGGCAGAATTGTAAAATCTGGAGATTGTCAGTCCCTGGTTGTATTGAACTTAAACTGCAGAAGTTTGATGGTGGTTGAGTTTGCATTGTTTTAGTCTTTCCTTGCTATGCTTTTTATGAGTTGAAAATGTTTACTCTGTGCCTTTAAATGTTAGAAATGTTTAACTTGTTTGATTTTACAGGTCTTAATATCTTAAATTGATCAAGACTGTGGGGACCTTTGAAATTGAACTGAGTACAATTTACAATGTGTAATGGTTATAAATCTATTGGGGGCCGGGGTGGAATGAGGTAGTTTGAATAGAAGGCCTCCAATATATTCAGTTCTTTAATATTTGTAGTTTGCATCTGCAGCCACCTGGCTGGAGGCAGTGTCACTGGGTGGATCTTAAGGTGTGGTGGTGGGTTTCAGATTACAATATAAAGATATGCAAATTGTGCCTAGTGGGATTTCCTGAAGTGTTCTGTGTGGCTTTTGGTTTTTTAGCTTGTACTTCTCTCTGGAATTTCCCCTGGATCTGTAAGCTTCAATAAATATCCCTTCCTCCATAACTGTGCCTGGTCTGAAAGTTCATCTCAGTGAACCTGAAGCTGTCTGCTACAACTTCCTATGTTAAAATTTATCTATATAAATGCATGCTTGATGGTCTCACCCAAATGCCCCATTGCGTGGATTCTGCCTAGAGTGTCTCTCAGTCTATCACTGGTGACAACCTTCATCATGTTCAATTACAAGTAGACTGTATTTAAAGAGATATTTTCCCTTCTTCTGAAATACATGGCAACTATAGAAAAAAATTTAACATGGTGGATGGAGCAAAGATATTTCACAACTCAAGGATAGTTTGCTATGATTACAGTCATTATTCTTACACATACATGTAAATTAAGAGGTGAAAATGGAAGACAATTCATATCTCCTTTGTTTTAATATAGAATTATAAAGTGATGTCACTTTTACTTACAATTTTAAAGTAAAAAAATATTTAACTTATAAAATTTAACTGAAGATTTGTCATGTACCAGTAATTTTTTTTCATAGTTAATGATAATTTGATATATGTTATTTATTTATATGTTTCTTTATGGTTCTTTTGAGACAGAATTTTTCTGTGTGGCACAAAATGGATTAAATCTGTGATCATTCTTTTGCCTCTAGACATATATATAACCATACCTGACCACATATATTTTGGATTACTTTTAGAGAGGGAGGGCCATGTATATTTTGAAATTCTAACTTTAAAACAAGTTCCCTTCCCATTATCATGGAAATTTCTAGAATACATTCTTTCTGTCCGTTTTCTGCTTTCAGTTTTCAACAGTAGGATGAAAACATGAACTGATTTGGATATTTCAGGTTGATTTTAAAATATAGGCATTATTATGTTCATTGCCTTTTAACGCAAATATTTTAGACAAATGAAAATGAAAATAATAAAATATCATAATATTTGTGACACAATTTAATCAATTTAAAGCTTTTGTGAAAAATTTTCTCATCCTGGTATTTCTATGTAAAACATGTGAAGAAACGTTTAGACAACATTTTATTTTTAACACCAATTTGCTTTAATATGCATGACTGAAAATATAGCATGATTGTAGAAATTACCAGAGTTTCTGTTAAAAAAAAAAGATGCCGTCCATACCAAGTACTATGCCATACAGCACTCATGCAGTTCTCACAGCTCTACTAAGTATAATAAGTAGAAAATAAACTTGTACAATCATGATCCAAATGTTCTCATCTATCTGCAGTTCTTTCTTCCTAGACTCTTTGAACCAAAGTAGTGCCTTTTCTATACTCTGTTTTTGTTTTCTCAGCAACATATTTAAGCTCTGTATCTGTTTTGTCATAGACCAGAGTCACTCTGAATCCTTTGTGTATGTACAGCTTACTGGTAGACTGATAAAATGTGTATGTGTGTGTGCGTGTGCGAGTGCGTGTGCATGTGTGTACATGCATGTGTGTGTGTGTGTGTGTGTGTGTGTGTGTGTGTATATGTGTGTGCGTGCCACATTTGAGCATGTGAAGAATCTCTACATACCACATGGAGTTGGTAGTCTACAGGTTGTGCAGTGGACAACAAGGATTGAGAAAGTCTCAATATTTTGACCTATTTCATTATGTACTATACCTTCATTTACCTCATTCTTACATATCAGATTCACTTCTTACAATACTGAAAGTGTCTTTGTACATTGTTGGTAACAATCATTTATTGTTTTCAATATTTTACATTGGAGTAATCATACTCATTCCTGTCTGTTGTGCAAAAGAATGGCTTCATTTATTATTATAGATTTTGAAAAGTTATAATGTTAAAGGAATTAATGAGGCACAATTGGCAAACTTACATCTATACTCAAACTGAGGATTGGTGTTTTTTTTTTTTTTTAACTTTCTAAATTAACTTTTTTGTTGTTGTTGTTTCTTTGTTTGTTTTTTGAGGTAGGGTCTTGCTCTAGCCCAGGCTGACCTGGAATTCACTATGTAGTCTCAGGGTGGCCTCAAACTCACGGCAATACTCCTACCTCTGCCTCCCGAGTGCTGGGGTTAAAGGCACATGCCACCATGCCCAGCCCTCTAAATTAACTTTTTCACTATTTCAGCTGATCTCTTTAAAACAAGTGTTTCTATCAGCTGAAAATTAATTATTAGTACACCACTTTTTTTTTCTTTTTTCCATTCAGTATGTTACAAAGCACATTGACTTCTAGTTTTTATTATGTGGCATGAGATATTCACTATCTTCTCTTCTCTTCTGTTCTACCCATACACACATCATTTTCTTGTACCTATGACTGAAATCCTTTTTTTTTTTAATATATTTTTTTTATTTAAGAGACAGAAAGAGGCAGAAAGAGAGAAGGGGCACTCCAGGGCCTTCAGCCACTGAAAGCAAACCCCTGCTGCATCTGGCTTACATGGGTCCTCGAGAGTCTAGCAGGCATCCTCTGGCCTTGCAGCTAAACACCTTACCTTGATAAACCATCTCTCCAGCCTGATATGCTCTTTTTATTAATGGTTTTGTGCGATTAGGATACAATGTAGCTTGGTGTAATATTTTTCATAACTGTTTAATCTTATTTACCCTGTTGTCCTGCTGTTAGAGGCATGGATGATTCTATTGATTGGATGCTAGACATTAGGAATTTTTCCTTCCCTGATATCAGTGGATCAGTATTTTGTTTGGGGGGGGTTGGGGAGAAGAGATAATTTATTTGGAAGCTCTGACCCTTTAGGTTTAACTTTTATCTTTTCCTGGAGAAACCAGTGCATTAAACTTTCTAGAAGAAAAAAAAAATCTGCTTAAAATATTAAGCATTCTTTTGTAGTACAAGCGAACTGTGGTTCTTCTAATACACTGTGGATAATTAAGATCCCAATTTCTGTGTGGTCTAAGGACTACACCCTATAGTGCATTCAGGTGGCCCTACCTCAGATGGGTTGACTTTCCTCCCATGCACAATCCAACTAAGTATCAATCACTTGAGTACTGAGCGGGACCATGCTGATCCAAAGTTCTCTGGCTAAATTCAGCTATCTCACTTCTCCTATTCCCAGTGTAAACTGAAGGTACCTAGGTGCACCACATTTCCAGGACCATCACACACAAGGGCACTGGAAAATTATGCCCAGATGCCATATATCCTCTAATATATAGATGTTATTTATTTGATATGACATTCTAAAATTACTGGTTATTACATATAATTTGTTTAAAAGCTGTGTTTTGTTTGGCAATCCCATTTAAGCATATTTTATGCGATAGGGTATTTTATTGAATATATAAATTGCCTTTATTTTAAAAACCTATTTTCTATTGTTCTCTTTATCACTATAATTCAGTTTAATCAGATCCTATCCATTCTTTTTAAATACATTATTATCTTCCACAGTTTCAACTTGTAACAACATCCCATTTTTTTAAGGATTGTCTTATTAATCTCTAAGGATTTTATTTCTTTCTTTTGATTTGGGTTTGTTCATGATGTTTTATTGAGGGATCACTGTAATATTCAACTTAGGAAGAGATCATCCACATATATAGTAAAATTTTAAAAGAAATTTTACTAGAAAACTCTTAATTATTCCACTTCCAATACATGAAACCACATATAAATCTTAAAATAAAAATATCCTACCACAATACTTAAAGAAAAAAAATATGAAAAGCATAGATGATTTAAGGCTCAGTGTGTTATCCATGGGAACTATCATCAGTCATGATTATTTTTGAAAAATAAATATTTTAAATTGCACATCAATCATGCTGTAGTAATTTATATGAAGTATATATGGTAAACAAATGCATCAAGTCTCACCACAGGGACACTGCCAGCAAAATCCAGAATGCAGGAAACACTGCAGGAACAAATGACTTATTTATTCATCACATAAACTGAGAGGACAGAAAGTGACACATCTCACTGTATGAACATATATCAATCTTGATTCCATGATGTTTGAAGATATTATATTTGAACACTGGATGCATACTTGATTTAAGAAAGATTGATTTTTGATTTTCAGTGGTATTTTGACTTTTAAAAGTACATGCTCCACCCCTCTCTCTCATGTACAAATGAATAAAAAAAAAATTAAAGCTGGGAAGATGGTTCATTCAGTGGTTAAATTTACTTGCTACCAAGTTTGCTTGCTGGCGTTCAATTCCCCAATATGCATGGAAAGCCAGAAGCATTATGCAGTGCCTGAGTCTGGAGTTTGTTTGCAGGCCCAACATATCCCTTTATCTACCTTTCCATACCTATCTCTCTCTTTCCCTCTCTTCATTTTTCAAAAATAAAGAGAATTACAAAAATATGCATGTATTCATAAAAAGCACATATGCTGTGTGTGTTAAATAGTTAAATTGTTAAATGATTATGTTTTAAATTTCATTCACTCTTAAAAATGGCACCTATTTATAGGTAACAAAATATTAGCATTGTATTAGTGTTTAAGATGGTCATGGTGAATTGGTGTGAATGAGAATAGGCTTGCTGTTTTTTGTTGTTGTTGTTGTTGTTGTACATTTTTATTTATTTATTTGAGAGTGACACAGAGAGAGAGAGAGGCAAATAGAGAAAGAGAGAGAGAGAGAATGGGCGCGCCAGGGCCTCCAGCCATTGCAAACGAACTCCAGACACATGCGCCCCCTTGTGCATCTGGCTAACGTGGGTCCTGGGGAATCGAGCCTCGAACCAGGGTCCTCAGGCTTCATAGGCAAGCGCTTAACCTCTAAGCCATCTCTCCAGCTCAAGTCTTGCTGTTTGAGACACGAAAAATCAGAATATAAAGTTAACAGATAAAACAGTTGTTAATTCTGAAATTCTAATTATTTCATCATTAATATACTTCAAAAGTGCAACAAAATGTCTTATGCATTATGCACAAGACATTGCACTTTTTCCAAATATAATTCATGGGAAGTCAAAAAATTCACAGCATTGGCACAGATGCACACACAGAAACACACGCCTATTTAGTGGCTTGACGATGTAGCTGTATGGTTTACTGCAGTATGCTTACATGTGTTATGTTCAAAGCTTTGATTCAGGCTCCAGCATGGGTATTAGTGTGTATGTATATATATATCAGTCATACTGGTACATATATACATATATAATACGTACTTATATTCCAAACAGTATAGTATGTAAATATAAAATCTCTAATCCATGGCTGAAATTCACACTGTTTCATCCCAGCTGAATTTTTTCATTGACCTTCATTAAGTAAACTCATAATAAAGAATGTACTTCCTTCCTTGAAGGAAACTAGAGATGAAACAGAATCCCTGTGCTCTTTCTTAATTAAGTGTTTTGTATCAACCCTTCCTAACAAGATTCAAAGACCTAAACATTTTCTCAGGAGCTGTTCAAAATTGCAAGCCGAATATTGAAAACAAGGTCATGAGTAAAACCTTCTAACCTGGGATGCGGTGGCTTTTCTGAAAATGACCTTATTAGTATTTGGGGATTTCACTTGATTGCTTTATAAGAGGGAAATGAAATCAAATTTGGTGGAATGGGGACAGAGGAGAGAAGAGTAGCAGCACATGGTTGATTTACACAGTTTCTACTTAATAAAAACAAAAACATAAAAGAAATATTTACTGGAAAGTACCCTTTCTGTCCCATTTTCATCTTATAAACATCGAACCATTTCTATCCATGCATTATCAGTTTGTATGTTTTAAAATCTTTTATTTCTTCCTTAAGCTGGAGATGGCTTTATCTGATATTGCCTTTCATATTTGAAAACATAAGCATTCTTGTTAGAGGATTTTAAAGCATTCATAAAACTGATTATTAAATCTCTCAGGTTTAAATAGAATTGTTATTCTGTCTATTTGATTAACTACATAAAATATCATAACTTGAGAGATTGGAAGTGAAAGCCCATCTCCATTAGATAAGTAGAGGAGAAATACATGATGTTTTACTCTCTCCTGGTTTGACTGCTGTTTTAATCAATTAGCATTTTTTTTTTTTTTTTTTGGAAACAGAGATAGGAGAAAAGCAAATTAAATAGTAATAAAATTGAATCTATCTCAGTGTCAACTATCAATCAAGGAGATTGTTACAGGAACTTCCAACTCTCAGGGAGATTGATGAATGCTGTTGAAGACAAATGATGCCTGAACAGAAAAAAATTATAATATTCCAACCAAATAATTGCTGAGCAACAAAATACAATTAACTAGCTTAATTGGAAGATAAATAGAATGTCAGTGTTCTTCCACTTTCCCATGTTGTAAAAGTTGTAACCTGTCTTTAGTAATTATGACTTAAAAATGTTATGTTTTAAATGCTAAAATTTTGTTTTGTTCTCTCTTTTTATGAATAAAAAAAGTCATTCAAGAGTGGGAAAGATTGTCAAGGAGCATAAAATTTTTGCTAGCAACATTGTTTTCCTCAGAAGAGTTAAGAGTTGGAATCCAAACAACATCAAGATGACGTCCCTTGTCATGAAATGCTGGCTGCTGGTGGCTCCTGTTTGGTGGCCTTGCCTGGCGGTCACAGAGACTTTGAAAGCGAAGGCTGAGTATGAAACAGGCTCTCACCTGAGAGCAAAGCGCGGCTGGGTGTGGAACCAATTTTCTGTCCCAGAGGAAATGGACCCTCATCTTCATGTAGGGCGGGTAATTATTTTCAAGCCTTTCTTTTCATTTTTTTTAAAATTTTTGTTTATTTATTTGAGAGAGACAGAGAGAGAGAGAAAGAGAGAGAGAGAGAGAGAGAGAATGGGTGCACCAGGGCCTCCAGCCACTGCAAACGAACTCCAGAAGCGTGCACCCCCTTGTGCATCTGGCTAACGTGGGTCCTGGAGAATCGAGCCTTGAACCGGGGTCCTTAGGCTTCACAGGCAAGCGCTTAACCACTAAGCCATCTCTCCAGCCCCTCTTTTCATTTTTTAGTGTATTTATTTATCTATTAATTTTAATTTCAGAGAGAGAGAGAGAGAGAGAGAGAGAGAGAGAGAGAGAGAGAGAGGTAATGAGCATGCCAAAATCCCTAGCCAATGCAAACAAACTTCTGATGCAGGCGCCCCCTTGTGCATCTGGCTTAGGTCTGTACTAGGAAGTCCAACCTGGATCCTTAGGCTTTGCAGGCAAGCGCCTTAACCTCTAAACCATCTCTTCAGCCCATTTTCAGGCATCTCTCCAGTCCAGGACTTCATAATGAAGTTGATGACTTTATGAGAGTGTGATATGAATGAGTTAAGAATGTTCTGGTCAGTGAAGAGGCCCATACTCTATAAGGAAATCACTAGAAAGGTTTAAATTTCTGTGTTTAGAATTTCCCTTTTCCGTATGAAAGTGCACCAGCGCCTTAGAAGTGAAATGGTGCTGCATTTGGATATGCATCAAAGGAACCAAAAGAACCAATACTATTCACCAACAATGTTTAGCCTCGTTTTGTCTTTTTAATAGGTGTTGACTTACTCCTCATTCATTTTTAATGAAACACATAAATACCATCTCTTTTTACAGTCTAGGAACTCGAGGTGCCTACATACTCCATTTGATTATTGACATTGGCATACAAATCATAATTATGTTCAGTTTCTTAGGAGAATATATTTTAAGGAATTTTCCTTAATAGGACAGAACATCTTCAATTTATGTTGGTTGGGTTTTATTGTTAGTTGGTTTCCTTTAAACACAGGTAATTACAATAGTGTGTCCTTCCCCTTAAGTCTCTTTCTCTAGATGAATGTACTGAAATAAGTTTAGCCGCTCATTAACTGGCAGTAAAATTTAATTGGGCCCAGAGGGTGATGCACTCAGAATTCATTAGCTGTCTTTACCTACTCCATCCAAGAGAGCTGCAGGGTTAGCATGGAATTAGGATTCCACGAAAAGTGCACACACACATTCCATCAGCCACATATGCATGTGTACATTCAATGCTTATTTTGGAATCATTAAAAAAAAAAATTAAACCAGTGGTGGAGAGATGGACTAGTGGTTAAGGTGCTTGCCTGCAAAGCTAAGTGACCAAGTTTCAGTTCCCCAGTAACCACATAAGCCAGATGCACAAGGTGACACATGTATCTGGAATTCATTTGCAGTGGATAGAGACCCTGGTGTGCCTATTTTCTCTGTCTCTCATCTATATGTCTACCTTACTCTCTCTCAAATGAATATATATCTGTCTCTCAAATAAATAAAATAATTAGCCATGTTTGTGTACCTGCTACAAATAAAATATATCATTTTCTAGGATGAAGTCAGGTAAATCAAAAGAATAGATAGAGTGGTTTTGTCAATTATTTCATTTTATGAAATTCTTCCTGAATTTTCTATATTGACCCATACTTAACAATTTAACACAGAATATATAACGTACCAATAACTATTTTTACAGAGAATGACACTGGATTTTTGGTGCTTGTAATTAAATAAATAACGAAGATAGACTGCAGATAAGGTCTCCCAAATATGACGTATTCATTAAGAGAGATTTAAATGAGTAAATACAATTAAGCAAACATTTAGTGATATTGGCCTACCGACTTGAGAATAGTATAATATTGAGAAAATATAGTAGTAAAAATATAGCAAATTTTCACATGTATACTAGAACTCAATAGAAAAATATTTTACCTGTGTGTGTGTGTACATTCTATGGCAATCAGTCAAACACTTAGAAGATTTATTCACCTTAAGGCCTATAATTTTAAAAATAACAAGGATGAAATGGGGTGATGGCTTAGCAGTTATGAGCACTTGGCACTCACGGAGTGCTCCGGGGTTGTGAGACCACTAGTGTTCAAGTTCCCACTACAAATATGGACAAGGTAAGCGTGAGTATGCATGTTTGTAACCCCAATCCATAGGGGTTAGGATGGATCACTGAGCTTTAGTGATAGAAATTCGGGTGTTAGGGTGATCCTTTCATAAGGAAGTACAGGTGTGAAGGAATACAGAAGGGAATTCATATTCCTCCTATGGCTCCTGTTTGCACATGGAATATGCATCTGAACACATATGTGCATATTCCACATCACACACACTGCACACACACAGAAAACACAAAGTTTGTTAGTCATTGAAAATTGTCCCAGTGTATACTTGGAATACATTTACTTACTTAATAAAGGTTCTTTATTTAATTCTTATATTGAACAAATTCTCAAGCTAAATAAAATTAAACCATCTAAAATGGTCTATTCTTTACTCATTTGACACTCTGAGTGGAAAAATAAAGTCTATTTTCATTAATTTCTTAGCATCATGAGCTAGCAAATTCTATTCACATTACGAGAAAATAAAAACTATCAAGGTAAAGGTGACATAGAATGAAAAGTGAGCTTGGGTGCTAGTTTTCTAGTTTTTATTTATTTTATTTTTTATGAGAGAGAAAGAGAGAGGGAGAGAGAATTGGTATTCTAGGGCCTCCAGCAACTGCAATTGATCTCCAAATACATTCTTCACCTTGTGTGCATGTGCATCCTTGTGCACCTGTGTCACCTCATGGGTCTGGCCTACTTAGGACCTGGAGTGTCAAACAGTGCTCCTTAGGCTTCACAGGCAAAGACTTTAACCTCTACTCCATCTCTCCAGCCCTAGTTTTATTTATTACATACTATTGGATGATATTGAAATATTTATTTAAACAATACAATAGTTAATTTAGATATGTCTTAACTTCCTTCACAGTAGCATAAAATGTTATTAATTAAAGTAGAATAATAGTGTACAACTTAATCTATCAGATATGCTATAAATTTGCTTAACCTTGTATTTGCTGGCCAATGGGCTTTCGGAGGAGGCATTAATTGAAGAAGGGGATATTTATGAACATGAATATATATGTGCACACATAAACACCTATATACTTAAGACGGGGTGTAGTAACAGTAATGATAGCATTGTTGTGTGAAAATACAGTGATCTCTTTATGTAGCATAAATGTTATGGAAAATTATGAAGGCACTTCAACTATAAACAACACTTGCATTTTCCATATATTTTTTAAAAAAAATTATTTATTTATTTGAGAGCGACAGACAGAGGGAGAAAGAGGCACAGAGAAAAAGAGAGAGAGAGAGAGAGAATGGGTGCACCAGGGCCTCCAGCCACTGCAAATGAACTCCAGACACACGCAACCCCTTGTGCATCTGGCTAACATGGGTCCTGGGGAATCAAATCTCGAACCAGGGTCCTTAGGCTTCACAGGCAAGTGCTTAACCACTAAGCCATCTCTCCAGTCCCATATAATTTTTAACTCCAAGCTTCTTATTAAGTACTGTGAATGCTGATCACATTTTTTTTCTATATCACATGACAATATGTGCACAGGGAGCAAAAGCACACTTGAAAATATGAAGTACAATGTGATGCAGAGAGTGATTATATTTTTTTAAAAAAATATTGGCAACTTCCATAATTATAGACAATAAACTATCATAATTCCCGCCCCCCATGTTTTCCCTTCACAATTCCACTCTCTGTCATATCCTCTCCCCTGCTCAGTCATTCTCTCTTTTAGTTCGATGTCATCATCTTGTCCTCCTGTTATGCGGGTCTTCTGAAAGTAGTCCCAGGCAAAGCAAGGTCATGGATATCCAGGTCATTCTGTGCCTGGAAGAGTGCATTGTAAGGAGTTGTACCCTTCCTTTGGCTCTTACATTCTTTATGCCTCCTCTTCTGCAATGGACCCTGAGCCACAGACTTATTTCAAGAGATAAGTCTGTGTTATGTAGTTTTCATATTGACAGGATCTAACAATTCATAGGTCTGTGGTCTAAGTCAGAAATCTTCAAGATATTAAACATAAAACTTTTGTATAGTTGCATTTTTGCAGCATTTTCTTTTCTATAGAAAGGATTCATCTCAATGATGGTATCAATTACTGTTATATTTATTTATTAAAAACAATATGTTAAATGTATGTAATAAATATGATAGGTTATTGAGATATCATCATATTTTCATTATGTTCCTTAATTCCTTTCATAATATTTCCATTTCTTCTACATATTTTCAGCCGAAGGCAAGAACACTTCTATTTAAGCATAACTAGGTACTTATTATGTTAGATTCATCTTGGTTCTAAGCTACTTAAATATTTGTGAGTATGGTTAACAGACTAAGTATGTTAATTTAAACCAACTGTCTTGTGCCCAGTGAGTAAGATTATATTTCTTTTATTTTTCATGCTTTCTAATTAGATTTTTTTGTTTTGAATAATAAAGCTTTGGAAGTGCTTTGTGCTGCCAATTAAGACTCCTTTCCTGACATAGAAGTTTCTTTGGAAATTTAATATTTTACCTCGCTTAATATGACATACTTATGGAGCGTTATTAACTTGGGGAAGGGTTGAATACACTTAAATTTTAAAAGCTGACTCGTCCTTTCCTGCATTTCTGGCCACCTCATTTCTTATCTTTATCCTTACAGCTAAGATCTGATTTAGACAATGGCAACAACTCTTTCCAGTATAAGCTTTTGGGAACTGGAGCTGGAAGGTTTAGCATTGATGAAACTACAGGTGACATATACGCCATACAGAAGCTTGATAGAGAAGAAAGATCCTTCTACACCCTGAGAGCCCAGGTAATCGACACCTCTACTGGAAAGGCTGTGGAACCCGAGTCTGAGTTTGTCATCAGAGTGTCGGATGTCAATGACAATGAGCCAAAATTCCTAGATGGACCTTATGAGGCCATGGTACCAGAGATGTCTCCAGAAGGTATTGCCTATTAATTTACATCAGAACTTTCTTAACAATGACAACAGATTTAACAATATGAGCATATGTTTTGGTAGTACCATGCTATAAGTTCTACACTCATGGTTTCTTCTACAAACCTGTTTAAGTAAAGCTCTTGATTAGGCAACAATGAATCATTTTATAAGAAACTGCATGACTATGCTTTAACAAAACGTGCCTTATTATAATCTCATTTTAGTCTATCAAATGATGTAAAGCTTAGAGGCACTTTCTTTAATTAATTCATAAAACTCTGCAAAGTATGCATGTAGAAATAGAGAAAAATATAAGCTATGGCAGGCATCAAAACCTGGATTATAAAGAATAAAAATAAAATAATGTGTCTGAAACCCTTCGTGTAGCTGTGCTCACTTCCAGTTCCTCTTCAAATCCAATGACTTCTGTGTTAAAGTCTTAAATTTGATGTATGTAGAACAGAGCAGTTCTAATTCCAGCTCTATCATTTGCCCTATTAAACACAGTTTAATATGTTTGCACTAAGTTCTGTTCCAGATTGAAAAGCAGAATTGTTCAACATATCCCACAAAAAGCAGTGATCTATTTCCAGGTGGTTATGGTCAGAACCAATAAAAATAATGGATTAAAATATTGCGTTGAGATGGGAAATAGTGAATTTGCATTTGTTTCCCAAGTTTCACTTAAGTTTCTAGTTTATGAAGTATTTCCATCTTATGTATAAATACAAGTATGGGTAATTTAAAATACTTTGTTTGAGTGAGAGTAAAGAAGAAGGAGAGGGAAAAAAAAATAGGAGAGAAAAGGAGGAGTGTGGGTGTAACAGTCCCTTCTCCCTCCGCAGACAATCTTCACATGCATATACTACATTTTACACATCTTTCTTTACATGGACACTGGGGAATTGAGCCCAGGCCATCAGGCTTTGTAAGCTAGTACATGGAACTGTTGAATCTTCTCTCCATCCCAGGTTGGATCAATATGACCTAATAAATAACCGTCTTCATAATAATAACTTCAGTTCCCTGTGTAAAAATGTAAGCAGCGGCTTTGGTAAAACATTTACTTTAGTGAATTTGATTACCCAATGGGCTAGATCAACTTTTATCAATTTCATTTTACTAAAATTACTAATTTAAGGACAATTATAAAAATAATTTGATACAGCTGGGCTTGGTGATACACACCTTTAATCCCAGCACTTGGGAGGCAAAGGTAGGAGGATCACTGTGAGTTCCAGGCCACCCTGAGACTACATAATGAATTCCAGCTCAGCCTGGGCTAGAGTGAGGACCTACCTCAAAAAACAAAACAAAACAAAAAATGATAGTGTGATACAATATACAATGTTCTAAAGTTTTGCATTGTACAAATCAACATATCAGTGGATTTAGTATGAATAAGCTACATTTTCAGTAACTTTTTTACTACATGATTTATTCTTCCTTTTAAAGAAACCCTGTCTTAAACCAACAAAATATCACATACTAAAATATATGAGTCATTTTGAAATCTATTGCTTGAATCTCAGCATTTAAATGGTAAAATAAACTCTGCAGACGTGTACTTATTTTAGTGCTCAGTAGTAAATGTTAACTTTAATTACTGTGTCCTTGCCACAGGTTGCCAAACACCTTGCTGCCTACGTGAAATCTGAATTTCTGTGCATGTAAAAATTTATCACACTCTCATGTGTTTTTTTTTTTTTTTTCCTTGCTGATTGTCTGTTATAATCACGAGAGGACAAAACATTCCCTGTGTGGAGAGCCACCACTATCCCATAAAACCTTCTACTCGTGTGAAACTTCGCATTCAGATGGCAGTTATTCAGTCTTCTTTAAAACTCCTGGTTGATAGTAAATGTCAGATAAATCAACACTGACAGAGTCAATTTTTTTCCTACACTATGTTTTGCTCAGTGACTACAAAACACTTTAGTGTTGAGATTGACATCTATTTATGTCACAAATGATCCTAGTTTTCAGAAATTTTTATGGAGCTTTATACAAACTCTCAGTTAATAATGTAATATCAAAATGTGATTTTTATGACTTTGCACATATAGTATATGTAATGTTCTAATCTATGTCAGCAAAAACAATTCTCCAAGTTAACTATGATGCGTGACAGAGGAAGAAGAGCAGAGTGAGAGGAATGAAAACAATACTTGAACATGTCAGAATAAGGGGTAGAGACAAAGCTCAGAGGTTAAGGACTTTAAAGCCTAACGACCCAAGTTAAATTCCCAGTACCCATGTGTTACTATTGCTGGCAGAACACACCCAACATAGAGCAGCTTATGGGGAAAGAAGAAAAAAGTTTATTTTGGCTTACAGACTCAGGGGAGTATCCACGATAACAGGGGAAAACGATGACATAAGCAGAGAGTGGACATCACCTCCTCACCAACATCTGGAGGACAACAGTAACAGGAAAGTGTGCCAAATAGTGGCAAGGAGAAACTGGCTATAACACCCATAAGCTTGCTCCCAACAATACAATGCCTCAAGGAGGTGATAATTCCCAAATCTCCATCAGCTGGGAACCTAGCATTCAGAACACTTAAGTTTATGGGGAACAGCTGAATCAAACCATCATACCATGTAAAGCCAGATGCACAAGGTGGCATATGCATCTGGAGTTCATTTGCAGTGGCTGGAGGCCCTGGTGTGCCCATTCTCACTTTCCCTCTCTATCTACATCTTTCTCTTTCTCACTCTCTTTCAAATAAATAATACGTAAATAAAACATTTTTAAAAGGTCCGAATGAATGATACTAAGATCTCTATGCATAATTAAAATTAAATATACAAAATAATACAAATTAAACTGTACGACACCTTCCCTCTGAAGCACTTAATACAACTTTATATCCTGTGTCACCCACAAAGCAAATCTATGCCAATAATGAGACATAAAATAGATGGTTTCAAATAGCATGTGATGCATTTTCACAAAGAGGTTTGGTGATTGTTATAAAGATTTACATGTTAACTGGGGAAACTTAACTAGTAACTCAATGTTCACTTATGCAAAATTCTCTTAGGATTTATGTACTCAGATACTGCTAATATATTGATATAAAATTGTTCTTGGGGCTATTTCACTCACTGTACTTTACGTAAACTAATGGATGAGCTGTTATTATAACATCCTTCTGTAAGAAATATTTTCTTTCCAATTCATACTTTTTAAAGTTTAGCAGGATAGATACATGTTGACTTAAGAGGATGTTTTTTGCTATAAGAGTCCAGTCAACTTGGTTCTTTGGAGTTTTAATTATTCCAGCATTCTCTGTCCACACTATAGTTCCTACCTTACATAGAGAGATGTATGCTGAACTAAAAAAAAAAAAAAAAAAAAAAAAACCTTCAGTCACAAAGAAGAGGATGGTCCCATACCCTGCATCCTTGACAATTTGATTTAAATGATTTTTTTCAATTTAAATTTTTAGGTTTCCATCAGCCATGTAACTCTGTTTACAAGATGATCTCTTGAAGTAGGAAATTAGTCATGAAAACTGTAGTGACTCAATATCAATTCTGAGGTTTTTAAGACCTAGGTAAATCTCTTAGTTTGATGGTTTTGGTAAGTAGTTTAATATACATATCAATTACCTTATAATAAAATTCTGTCATCATTTCTTCATAAAACCTTATCATTATTATCACTGGAAACTGGAAGCAATAGGCAAAGTGTTTATTTTTCATTGTTTTTATTACTTTTGCTTTGGACCATATGAATGTTTTGTCTATTTTAATTACATTAATGAAAGGCACTGTAAAATATGCTGTATTATATTAAATGACAAAATGCTAAGGCAAATAGGAACAAAAACATAGCATGCAGGAATCATAGTTACAACTTTCACTAACTAATGAAAAACAGTAAGGATTCCTTCTGTTATTGTGTCTCAGTTCATAAAAATTAGGATGTAGAAAGAAAATTCATGAGGCTCTTGGTAAGTTAAAACAGCAAGGATAATTTGATTGATTGTCATTCTCAATGACACAGAATAGAGTATTTCAACATAGAAACAATTTTAAAAATAAGTGTGTGTGTGTGTGTGTGTGTGTGTGTGTGTGTGTGTGTGTGTGTGTGTAGTAACATGGGTTATACGTGTTGGTGTATGCATATGTTTTAACAGATGCACATCTCATATGAATATGTTCAGAGGACCAAGGATAAAGTACACTGTCCTGCTCTATGTCCTTCTTTATGGTGTCTCCAAGACAGAGTCCCTCATTGACCCATGAGGTCTTGGTTTTTCCATTATACTGGCTAACAGGGAGTCCCATGATCTTCCTATCTCTGTCTCACTGGGGTTACAGGCATTCTCTGCCATGCCAGGTCTCATGCAGGCACTGTGACTGGACTTCAGACCCTCCTTTATGTGCAATGAAATCTTTCATCTCCTAAATAAATGTTTTCCTTAAATATAGCATGTATACTTGATGGACAAATAAATATTTGGCATGGTAGTGTATTTTGATACTGAATTAAAAAAAAATATTTCTTTGAGAGTGAGAAAAAGAGGCAGACAGAGAAAGACAGAGAGAAAGAGATAGGGTGAAAGAATGGGCACACCAGTGAATCCAGCCACTTGCAAACCAACTCCAGACACATGTTCCACTTTGGGCATCTGGCTTATGTGGGTACTGAGGAATCAGACCTGGGTATTTGGGCTTCCCAAGCAAGTGTCTTAACTGCTGAGCCGTCTCTCTAGCACTTGATACTGAATTTCAATAAGAATGTTTATCTCATCAGTAAATGCTAGATTTAAATTTGCATGTTTTTGTTTTATGATTCAATTCAAGCAGGTATATAGGAAAGGAATTAAACAGATGTATTCATTAGATTTATCTTTACCTGGATTCTCTTTCAGTCTCATTTCAACAATTTTTCAAATACATGGAACTATTTGTACTTTGTGGGAAACTAATTTTTTTTTATTTTTTTTATTACTTAATTTTGTATTTGGCAAATACAGTCAGTTTGGTACCATTATTAGGATCATCCATGACCTACCCCCTCCCCATTGGCCCCTCCTTATTGAGGTATATGGGTCTTGCATTGTGGAGTTAGCCCTCAGTTATGGGTAAAATAAATGTCTCTGCATATCATGGCCAACATGTGGCTCTGACATTCTTTCTACCCTCTCTTCTGCAAAATTTCCCTGAGCCATGTTGGGTTCATTTTGGGTCTGCTTCAGTGATGAGGTTTTGGGGGCCTGTGAGGCTCTGGCTCTCTGATTTGGTAGGAGTTGATTTTTCTCTGTGTTGGTCTCCTTCCCCTTGTGCTGGTATCCAGTTCATCGGGAAAACAGCACCCTTGCTTGTTTCGCCAATTTTTCTTAGTTTCAGTTGGGGCCCTTTTGAGGTGTGATGGGGTGGCTCTCTCCTTACGATCTGCATCCATGATGAAAATTCTATCTAAGATTTTTGAGATTCCTCTACTGATTAAATATCTCAGAAATATTACAAATACTATGTGACAATGAATTACTTAATAATTTTATTTCATCTTTATGATTTTTTGCATTTAATAACCTTTTTACATGGACAAATTATGCCTGGCTTATAGCTATGTTCTCTTATCTGTCTAAAAATATTATTTTTATAATTCAAAAATGGCAAGCAAATTAGGATTTTGTTTTATATCCTCATCTTTCCTTCTGGGTATTTTACACAGCAGAATTTTAAAGACCAACATCTAAGTGTCCTATTAATGTTTTATTTTAATTTTACTTTTTATTTTTTCTCCTCAGGAACATTTGTTATCCAAGTGACAGCAACTGATGCAGATGACCCTGCAAGTGGCTACAATGCTCGTCTCCTCTATAGTTTGACAAAAGGCCAAGCATATTTTTCTGTTGAACCAACTACAGGTATTTGTGAAGCAAACCAAATACAGTCCTTCCTGATTTTTTTTTAAGTTGGAAAATTTTGGCTTACAAATGTATGTTACAGCAGACATGATGTCTTCATAATAAGTTAGAATTCATAAATATTTAGTAGGAGTTAGTCTGTAAATTGTTTGTCTAAGATTCATTATATTGGGTTTTGCATATGACTTCACATGCATAGACCATGTGTGAGGATTAATATGAATAAATTAGAGAAAGTCAGGCAATCTAATTTAAAGATATGAGGAAAACACATTACCCAGAATGTTTGAAATAGGACAGCATATAAAAAGCTGTCCATTTCATGACTCAGCCATGGGGAAATGCAAATTAAAACCATAGTAAGATATGCCAGCATGCCCAACCTGACAATCCCTCAGTCTGGGGTCAAGATCAGGAGGACATTAGGAGTATGAATCAATAGGAATGCTCTGCATGGTACACATTTTTTAAAATTTATATTTACATCTGGATTTTTATCATTGCCTTGCCAGTTTATATTAATTAGCTAACTTTCTTATACAACAAGTCAAAAGCATATTTTTTCTGTTTTGTTTTAAACATATTGAGATACTTAATTATTTTTTTCTAAGAACTCTACCAGGACCTTGTACCCACTAGGCAAGAGCTCTACACACCCAGTCCTAAACATGTTGACTTGATGCCTAGGATTTACATGTCACTGACCCAGACACAAGTGTGGATTTTTGTGTTCAGATCAAAGGTGGAGCCTTGAAGCAACTTCCCTGCAGCACCTTGCACCCATCACATTTGGGAATCCCTCACTAAATGTTAAACTTGGAAGCAACCAAAAGTAATATTTTCTGATTATTATTGAGAGGGATATGCTACTTCCAATTTGGTGGCACGAAAGGCTTAAAGAAGTAAAACATAGATACTTAAGTGTGTCTTCTGTGTTTCTTCATTTAGCAAATACTACATCTTTGTTCTAATCCAGGGTTTCTTGAGGTAATAAGGCTCCAATGTAATATGATTAAACATGTTAATAAATTGGAGGAGAAGTAGACAAAGTTTAAACTACAAAAACTAGAAAGGAAACGAGGTGAATGTAAAGAGTGCAGCTTAGGAATGGAGGGGAGGCTGAAAGTTCACAAGGGCAATAACAGCACAATGAAGGTGTGGAGGAAGAAAATTGGAAGATGGGAAGGGCAGGGAGACACACCAGTTTTGTCCAAAAATCTATTAGTGATATCTCATACTTTGTATGGAAATGAAAAACATAATTCTGAAAGAGCTACCAGTGGTTATGAGTTGGACGGTTAAATCCACAGTTCTCTCATGGAGTCTGTTTATATTCTGTTAGTCAACTTGAAGAGGTGGTGCCCTAAAGCATCAGGCTGTAATGCCTTCGCACAATCCCCTTTGGACAAGATAGGCTGTATACCCGGCATTATAGCATGAGGTGGATTTTTCAAGTGTGGCTCTGAAACATTTAAACTAATAATAATAAGAAAATCATTAACCTGAACTTGCTTGAATTACAGTGTCCAGGTGGGTATTAAATATGTCAATATAAGTAAATTGACACATATGTTTGTAACTATAGCGTGAAACCAAAACAGGTTGAGTAGGAGAAATAAAGTGAGAGCAATTTTAAAAAGTCTATTCAAGCCAGAGAGCACTAAGTCTAGAATGCTGAGCCCATGTGGGCTTAAGGGAGTGGCACGATGCAATAGCATTCCCAGTTAAGGCAGGAACACATTGAGACTTGAGATATTTAGATGCCATATTTTGTAATGCTTTATTAACAATCAACCTGTGTTCTTAGTAATTTGGTAGCTAGTTCAGGAGATTTCAATCTTGTGTGAAGATATACTGGCAACCATTTCCATAAAGTAGGCAAAATTTGTGTTTATTATTAGTATTGAACTCCAAGTCAATTCCTAGGACATTGTAGGGAATTAATCTATCAAAAAAAAAAAAGAAAGAAAAAAAAAGGATGGCTATACGCTAGGATCTTTAAGAAATTACCTGTGACATTATCATGGTCAATTATGAAATTATCATGGCAGTCTTATTATCATTTAAAGGAGTTATAAGAATATCTTCTGAAATGGACAGAGAGCTTCAAGATGAGTACTTGGTCATTATTCAAGCCAAAGACATGATTGGTCAGCCTGGAGCCCTGTCTGCATCTGCAAGTGTATTAATTAAACTTTCAGATATTAACGACAATAAGCCCATATTTAAAGAAAGTAAGTAAAAAGTAGCTTGGCTTTTCATTTTAGCCTCTCTTTGCTGAATGTGCACATATGTTAAAGTTTGCAGTCTAAGAGGACTATAGAATATAGTAAGAATTATATGAATTAATGTGACATTTTCTAGGTTGTAATTGTCTTTATTGATAGTGAAAAGTCAAATGGAAATGTAAAAGGGACATGGTGTTCTATTGTACTGTAACAAGATGTCACAAATGCTTATAGCTCAAAACATATTAACTAGCTTTAGGGTTTAATATTTATTAACCAGGATGTCTCCAGGACTGAATTTCAGCACAATATTCATAAGAATCCATTTCCTTCTCCGTGTGAGTGCTGGTGGAATCGGTTTTTATGTCTGCAAAATTGGTGTCTGTTTCCTTGATAGTGGATACTCTTCAGTCCTGAAGGCCCCTGCTGGTTCTTATTTAGAATACACATCCACATAGAAAACAGAGGAATCAATTATAGCTTATACTGACATCACTTTTGCCTATTTTTCTACATCTAATCAACATTTTTTGCCTCATTTTTTTACATTGAAGGACTTATATGATTAGAGAGGTGCTTCAGAATTATTCAGGATAAACTCTGCTCTAACTTGAATTTGTAACTTGACTTCCATCTGCAATCTTACTTTCCTATGTAAAGGTCATACATTCGTAAAACCAAGGAGAATAAGACGTGGATACCTTTGTGGAATAATTCTTTCTCAAACAGAAGATAATGATGTATTTTTAATTTTTTCAATTTTGTGAAAGATTAGGTGACACTTGCTTATAAATTAGTTAATAATTCTAGGAGAGATACGAAAGAGGTGGGTTTTAGGAGTTAGGGCACTTACCTGCGAAGCCTAAGGACAATGGTTCGTTTCTGCAGTACCCACGTAAGCCAGAGCACATGGTGGCACATGTGTCTTGAGTTCTGTTTGTAGTGATTAAATATTATGGCACACCTCTCTTTCTCTCCCTCTCTCTCTCTCTCTCTCTCTCTCTCTCTCTCTCTCTCTCTCTCTCTCTCTCTCTCTGTGTGTGTGTGTGTGTGTGTGTGTGTGTGTGTGTGTGTGTCTTTTTCTCTCTCCCTCTTCCTCCCTGACTCTCTCAAATAAATAAATAGATAAATGAAAATAATTCCAGGGTAGATCACATGAGATTTCTAGTTCAGGAGATTTCAATCTTGTGTGAAGATATACTGGCAACCATTTCCATAAAGTAGGATCCATTATCATAGCAAAGGATATGTGGTGTAGCATGGAGGGAGAAATTAGCAGATCACGCATACATACAAACACAGATATCATGCACGTTACATCACTCCACTGATTTATTTTATCTCTTATCTGAACTCATTCATGGCTTTGTTTGATATTAATTACAGATCCACAGAAATACAATGGTGAATATTATTTACATTGTTTTCCCCTGGAAAAGCACCACTGTCCCCCTTTGCATTTAAATATTCTCTGCATATATCTAGCTTGTGAGCAAAGTTTACAGCCACCCCCACAATCCAGGCATCATTCTCACGTGTTTCCTCCTATGTAAAAATATAGCTGCTGTGGGCTGGGTCTCCTCAATGAACATCCAAAACATTGGGACCTCTTTCTTCACTCAGCTTGGAAACAAAACAAATGTTTGATTGACTTCACTATTACACTTCATTAACAATGTCTTCTTCTTATTATTATTATTATTTCCTATTTAGGAAAATGTCTTATAACATGTGATTACTACTCTCCTCAGTCCATTGGGGTTCCATACATGCCTCTCATTAACCAGAACTAATTATGTCCGTTGTCTAGTCTTACTTTTACTATTGCATTTCTCAGTGTCATTTGGCACAATGACCATACCTTACATGAATCAACATAATGTTCTCATCACCTTTCACTCATATTGTTCTGATCTTTTTCTCTTTCTTTATGGTATCTTCTGTTTGCATGCTTTAGACTAGAACGTTTTTATGGGTTCCAGACTTTGGTCTTATGTCCACACTTTTGTCTTCTTAACTGCTCCTTAATCCGACCCAGCAATATGGCTTTAAACATGATCTGTGTGTGGAAAATCTCCCAGCATATGTCTCTGTTATCCACTGCTTTCATAAATTGAACAGATGTTTTCCACTGCTTTCATAAACTCAACAGATGTACATCCAACTTCCTATGCATTTTGCACATTTAAAACTTGCCACACACGTTGTTGAGCTCTTGCCTTAGCCTTCCCCATGCTCCCCATCTTCGGCGCTTAAGGACTCTCCATTTTCAGTTGTTAACAGATTCATGCTTCCTTTTGGCCATGTAGATATACTTACTCAGTTAAAACAACAAATGCAAAGAATTAGTCATCCCTCTTGGATTGAACTGGATCAATTAAAGATAAGTATATATACATTTTTTTTCTCTAATTCAGAATTGATGGTCAGTTCAGCAAATTTCCTGATACTTCTGGTTTTCAATGGTCTATGAGCAAACACACACCCACACACTGACAGTGGAAAACATCTTTGCTAATGGTTTGATAATTCTTTATTATCAAATTTTCTTTCTTAGGTTAAAAAAATGGGCATAGTGGTACACTACCAAAATTCAGAAGGTAGAAGTAGGTGGATCACTGTGAGTTTGAGCCAGCCTGGGACTACATACTGAGTTTCAGTTCAGCATGAGCTAGTGTGAGACCCTACCTCAATAAATAAAATAAAACAACAACAACAACAAATTTTCTTTCTTAGATGAAAATTTTAGTAGTCTAAAATTGCACTGCTTTTTCAAAAAAAAAAAAAAAATCCAAGAACTTCCCACCACTTCTGTTCCTACCACCTTGTCACATGGTAGCAGCTACAAATATTGTAATAGTCTCTCTTATCTTTCTGCTTAACATCACTCTTATGTCCCTTATTTAAACAGAGCTGTGATAACATTCATGGCAGATTTGATTACCCCAGTGGCCCATCACACTTAGGAAAAGGATCAAAATTCTTAGAATACTATAATTGCTTCTAATGTTTCTAAAACATCTGTTCCCAGAACATTCCACATTGGCTTCTGGCCTGTCTGATATGTTACTTCTTTAGTTTATACCCAAAACTCATTTCCACAGTGAATGTTTTCTACCATGTCGAAAATGTAAAACCATGCCCTCAGTATCACAATGCCTTGGTGCTTGTGAGTGTGAATTCCCAACTTCCGTCCAAGAACATGAGCTAAGGGGTGTGTCTCTCTATATGCTTCTCCTTGTTTTGTCCTCTACCTCTAGGCTAGGACGCTGAAAAATCTAGGTTGAAAAACAGAAAAGGTTTGTGAATATATAGGGAACTTCACAGATGATGTTTGGATTGAGTGGGAAGTTATCTTTCTAATTTTGAAAGCCGGTGTCTGCCAGGAATCCCTGAACATCCAATAGGAAGAATCCTCTCCAGTTTTGTGATAGTGATACTGGTGCTTCCAGATTGCTTGATGACTGTCATTCTATGCACTCACATCAATTATTTTCCAATAAGGAAAGATGTGAATAAATTGTTCACGATCATTCTAAAACTTACACAGTATTATATTAGTAACACTTAAAGAATGATATAGAAAATAGCATAAACTCACAAATTTAAAACAAATAGTAAAAATCACCTGGTATAGTCATTGAAGTTCTTAAAGTAAATTCTACAGGAACTGAACATAGGTTCATTTATTCTACTATAGTTTTTTTCTTTTTCAACCTGAAGAATTATCTTTTTTTAAAATATCAACATGTAAAGCCAGGCCTGGTGGAGCATGCCTTTAATCCCAGCACTCAGGAGGTAGAGGTAGGAGGATTGTAGTGAGTTTGAGGCCACCCTGAGACTACATAGTTAATTCCAGATTAGCATGAGCTAGAGTGAGTCACTACCTTGAAAAACAAAACAAAAATAACATGTATGATGCTTTCCTTCATCTCTGCCTAATTATACAATTATATATAATACCTTGACAGTTGTGCTGATCTTTACTAAATGAATGTTACTTCTGGAAAAGATCATAGAAAATATAAAGTTAAATATTCTGTAATTAAAATATGTATTCAGTCTGCATTATTTTCTCAAGAATAAATCAACAAGTTCATCTTGAGCTCCAAAGTGATTTCCCTTCTACATGCACTTCCCAATCTTCTGGCTTCACCTTTCTTTGCTTGTCTACCTTGGACAATCTATTTCATGCTCACAACTTCAGAATCAAATGATTATACTCCTCTCTCAATTGTTTTAACATGCACTTGCAGCATTGGTAAAGAGAGATGTCAGGAAATGTTCAAATTTTGAAACTCTAGCAATTTGTTTTGGGGTGACTGTAGGACACAAAAAATATTAATCCATAGTGTTGGAAGCATATAAGGTTGGAGTTCTGCATACTAGTAATAAGATTTAGTTGAGAGAAACTAAACACAAACACACATATCAGTATATACACAGTCTGCAAGGGAAACAGTTTTTGGTATTTAGGACAAGTAACTAGAAGGTCATATACTAATTTTTTATACATATCAAAGCTAAAACATCCTATAATTTGGACTTTCTAACTATGTTAAGTATTTGTCAAAAACACCTGGAATTTTGTTTTCAAAGGTTTCTACCGCTTTTCTGTCTCTGAGTCTTCACCTCCTGGAACCATGATAGGAACAATTTTGGCCTATGATGACGACATAGGAGAGAATGCAGAAATGGACTACAGCCTTGAAGAGGATGACTACCAGGCATTTGACATCATCACAAACAATGAGACTCAGGAAGGAATGGTTATACTGAAGAAGGTACATACGTTAGATATGTTACATATTTCTTTGATTTGAAGAATAATACAAAAATAAATACATGTGACTAGTTTTTACATTTGATTGCATTTTTGTTTCACTGATAAGTGAAAGAAATTTTGGGATTTATAATATGGAAAGAAATTTAGCAATAAGAAAGGTATTTTTGAGAGAATGACTTGCATTACATGCACAACAGTTTAGAAATATTTTCAAAATCAGGTTGCTTTAGGAAAAAAAAAAACCCTTTCAAACAGATTTAGTTCCAATTCATAATACCTGATGGTTATACAAATATTAAAAGTAAGCCAACTGGAAAAATTAATAAGACATTGACGGTGAAAAATTTTCCCCCAATCATAATATTGGTGACTGATGTCATTTCCTCTACACACACTGCATTTCTTTCTAGAAAGTGGATTTTGAGCACCAAAGCCATTATGGAATTAGAGCCCAAGTCCGAAACCGCCATGTGGATGAGCATCTAATGCCTAACCATGCTGATGCCTCCACCACTTTCATTAAAGTTCAAGTGGAAGATGAAGACGAGCCTCCCGTCTTCCTTCTCCCGTATTATGTGTTTGACATTGACGAAGGAAGGCCACCTGGGTCATTTGTCGGGACAGTGTCTGCCGTAGATCCAGATCAGAGAAAATCTCCCATAAGGTAAGTGTTTAGAATTATATTAATTTTGCACTCATCACTGAAAAAACAACATATTAACATGAAAACCATGCTCCTTGAAGCTATATAGGTATATATGACTCCTATTTAATTTATTTAAAAGCTGTAAATAAATAAGTTGAAATAAAGATTCTAAATATTGACTAATACTGGGGATTGTCAAAAGTGCATAAGAAATAAGCAATCCCCAGTTAAAATTCATTGCAAGTCACTCCATCTTATTAGAAGAATACAAGTAATGTAAAAGAAACCTTTGTTTATAACAAGTCAGATGGATGCACATTGATATTTACTCATTTAAATACTATTTCATTGAAATAATGTTCAATAATTTGGAAAATTCTTGAAGCAAAGCTAGTAAAATTGCAATGAGCAGGGTGGAATAAATTTCTATGTCTTTTTAGTTAAACACGTACTTGCTAGTTATTAAAAAATTACTTTTATTTCTATGTTGTGATTCTTTTCTTTCCAAAAGAGGAGTATAATTGAATGCAACTCAATTTTAAAATAGTTTTATTCAACTTCCTTCTCCCACCTTATTTTACAACCCTCAAGGCAGTGAATGTTTGAAACATGTACCTGTTGATTGAAGCAGAGCACTGCTTTGCACCTCCGATACACAAGAATGCTCTTTTCTTTCCATTAATATCTTCCTTCAGATAACACTGCCTTTCAAAATATGAGCTTAGTTCTAGTTTATGGATAATGATTTTAATTCTATTGTGTTTGAGTGCCTATGGGCATCAAAACACTACAAATAATTTTATATTTTAATAATTATATCTACTACCCTATAAATTGTTATTCTGAGACTATTAGTCTAAAATTTATAATATTTTTGCTAATTTGTATATTCAACATGTTATGAATTTTGATAATAAAGTAAAGAAAACTAAAATTCTGGATATATATATATATATATAATGTACATATGAAAACGAGTTATGAATGGTTAATGGAATTTAAAAAGTTAAGATTTTAGGGCTGCTGATATAGCTCAGCAGTTAAGATACTTGCTTGCAAAGCATAACAATCCAGGTCTGATTCCTCAGTGCCCACATAAAGCCCAATGCACAAAGTGGTACATGCACCTAGAATTTATTTGTAGTGGCTAGAAACCATGACACACCTATTCCCTCACCCCCCCCCCCCCCCGCTGTCTCTCTCTGTCTGTGTGTGTGTCTAAGTTAGGATTGTCTATGCTTGTAAGGACCACTAGGTGATTTGTCATAAGAATAATTAACTAATATGAGATTAATGATTCATTCATATTTGACCTTGTTACTATGTTATGTATTCCCCCTAACAATGGAACATACTTAGTGATAACATATAATGTCCTGAAATATGATTTTCTGTTGTTTAACCATAGACTATAGAGTACAACATATTTTCAAATTAAAGCAACAACTGGGCACATTTAATTTTTAACATTTAAATATTTTCTAGATGCTCTAGTGGATATTTACACATTTCTGATTTTCCTTCATGATATATTCTGTATATTTGCTAGATTAAGCATCTCATATACAACAAAGCATCAAAAACAAAATTTTCTGTGTCCTTAGTTATTATATGTAGTAAAAGCAATCATTTGATAGGCATTTGTAAGTGAGAGAACATTTGTCCATGTTTGGGCAGTGGGTAATGTGATAAACTGTTTACCACACAAGCACTGCATTTGGATCCTCAAAAGGCACATAAAATGCTGAACATGGCTGCATATGCCTGTAATCCTGGCACTGGAAAGGGGAAGACAAAAGGATCCCTATGACTTGCTGCTTAGCTAGTATAGATGGGTAAGTGAGTTGTAGGTTCTGTGAGAAACTCTTTCTTAGAAAACATGCTGAAGAGTAAATAAGGAAGACCCCCAACATCAATTAT
The DNA here is from genome assembly GCF_020740685.1 of Jaculus jaculus. Classification (NCBI taxonomy): domain Eukaryota; kingdom Metazoa; phylum Chordata; class Mammalia; order Rodentia; family Dipodidae; genus Jaculus; species Jaculus jaculus. Next base: position 10,845,955 of record NC_059116.1, on the reverse strand, counting down.
CTGGCCTCCACCAGCACATGTACACAAAGCTACATACATACATGTACCACACACATGTGGACATATCTATAGGCATAAAAAACACTCACAGATACACATTCAAAAAGAAAACAGCGGAAAATTCAAAAACAGGGGAGCGGAGAGATGGATTAGCAGTTAAGATGCTTGACGACAAAGCAAAAGGACCCAATTTTGACTCCCCAATACCCACATAAGCCAGATGCACAAAGTGGCACATGCGTATAGAGTTCTGTTTGCAGTGACTAGATCTTGGTGTGCCCATTCTCTCTCTGTCAGCTATTGCTCCACCCCCATCAAATTAATAAATAAGTGAAACATTTTTAAAAGCCTTAAAATGTCTTTGCTTAAAAAAAAACAAGCAAGGTCTGGAGAGATGGCTAAGTGATTAAGGTGCTTGTCTGTGAACTAAAAGACATAGGTACGACTCCCAGGACCCACATAAGCCAGATGCAAAAAGTGGCACACATACCTGACATTCCTCTGCAGCAGCTAGGGATCCTGGTATGCTTATTTTCTCTCTGTCTCTCTATCTGTCCCCTCTTATAAATAAATAAATAGATATTCTATTTACATTTTGCTGATTTTTAAAAAAATATTTTAGTGTGATCACTAAATTACTTATATTTTGTTTCAAAAAAGGAAAGTGGACATATGTGTAATCACTATAAAAAGTGAAGTTGTTCAGTATCATACTAAATTCTAATTCTTTTTCTGATAATTTAATTACATTTTCATTTAGTGATTATTAATCCTAAATGTGTGTTTAAATGCATTTGATGACTTTTGTCTAAGTGTTGTATGTGTTTGCATGTCTTCTTTATAATTCATGCAAGCATTTATGACAGAATAATTCCAATTCCAACATTTATGTAAATAATAATATATTATTGTCAACACATGATACATGACAGAATTCAAAGATCCTTTTCTATATAAAATCATTTTAGTATTATATGCCATATTGTCAAAGAAAATAAAGTTTCTAGGGCTTTGATAAACAAATAAAATTCATGTAACACTGTTTAAAGCCAATTCACAAAATATCTATAAGTATCTTATCAATGTATGAAAGTTTTGTGAACAGAAGTAAACATCTATAAGAAAGTACATATTACACTGAATGACAACATGCTATTAACTGGAAATGAAGTCTGGATATATCCTTTCTATTGTCCAATAAAACTTAATAATGGAAATCATAGACCATATGATAAGATAAAAACATCCATGTGGAAAGAGATGTTTTCCTTGTTTTCACATTTGTTGCCTTTCCACATGTCTAATTTCAAAATTTAAAAATCTGCCTGATTGGGTTCATCAAAATAGAAAAATACACAATTGTTATAAATTTCGCATGCACTTACCAGACATTCAGAAATTCTCATTTACCTATGCTTACAGCCTACAATAATTATGACTTTATTGGGTAAAAATCGACATATAAAGATCATGTGATGCCAGGAATGATGTGCCTTAGTCAAATAAGACCAATGCCATGAAGAAACAACAACAACAACAACAAAAATAGAGAAGACAACATTCAGTAGTGAAATCAAATCACAAAATGATTCATCAATAACCCAAAGTATTACAAAGATGGCCACTAGACACCAGAATTAGTGGAGGCAAATGAAATGTTTTTAAATACAGTTCATGGATGAAGGTGGAGCCTAGTTACTCTGGCAGTTTTTGCTACAGCATGTAAGATTATGAGGAAATACATGTGTTATTGATGACACCCCTTTTTTCTTATAGGAAGCCTATAAAACATGAGTTTGTGTCCACATGAAAACATGCATGATGTAGTTTATAGCAGTCATACACATTATAACCAAACATAGAAATCATCATTTCAGTCATACAGAAAACCCAAGAGGGAATGGATTTCCAACCAAACTGCACAACCAAAGACTACCCCTGTGATGATTACATTGTAATACAAAGAAACTGGACTGGTGTGTAACAATGTTCAGAAGTATTAATGAGGTGTTAGACATGTGACTAATCAATTGTCCAATACAGAGGATTCTATCTAAGGAGAGAATATTTGTCCATTTTTCAAAAGTTATCAAATATGTCAGGCATGGTGGCACATGTCTTTAATCCCAATTTTTGGAAAGCAGAGGTAGGAGGATTGCTGTGATTTCAAGGCCACCCTGAGGCTACATAGTGAATTCCAGGTCACCATGAACTAGAGCAAGATCCTACTTCAAAAACAAAACAAGAATATAATCAAGTACATATTGAAAGATCCTCTGAAGTGTCATGTCAGCCAGTGTAAGTCTACGGTACCATAATACAGAAATGAAGTGCAACCAAAATGAATAAATTTCAAAGGACACACAAACAACTGATTGGGGGAAGCTATTAAATCATAAATCTACAAAAAACAAAGCATCCTCAGGGCTTATGATGTTGGTAGGATTGAGCTGGCATAATCTACACAAAAAGTTAGGTTTCATCTTCAGTGTAGAATAAAACCAAGTATAGTATTAGATGCCTACAATTGTCGTCATTGGGAGGTATTGGCAATGGAATCACAAGTTCAAAGTTATCCTCCACAAGATGATGAGATCAAACCCTTGGCTCCAGGAGATTTTGTCTCAAAATCAAGTAAGAAAGAAAGGAAGGAAGGAAGGAAGGAAGGAAGGGAGGGAGGGAGGGAGGAGGGGAGAGGAGGGGAGGGGAGGGAAGGGAAGACGAAAGAAAGGAGAAAGAACAAAAGGAAAAGAAAGAAGGGAAAGACAGAAAGGTCCATGAGTAATGTACTATCCATACAGCATTTTAGTCATAGCTGTACTTTTATAATTGAGTAGTATTCTACCAATATACTCGTATGCTCGTATGCGGTCAATAAATTGTTAAAAAAAAAAAAAAGGTCAATGTTATTTCTAAGCAGGTATCACAAGCCTTTCGGGAGTCTTAATTGAAGGCTGTGTTGTTGGAAGTGAGACCTCAGTTGCAAGAAAGCTGTGACGGTGACAGACCTAGTCAAAAGACCTCATTGCTTAACTATTGAGTCATTTCCTGGCAATTGACTTCTAAAGTTTCATACTAAAGCAATGGAAGTTGTGATGGCTCATTCCTACAACGTCAGCACTTGGGAGGCTGAGGCAGGAGGATTCGCATCACTTTGACAGTCTGGGAAACAGTGAATTCCAGGCCATTCTGGAAAACAGATTGAGGCCATGTCTAAAAGGAGAAGAAGAAAAGACCTGTGATTATATTTACCACTTACATCAAAGTAATAAAACTGAGTAAATTTCAACTCTTGGAAGTATTAGAAGTTAGAGAGAAAGGGGGGGGGAGGGAGAGAGAGAGAGGGAGAAAGCATTTGTATGATCAGAATTTATGGTTCTAGGAGGTATTACGATACTAAGCCAGGTGTGGTGGTGAAAACCTTTAATCCCAGCACTTGGGAGGCAAAGGTAGGTGGATTGCCTTGAGTTTGAGGCCACCCTGAGACTATATAGTGAATTCTATGTCAGCCTTGGCTACAGTGAGACCCTACCACGAAAAACGAAACCAAAACAAACAAACAAAAACAAAGAAATATAACATGCATTGCTTATCTTTGCTTACTAAGCCATTCTTTCTACAAGACTACATCTGGGTTTATTTCTAGTTTAGTTTTCCAGTACGATGCAGGTCTATTTATGTAGCATTGGCTTTTCCTACTAATTCTAACAGATGCTTTTGTTTAATAATCTGAAAACCCATAATTTCTCATCAAGCTTTTAATGGGTTGTTTTTTGGAAAGGATTTTTTTACAGAAACATGATTAGATGTTAAATACAAAATAGCATATATTCAAGTACTTTTCAATTCTGTCAACAAATCTATTTAGTGGGAAAAGCAACTACTTGTGGATATTAAATAATACACTTCAAAGTGCTTCAAATTTTTAATAAATCTAAAGCTGAATTCTCCTAAAGCTCCAGTGTCTCTAATTCCTATTTGAACCTCTTGATCACCAAGCTACAGATTAGAATAATATACTTAGAAACCTGTCAACTTCAGATTAAAACACTCTCATCTTTGCCACATAATTATGACCAGTCTCATTGATATGTCATGAAAGTGTTCCAGAACATGTGTACAATGAGGCGCTTCCCTGAGCCCCAGGTATTATTCCTCTGTGATTTATACTATCAATCATTTTCAAGCTGAGGAAACACACAAAAACCTCCAAGACTTCTTTCTTGGCAGACGTGAGACTATTTTTTGCAGACATTCACATTAGGGATTTCCTATTTGAGCTACATTTCATGCATGCTGTGCATAAGAAAAATATGCATATTCAAAAGGGATAGTAGATCTAAAATATTTTTATGAGCTGAAAGTTACTTCTTGAAATAATTATGCACTAATATTCCATGTAAATTGTTTTATCATATGCCATGATATTGTTGATTGAAACAAAATAATCAAGCATTTCACATATATGACAATAAATAATCATACAAGTGTAATACAATATATTGAGCAGCAATATACAGTGATATAGAACTGAGATCCGAAGTGGGCAAGGCCGAAGAAATATTTTCTTTGTTTCAAAGGAAAAGAATCAAAGATTCATTTGTGTGTATCATTACAACTGACTATTTGGACTTTGGTTTATTCAAAAATGACTTTTGCTGTTTCATTTTAACCAGGGCCTTGACCCATTAGATTCCTTCCCAGAGAAGTTACACACAGAGTTCCTCAGTTACGACCTAAATTCTCTATAGCTTCTCCCTCTCTTTTTTAACAGTCTTCTGTCCTTCATCTTGACTCTACTAAATTTGTTTTATCACTTCACTAATTAGCTAAGTATGATATTTATCTTATTATTTATCTTCTAGCTTCTGCAAAGAATGCTATGCCATTGCTATATAGAAAAAAAAAAACCAGTAATATTAATTTTTCCCTCTTTGGTGCAGATATTCTATTTCCAGAAGCAAAGTGTTCCATATCAATGGTAATGGCACAATAAGTACCAGTAAACTGCTTGACAGGGAGGCCAATGAGTGGTTCAACCTGAGTGTTACAGCCACAGAAACATGTAAGTGTTCACGATACCCCATCTCTCTTCATGTTTCTTCAACCATTGCAGAGCTTATATAATGGGCATAGAGCTGCTTATAAAGATTTTGGGCAGCTGGAGGGATGACTTGCTAGTTAGCACATTTGCCTGCAAAGCCAAAGGACTCAGGTTCGATTCCACAGGACCCATCTTACACATATGCACAAGGGGGAGCACATGTCTGGAGTTCATTTGCAGTGGCCCAAGGCCCTGATGTGCCCATTCAATTCTCTTTTATATATTTTTTCTCTCTTTCTCCATCTTTCTCTGTCAAATAAATAAATAAATAAAAATAAAATATTTAATGTTGATGGAAATGTGTGTATGTGTGTGTGTGTGTGTGTATATATATATATATATATATATATATATATATATATATATATATATGCATATATGTGTGTGTGAATATATATGTATATATACATAAACTTCATGTACATGTTTATTTTTATTATAAGTTATCTTGTCCCAAGATATAAGTATAAACAAAGTATAAGTATAAAAAATATATGTTTTAATGCAAAAATATAAAAGAAAACATAAGGTAAAAATAAAAAGTCAGGGGGCTGGAGAGATGGCTTAGCGGTTAAGCGCTTGCCTGTGAAGCCTACGGACCCCGGTTCGAGGCTCGGTTCCCCAGGTCCCATGTTAGCCAGATGCACAAGGGGGGCGCACGCGTCTGGAGTTCGTTTGCAGAGGCTGGAAGCCCTGGCGCGCCCATTCTCTCTCTCTCCCTCTATCTGTCTTTCTCTCTGTGTCTGTCGCTCTCAAATAAATAAATAAAAAGTTAAAAAAATTATTAAAAAAAAAATAAAAAATAAAAAGTCATCTGAAAGCCTAAAATGCATTTAACATATAATCATACAATTTTACTATAATTTTCATGGACATATGGTCATATTGACAAATTAAAATTACATATATATTTTGATATGCATTTTGTAAAATTTTAAAATGTATTCTCTATTGGTTTCATTTTAATACCATTTAAATAAAATTTTTATTCTATCCAAAAATAAATATATGTGATAGATCATTATCATGTGGATTACGTAAGAATTCCTTCATAGTTTCTCACTCTAAAGACATCATGTCTTAATTTTTGTATTATGCTTATTCCTTTCCAAAATGGCTAAGTGGAATTTAAATTTGCCTGATTAAATCAATCATGTAAGAGTGATTTATCATTTATAAAACAGATACACCTAGAACTTAATCTTTATTAGTATAGGACATTTGAATTTAACTTGATATTAGTAAGGAAGCACATTTTTGTCAAAATCATTCCTTATTATTATCTTTCATGAAGTAAGGGAATAATGTTCACTGCTGGATTGTACATCACAAATGCAGTAACTCATTAATTGACTTTGCCACTCCAGGTAGGCAGGAAATCAAATCTCAATCAGAATTCATCATTATTTGTATTTTTTTTTCTGTTGCTTTCAGAAATACTCAGATTATTTCAATCTTACGTTGTAAAAGTATATTCAATACTAGTTTGTTGCTTAAATATTGTCATTTACATTATATAAATCAACCTTTGAATAAATAACATTGTTTACCAGAATAAATGTATTACAAGTGCTTTCACAATAATTACCATTATTTGTGAGTGTCTGGTGCATACTGATGTGTGTTCTATGAATTCTCTCATACTGACGCCAGAGGAAGATACCAAGCGTCTTCCTCACTTGCTTTTCCATCCGCTCAAGACAGGGGCTGGCACTGAGCCTGCAGGTGCTGTCTTTCAGTCAGACTAAACCCAGAGAGACCAGATGTCCTCTGTCTCTGCTCCCCTCATCACAGACATTATAGGCATGTGATGGCCATGACCAGGTTTTGATTAAGTGCTAATGATTGAGTATAGGTTCTCCTGCTTCATACATTTAAGGATGCTGGAATATATCCATCTTACTCTTTACTATTTGGACAGTTGGGCAATATGGCACAGTAAATTGTATGTTTCACTTTTTATTGGCAGTATGTTGAATAGTTATATGGAATTGTAGCAGGAAGACTAGCTTCTGAATTTTGAAATTTCTAACTAAAAAATAATGAAAAAGAAAATTTTGTAATAGAACAGAAAAAAAATTAAAAAAAAAACAACAAAAAAACAAGGGCTGGTGGAGAAGATGGCTTAGCTGTTAAGCCGTTTGCCGGCAAAGCCAAAAGATCCAGATCCCATTCCCCAGGACCCACGTTAGCCAGATGCAAAAGGGGGCACATGCATCTGGAGTTAGTTTGCAGTGGCTGGAGACCCTGGCATGCCCAATCTCTCTCTCTGTCTTTCTCTCTCTTTCTCCCTCTTTCTCTGTCAAATAAATAAATAAATTTTAAAACACGAAACAACAACAACAAAACTAACAAACACACACACACACAAACCCTGCCAGACTCTAAGAAATGCCAAGGCTTCCATTCAGGAAACATTAAGACACTTATTGTCGGAAGACTAAACTTGTATTCATTGTGCATTTCTACAAATAAATTACAGGTAATGTCATTTTTCATGAAACCATTGTGATAAACAATCCAAATCAGGTAAGGAAAGAATATCTTTAAAAATCTATCTTCTAATCTGGGCGTGGTGGCACATGCCTTTAATCCCAGCATTTGGGAGGCAGAGGTAGGAGGATAGCCATGAGTTCAAGGCTACCCTGAGACTACACAGTGAATTCCATGTCAGCCTGGACTAGTGAAACTCCAAAAAAATACACACACACACACACACACACACACACACACACAAAACTCTCTTAATATATAAGGGGAAGTTATTTGTTTCTATATATTTGATAAATTTTGATTCCTTAACAATAAAATAAAATTATTTCACAGAAGATATATATATATATATATAAGCCATATATATATATATATATATATATATATATATATATATAAGCCATCTCTCCAGCCCACAAATAATTTTTAATAACTCCATCTTAAACATTGAAAATTATCTCTACATTCTAAATGTTTTACTCACACAATTTTATAAATGTAACAAGATAGAGAAGTTTCTCCTAAAATAAAGTTTTCAGCTTTTTTCAAAATGGAGAAATAAACTCTTCAGTAGTACTTTGCAACTAAATGTTGATATAAAAATATCCCTAGACTTTATCATAATCACTTTATGTAATATATCATGTTTCATTCCACATTAATTTTTATCTCTTGAAAGTTGTCCTTTACTTATCAGTTTAAAATTACTGGGCTGGAGAGATGGCTTAGCGGTTAAGTACTTGCCTGTGAAGCCTAAGGACCCCGGTTCGAGGCTTGGTTCCCCAGGTCCCACGTTAGCCAGATGCACAAGGGGGCGCACGCGTCTGGAGTTCATTTGCAGAGGCTGGAAGCCCTGGCGCGCCCATTCTCTCTCTCTCCCTCTACCTGTCTTTCTCTCTCTGTCTGTCGCTCTCAAATAACTAACTAAATAAAAATATTTAAAATAAAATAAAATAAAATAAAATAAAATAAAATAAAATAAAATTACTATCTGCTATGTTCTTATAAGTGATTTTTCAGTTCATTTATGCATTTAAGCAATTGTAACCAGTAAGTGTTTTCTCAATGTTTTTATGAGTAGGATCAGTGAGGATAACAATGTCCATGTTCACTAAAATTCAAAAATAATTGAATTAATACAAGTAAATTTAGTACATTCTGGATTTCAGCAAATTGGACATAGATGCATTTTTTCCTCATTCCATAACATAGTCCAAAGCAGGTTAAGAGATAGGCTTTGAGTGAAGTTTGGTTTGTTTTTCTTGGCTATAATATTGATAAATAAAGATAAAGTCTGTATTTTTTCTCAAGTAGAAATAACAATATTCCAGGTAGTCTCTTTTGGAAATATTTCATGATGTTTAAGACAATACTGTTTTATTCTGTATATTCAATTTTCAGACAATATACAACATACTGCTTCAGTCCCTGTGTATGTACAAGTTCTTAATATTAATGACCATGCTCCTCAGTTATCTCCATACCATGATAATACTTATGTTTGTGAAAATGCCAACTTTGGTCAGGTAAGAAATCATTCTAAATAATTCAAGCCTGAGTAATTGCATAATATTAAAAAGATATGAATTTTACTGTAATACATTAGTAAATTATTAAAATTATATTACAAATGAATGGGAAGAGTAAGGAATGAAAATCTATTAAAACTGATTGTATTTGAAAATGAAAGAATGATATTCTTTATGACTGAAACTTTATGTTAATGTAAAAGTTTATTTTTATAAAGAAGAAACTAGAGGAAAAAATTAGTAATTATATACTAGCCATGATGATATTATTAAATTATTTTTCATAAAGAATAATAATAGTAGTAATAATTTTAATGAGTCCTTTCAATAATCATTGGAATCTATCTTTAAATTGTTCTAGATAATTCATACAATCAGGGCAATAGATAAAGATGAATCCAGAGAAGATGAGCATTTTTACTTTAATCTCTCAACTGAAGACAACTCAAGTTTTATACTCATCGATAATCAAGGTAATGCCACTCAGCTATAATATATGGCATGCATTTGTTTAAACTAGAAATAATTTTAAAAGCAATCACTGGTGGGGTACTAGTCCTGGTTTCCATCCTTATCCCTACAAGAATGCCCCCCCACACACACACATGAAGAGAGAGAGGAAGAGAGAGATCATCATTAGAGATTGCAAGCTGTTTTAAAGTCTGAGTGGATCTGACATCATAAATGTAGTTCTCACATTACAACTCCTTCCAAATCTTCATCTATCTTCCTCATCCAAGTCAGAGGAAAGTAAAATGATCTATATTTAACTATAGTGGCATTAGGCATTAGCTTGATTAAACTTCAGACATTTGCATCTCTAAACATATAAAACTCAAGTCTATTCTTTACATTCTAAACAAAAATTGAAGATTAAATTATTCTGAAAGTAGTATTGTTTTATGATAAAGACAGAATTTCTACTCTTGTATAGAAATAGATAAACTGGACAAACACATTTAATTAGTTTTTTTATTTGCTTCAGGATGATATTTTTATTTAGCATATTAAAATATATTTTATGTATTTATTCATTTGAGAGAAAGAAAAAGAGGCCTAGAGAGAGAGAGGGAGGGAGAGAATGGGCATGCCAGGGCCTCGGGTCACTGCAAACAAACTCCAGATGTGTGCACTCCCTTGTGCATCTGGCTTATTTGTGTCCTGGAGTGTCGAACCGGGATCCTGTGGCTTTATAGGCAGCCACCTTAACCACAAAGCCATTTCTTCAGCCCTATTTAACTTTATAATATTTTTATTTTAATATTTTTGACATCTCATACATATGAATTAATCTATTGTCTGTATCCAAAAAAAATGTTTTTGACCTTTACACTTGAGATTAACTTCAGGCTGAGAAACCATTGTGGAAAAACACAAGCTAATTTCTCTCTATTTTTACTATAGCCAAATTTCCCCATGAAGTTAATTCAGATATTCTTTGGATAAAGAACATAAATACCCAAGTACCAATAAAAGTAAATCATAGCATTGATATCTTTATACTGAAATAATAATGTATGGAGAGAAAATAATATACTAAAAACAATAAGGGGATTTGATTTATTGATAATGTTTGCAAGTAATTTGACAGAATAACATATTGACAAAATGTGAACTGTTTGTTGTTTCTTAAATCCTCATAGTAAATACTTTTTCAGAGTATGGAAAGATGGAAAAACGCTCCGAATGAAATAAAAACACTGAAGGAAAACTCAATTTGCGACACAACAATTTACATGTTAAAAGTCATTCTGAGTACGGTGGGATTCACAGAAGGATGATCTCATATGTTATCATACATACTGTCCATTTCCACTGATACCTTAAATGACTTCTCTAGCATGATCCTCTAGTTGAATGGACCAGTATGACAGATTAAGTAGTCTTTGAATTTTGAAAATAAGGTAACAAATTCAAAGTAAAATATCTCATCCTAATTGCATATATCTACCAAAATAAATGATGTCTTTTTTAAATTAAAAAATGTTATTCAAGATCACATACCATAGTAATTATAGAACTGAAAATATGGTATATTTCCAATATTTTTATGAAAATAATGAGTTTATGTCTCAGAATAAAAGGAGTGGCAGTTATAATTCACACAAATAAAACTTAGCTCAGTAGCATGATTTCCATGCTTGTGGCATGTGCTGGTATCTTGTTTTAACACTTTTATTTTCTATAAACTTCTATATTTGTCAAGGCAAATTGGAACTGATAGGAATAGTTATGCAATTACATCATTAGCACTTAGACAATATCAAAGTCATGAATGTGGACTGGATATTATAATTGTCTTCTCAGAATTTTTTTTTTACTGTAAATGAACTGATATAATAATATCTATCAACATGCCATGTCTATAATGAACAAACTTATTTCATGCTGTTGAAACATTCATGCACCTGGGGTTTTTCTTTTTAGATAACACAGCTGTGATTATGGCTAATAGAACTGGATTTAACCTTGAAGAAGAGCCTGTCTTCTACATAATCATCCTCATTGCTGACAATGGAACTCCACCTCTTTCAAGTACTAACACCCTTACTGTGTCTGTCTGTGACTGTGGAGATGATGGAAGTACAGAGACGTGCGCCAGCAACGGACTCGTCATGGGTATCAGGATAGAAGTAGTAATTGCAGTTCTGATGTGCATTATGGTGTTATTTGGTAAGCAGTGCTGAATTGAACATATCTTTATGATTGAAGAAATAAGATGCATATCTGTATTGGACATGCATAAAATTATTTACTGTAGGTGTTTCCTGTTCCATAAAAAAATTCAGATTTTTATAACAAATAAGGTGAAGCAAAGAATGGATGCACGTAATTTCAAGCTATCTAACACTTATCTTAAAATAGCATGGAGAAGATATTTGTACAGATTTGTTTAGGAATGTTTTATATATGAACATTGCAGCAAATGTGAGAAATATATAAACTATGCTCATTGTACTCCATGAGCTGATCTTTAGTGCTATGTGATAATTATGTACGTTGATCTTCACAATAACCTTATAAAATCATATTAATGAAGAAAGTGAAACTTAGCTCAGTTGGATGAAGAAACTGAAATGCATACTTTAATATGCTCTGTTAAGTTTCATGCAGTAAAAGTGGTGAGCTGAGATGCCGCAGCCTAAGTACACAACCAGGTAGCCCTGCCCTGCCCCGCACTGCCACCATGAAGGAATTTACTCTTTTAGCATAACCAAGAGGAAATCTTGAGGTCACAAGTATACAGCACAACTCTTATTTATGCTCACCATGGTGTACAAGAAATCTCAACCTCATTCCTAACGACCTACTGAAGGTTTTATATATCCATTGACACCCATATTCAGACAGTAATAATTATCACCCTACTCTATGCTTCTATGAATTTTTTTATTTATTTTAATGAGTTTAAAAGAGCAAAGATTGTTTTAAAGTAAAAAAAAAAATAATAATAAGTAAAGGAAACAGAGGGCACAGACTCTTCATGGAGGAGGGGATCCCACAGCATAATTTTGAATCTCTGAGTATCTCTACATTACACATAAGTGTAAGATCACTGGGCATGGGTCTTCTGTTACTGCTTCATGCTACTTAACATAGTGGCTCCTGCCATTGTCCATGTTGCGGCAAATTACAATATTCCCTTCATCTGTAACGCAAATAAGTTTGTACTGTGGATGATATTGTTACCACATAAAGTTTCAGGAACTCATTTATTTCTGCACTTTCCAATTTCCTGGCAAGTAACTACTCTTAGTGATCCAGTATCTCTATAGTTAGCATTATCATTTGCAATATCCTCTTTTTATTCAAATTTTGTTTGAGACTTCTTTTTTACATGAAATAATCCCCAATGCACATTTTTTGTGATAATTAATTATGAGTCAAAAAAGGTCTGGCAATTCTTGACACAGATGCACACTCATAAACACCCAGGAGCAAACAATTGTTTTAGAACAATGTCTGAGATATATTTTTCAGTCAATATTAACTTAGAAAATTATCAAACTGAGTTTTGTCTCAACAAGGAAGAGCAAACGATTCTCTTCTGAGTTCTATTAACATGGATCATTGGTCAGTAATATTGCCAAGTAAATTCACATTGGAAAACAACCCATTAGTCTACTTTGTTCTATTTAATATTGAAGAGAAAAAATAAATTCAATTCTGAATTTTAAATTATGATCCACAACAGTTCACACTGCTTTATTGCATATTCCTCTAAGTCATTAGCAAAAAAAAAAAAAAAAAAAAAAAAAGAACTTCTATATTGTACTCTAGATATCATGTTGCTAGCCTTATTTACTTATTTATTTTGTCAAGTTTTGCCATGAGCTTGTAGCAAAGGCTGGGGTGGGAAAGTCCACGTGTATGTTACATGTTAATCTATAGTCTTGTATCTCCAACAGCGCTTATTTTTTTGATGTTGGTTCTCAAACAACAGCGAGGAAAACAGACTCCGTTACCCGAGAAAGGGGAAGACTTCAGGGAGAATATATTCCGATATGATGACGAGGGCGGAGGGGAAGACGACACGGAGGCCTTCGACATAGCGCAGCTCCGGAGCGCGGCGGGGATGCGCGGGAGCTCTGTGCGCGCCCGGAGCGCGCGCGCCGACCCCGACCCGGGGAGCCTGCGCCCGCGGTCGCTGCAGGTGGGCCCCGACAGCGCGGTCTTCCGAAAGTTCATCCTGGACAAGCTGGACGAGGCCGACGGCGACCCTAGCGCCCCGCCCTTCGACTCGCTCCAGACCTTCGCCTTCGAGGGAACCGGGTCTTTGGCCGGTTCTCTGAGCTCCTTGGGCTCAGCGGTCCTGGAGCAGGAGGATGATTTCGATTACCTGAAGGACCTGGGGCCTCGCTTCCAAAGATTAGCTTGCATGTTTGGCTCTGCAGGGCAATCAAAAAGTTAGGGATGCCTATCAGCCAAATACTAAAGTGTGCTTAGGGTGAGGGGGGCGGGGGATAGGTAAGGTTTTTGATGCAGGGTTTTTTATTACCTTCCTTTGTGGTGAGAAGCCATCCATGATTTATGGTTTGCCGGCGTTTTTCGGGTAAATATTTGTTTATTTTAACCCACCCATACGGTATTCTGGAGGGCGCAAGGGGTGCTAGCGATCTGATGTGAGATGGCAGTTCAAGCCAGCCCGAGCCCACCCCTTCAGACAGGCATCTAGAAGTTTTTCGTATCCAATGAAAATTCTCGAAAAATTCCCATGCCACTAAATGAAGCCATTTCCGTATTACTTCGTTACTTGCTGTTTTAAAAAGTTAAGAATAGGGCAGGAGAGATGGCCTAGCGAAAAAATAAAAAAATAAAATAAAATAAAATAAAAAAAACGTAAGAATAAGCTGTCTATGTGTGCAAAGTCCCAAATACTAAACAGGGATAAGCCTTAGAAAAAAATGTAGGTGATCACGTAAAAACGAAGACATTTTCTTTATATGAGGAAACGGTGTCCTTTATTTTTTTTTCAGATTCTGTGAATCATTTTAGTCATAAATATTATAATCTTAGCAAAGATGACTCTTTTAAACTCAATTCAGATTTGAGTAAGTATATAGCACATTTGAATTAGTCAATTATTTAGTACGAATAGGTGTTGCTTTAGATAATATTAAGAAGGGAATATCAGGAAAGGAATAGGGCAAGATGCTGTTTTTCCAAGAATATTTTCATATACCACCCAAAACACACTTTCTTCCGTGTTAAAATGCAATGGCAAAATGCATTTCAACATTTCCCGATGACTGAATTTAAATTGTATAAATCTGATGGAAAGGGTGGATGCTTTAAAATAGATCTTTATTTCTACAGGAAAAAAAAAATCTGAATAGATAAATGACGTGAGCACTGTATTTAAGCTTGAATTACTATTTATTGTTAAAATGAGCAATTGCACTGACCTTCAGTCTTTGTATAAATAAAACATGATGCAATTTTCAGCATTTCCAAGTCTATTAGGAGCTTAGCATATAACCTATTGCTCAATGCCACTTTTCATCATTGGATATGAAATTAGCTGCAATGGCTACTTTTATTATAGCTCAATGAAAATAGTAAATGATGGGCTGTTGGACTTAAAGCTTTGGGACAAAATAGCCTAAAATAATTTCTATAAAGAAAAGAGAAGATGCTACCTTTAATTTGCTTTTTTATAATTTATGTCATTTATGTCCAAATGAAAATGGACATCAACATTTATATTTTAGATAAAAAAATACAACAGTAAATCCATTATTAGTCAAGTTGGTTTGTGTGACCATTTCTGCCTATATTGGAACCTACAGCAAATCCTATGAACTACACAAGTTTAGATAAAATATTTTGATTTTTTGTGGAGTAGGATGGTTGAATAATTAAAATATTTTTTTTCTTTTTTTAAGTTCTTTTTTTATTTATTTATTTGAGAGTGACAGAGAAAGAGGGAGAGAGAGAGAGAGAGAGAGAGAGAGGGAGGGAGGGAGAGGGAGAGAATGGGCACGCCAGGGCTTCCAGCCACTGCAGACGAATTCCAGATGTGTGCGCCCCCTTGTGCATCTGGCTAATGTGGGTCCTGGGGAATCGAGCCTTGAACCGGGGTCCTTAGGCTTCACAGGCAAGTGCTTAACTGCTAAGCCATCTCTCCAGCCCTACTTTTTTTTTTCTTTTTGAAGCCTCAGTATTTATATCACATAATAAAGAGAAAACTATGCATATTAGCTGGGAATCATTTTGTTGGTGACACACATGTAACCGTGAGAAAAATCATGTTTGAAATGCAGCAGTCAGGAAGATATTAAAAGTTGATGGTTGTAAGCTACATTAAATTATCATTCATTAGTGTCATTATTCTCTTGAAATAAAAACATAAAAATACTAAGCAGAAATATCTTTAAACTTAAAAACTTGACATTCATCTAGAAATGAGCTGAAAAATGGTTATTCTTCTTTTCATGTTAATGTAAAAATCCCAACTCTATGGTGGAAATTATAATGGAAATTACTTTGTGAACATTCGTGTACTATATTTGAAAAGTACTGTAACATCATCTTGGTGGAAGAGCTAGGAAGCATATAAATAGCAGATTAGTCAATCTATGGAAATCAGTAATAAATTGTGCTCTAGGGCTCAGATCAGGTTCTGTCACGGATAAAAGGAATGAACATTTGGGTATGAAACAAAAAACTTAAGGTAATATTTGCAACCATAGGTTTAATGTTTATGTTTTGTGAATCTAAACACATTTGTTAAAAATTGATAGTTACTTACCTTAGTATAAGATTGTCAGTCTTAGGATATATTGGGAAACTGCATTCATAGTTACATATGAATTTATTTGTCAAGCCACTCTTGGAACAATATCAGAAATGCTCTCTATTAGGACAAGAGATATTATAAATTTCTAGAAATGTAAATTGCTAATATTTCAATGATTTTTATACTTTCCATGATTGCTTGGATATTGTAATAACATAGTCAATAACAAGGTTATATGTATTCATTTTTTTTGAATATTTTACCAAAGTGTAAATTAATGGAAATGTTTAAGAAAAATAGCCCAAGTTCGTAATAATAATGCCTTCACCAGAGTCAAGATTTTATAGGTGAGCATTAAAGTGTTAATGATTAAAATTTTAAAAAGTTATTTTTAGGAATCAAAAATATTAGCAATGATAATAGTTTGCTTAGCCCAAGTGATTAAATCTCCCAGTATGAGCTTAAACTTGATCCCTATGATTTAAATTATGGTGTGGACTTTGTGTCATCCCTATGATATACCTTGTTTTTCTAGACACCAATTTGTAATCTATAAAATAAAGTCATTGACTTCATGTGATTATAATGGACAAAAAATAAGATATAATCAACCAAGAAAAGTAGAGCACAACAAAACATAAGGTGTGAGTAAATGACAGTGAGATTATCATGTTTGCTGTGATAAAAGGCCTTCCTTACTTGGTACTGGGTGGCTCACATGACACCAGATTATCTGAAAAAAATAAATAAAAGAGCTTTTTCTCTGAATTAAACATCAGTTATAATCCTGTTCCACTTGTTTCTGGGTGAATTCTTCTTCCTTCTAGCTGAGTTAACTCAGTCTGGTGATTTCATGTTCAGTGTCACACCTTTCTCAAAACACTTCCATGTTTTGTTCATTCTGCTTTCAGGTAGTTGCTCTGTAGTGACTTCCTCAAAAATACCTAACTCTATTCACACCAGTGGAATTTGCCTCGGCCCCAACTTTTATTTTTATTTATCTTTAAATAATATCATTGAGACATTTGGAATGACTAATGGTATAAAATAACCAATATGTTCTAATTTCATAGGTGACTTGTTAGGTTTTCACTTTGTTATTAAACTATTGGTTGGCTAGAAGTTATCAGTGCTGTTCTTTTTGATACCCATACTGTGGTTTCTTGACTTGAACACTACGTGGATGGATGTAATGATGAACTCAACTCTACTTCATTTAGTCATATAAAGAATTTCTATTTATTTTTATATCTTAGAATATCAAAATGGAATATATATGTTATTCAAAATAGGGTAGTTCAGGATAAGTTTTCAGTATAGCAATTATTTTCCAAAATCTATCTGGAAGTGACTTGAGTTTGTCATTTTAGTTTGTTCAGGTTCATATATATTAAAACAGTTGGGGGAGTGGTTATAAAGTTAAGCTGTTTTGTCAACACAACTGTGTTGCTGATCTGTAATATTCAATGCCAGGAACAAGACTTCATGTAAAATAAAATAAAATGTGAAAATATTACCCATGCATTCAAATCCTACTTCATACTATCGAGCTCAATTTGATTTAAAAAAAATGCAACATAAACCAGACATGGTTGCACATGCCTTTAATCCCAGCACTTGGGAGGCAGAGGGAGGAGGATCACCATGAGATCAAGGCCACTCTGAGACTACATAGTGAATTCCAGGTTAGCCTGAGCAAGAGTGAGGCCCTACCTCAAAATAATAATAATAATAATAATAATAATAATAATAATAATAATAATGATGATGATGATGCAGTGTAAGGTGCATAGTATTTCTTGATGATTTCCTTTTGTTATAAATAAGGAAATGCAATTTTATTTTATTTTATTTTTTAATTATTTATTTATTTATTTGAGAGCAGCAGACACAGAGAGAAAGACAGATAGAGGGAGAGAGAGAGAATGGGCGCGCCAGGGCTTCCAGCCTCTGCAAATGAACTCCAGACGCATGCGCCTCCTGGTACATCTGGCTAACGTGGGACCTGGGGAACCGAGCCTCGAACCGGGGTCCTTAGGCTTCACAGGCAAGCGCCTAACTGCTAAGCCATCTCTCCAGCCCGATGATTTCCTTTTAAGTTCAGTTTAATAAATAACCTGAATATGTTAGCATATTTTATTATTATTCACTATAGTTCCAATAATAATTTTAAATTTCACCTTTTTCTAATGTAAAATAAAATAAAATTTGTCAATATAATCTATGGTGCTCTTAAAACATCTTACAGGGCTGGAGAGATGGCTTAGAGGTTAAGCGCTCGCCTGTGAAGCCTAAGGACCCCGGTTCGAGGCTCGGTTCCCCAGGTCCCACGTTAGCCAGATGCACAAGGGGGCGCACGCGCCTGGAGTTCGTTTGCAGAGGCTGGAAGCCCTGGCGAGCCCATTCTCTCTCTCTCCCTCTATCTGTCTTTCTCTCTGTGTCTATCGCTCTCAAATAAATAAATAAATAAATAAATAAATAAAAGAAATGTCTTCACCCATTTAAAAAAAAAAATCTTACAGCATAGCATATTAAAAGATTTTATACAAGTAATCAACATACTTCCCTTATTTTCAGTCATATTAATGTTTTTAATATATGACTTGTGCAATTAACTTTTATAGTGATAAGTATTTACCAAAGCTACAAATAAGGCAAGACATCACAATGACAATATTTTCATGACTGTTGAGAGGCAGAAATTCATAGAATTATAAAAGGAGGTAGAAATAACCACATTATCAATATGAAATACTTTGGAAAATTATCATAGCTTTACCTCACCTCTATGCTAGCTAAGTGGTCTATGAAGTTTACTTTTAATTGCTTTCTAGTTGCTAGTATTTATTTGCTTTATAACCATGGGCAAGTTATTTAAAACCTTTTCCCTACACAGCTTAATCTATACAATGATAATATTAAGAATGCAGGAAACTATTGTGGAAAATTAACTGAACGTATAGTAAGTATGTATGCACATATAGTATAACATAGGCAAAAACGTTATTTACACACACACACACACACACACACGTATATAAGTATATATATATCAAATGCATAGAAACTATTTCACAGTAACATGTTGTTACTGCTAAATTATACTAAACAGTACATTATTAATTTTATTTGCATGAATACTCATAGAACTATCTTTGTACACATACAGTAGAGTTAAAATTGCTATGAAGAAAAAATGATTACTTTGGGACAATCATTGGTTTATTGTGTCTTACTGTCTGTTCTTCATATCACCCAGAGCAATTTTCTATTATTATTAAAAAGAGAAATTAATTGTTCATGCTATACATTAGGCATGGTATATTCTGATGGAAATTAACTCCCAAGTGGCATTTTTTTTCAGGGAGAAAGTTGAAGCTAAGTTGCAACTAACACTTTGTGATAACTTTCCAGTTTTAGATATGTGAAAAGAAAGTCTTTCAGGGCCAGAGAGATGGCTTGGCAGTTATGTGCTTGCCTATGAAGCCTAAAGACTCTAGTTCGAGGTTCGGTTCCCCAGGACCCACATCAGCCAGATGCACAAGGGAGCACATGCATCTGGAGTTCATTTGCAGTGGCTGGAGGCCCTGGCACGCCCATTCTCTCTCCCTCTCTCTCTCTCTCTCCCTCTCTCTCTCTCTCTCTCTCTCTCTCTCTCTCTCTCTCTCTCTCTCTTCCTCTTTCTGTCTATCACTCTCAAATAAATAAATAAAAATAAGTCTTTAAAAAAATAGAAAGCCTTTCAGGTTAGAGCTGGTTTGGATCATTTTGCACCTGATGAAAAATGAATCATGTATATATTGCATTAATGCAACATGGAAGAAAGTAACAAGAGACATGCCATTGGGTCTAGTGACTTGTTGGTAATATCTGACATCTGACACACATTGTCTCATTTTATATTACAAAATAAAAATTAAATTGAAGGAAAATTGTTCAATACACAGCAAAATGTTGCTACCCTATCTTTTATTTGCTTTTTCTGTTCCTTTGACACACACAAAAAATAAGTTTTTGCTGATATATATATATATATATATATATATATATATATATATATATATGTGTGTGTGTGTGTGTGTGTGTGTGTATTTTATTTGAGAACGACAGACACAGAGAGAAAGACAGATAGAGGGAGAGAAAGAGAATGGGCGCGCCAGGGCTTCCAGCCTCTGCAAACAAACTCCAGACGCGTGCGCCCCCTTGTGCATCTGGCTAATGTGGGACCTGGGGAACCGAGCTTCGAACCGGGGTCCTTAGGCTTCACAGGCAAGTGCTTAACCGCTAAGCCATCTCTCCAACCCTGCTGCTATATTTTTAAACAGTAACTTTCAGCATCCTTCTCATATATGATCTCAGGCAAGTTCAAGGCAATTGCCCAGATTCTATAACACCTCAAATTTTAGAAAATTCTTTGATATCCCAGGTGACCTCCTTTATTCTGACAACTTTCTGTTTAAAGCTAATTATCTGTTATAATTAGTCCTAAAATGTTCATATAGTTTTATCTGTTTAGAATTCCACACTTTATTATTAATATGTATCTCCACAAATTTACATTTACATGGAGAGGATTTCACCTGATTATTTGAAAAATGCTTCATGTTTTAGCAATCAATATAAATCATTATATCAATAACATCACAGTTCATGTAATTTATTAGTAACATAATTTTTTTCTAATTATTTATTTATTTATTTGAGAGTGACAGACACAGAGTGAAAGACAGATAGAGGGAGAGAGAGAGAATGGGCGGGCTACCAGCCTCTGCTAACGAACTCCAGATGCGTGCCCCCCCCCTTGTGCATCTGGCTAACGTGGGACCTGGGAAACCGAGTCTTGAACCGGGGTCCTTAGGCTTCACAGGCAAGCGCTTAACCGCTAAGCCATCTCTCTAGCCCAGTAACATAATTTTTACACACAGTTGAAGTAGTATTTTTCAATGGTGAAATCCAAAACAGTGAAGATTTCTCCTTGTTTATAAAATATCCATACCGTATTCTTACATAATAATCGGAAAAAAAAAAACTAAGAGTCTTTGGCCATATAAAAAATAATGATTTTTATTTATTTATTTGAGAGTGACTGACAGAGAAAGAGGAAAAGAGAGAGAGAGAGAGAGAGTGAATGAGCATGCCAGGGCTTCCAGCCACTGCAAATGAACTCCAGACACATGCGCCCCCTTGTGCATCTGGCTAACGTGGATCCTAGGGAACCGAACCTCAAACTGGGGTCTTTAGGCTTCATAGGCAACTTAAAATTAACCTTCACAACCCTGTGTTCTAAATATTATATATTTAAAGTGGTATATTGTTAGCCAAACAACATTTATTAAATATGTTAAACTAATAGCATCTTTGTGTTAACACAAAGACAATAAATCAGAAATGGAATTTTTGTTTTTTTCATTTCTTGAAGAAACTTTCAGTATACCAAGTTGGCCTTGAACATACTATGCAACCAAGGATGACCGTGAAATTCAAATCCTCCCTAACAACTCCCAGTTGCTGGGATAATAAGCATGTGTCTTCAGGCCAGGATTATATGACACTAGAAAGCAAACCCAGAGCTTCCTGAATGCTAGGGAAGCCCTCTACATCTGAGCTACATTCCAATCCCTTAAAGGAATATTAATGAGCTCAATACATGTGTCCAGGCTGCTAAAATTTTGAGGCTCGCCTGGAAGTGAAGTGAGGGATGTCAGTGCAGAAGTGAAACTGGGAGCTGAACTGGGCTTCCCTGTATATTTCATAAAGGTGCGGTTGTTTCTTTCTGGCCCCACTGGTAATCACATTAAAATAAAGGATATATACCTAGTCAGAATTATTTTCTGAATATAACAAAAAATCCTGCTCTAAATCTATTTTTTTAATTTTTTAAGCATTTACAATTCAAAGTTTGGTCCTATTCTTAATATACCCATTTCATTCCTCCAGGATACCACTAAGTAACACTGTCTGACAACAGTCTAAGTAACATGCCCCAATACATCCACTGAACAAGTAGAAGAGTTTAAATCCAGAGCAATGGAAGTAGGTGCTAAACTGCACAATTTTATCCAGTATATTTCATGATGTCTCCATTTATATCCCTGGCTTATCAGCCTAGGCCCTTTTATTATATTTGCCATTTTTATTACTTTTCATATAGCATCACTGAATCGATATTTACACATGGGTAAGAAAAAGTAAATCATTTATCACCACTATTTGTATAACATATATCTGCCTGCCACTTTTCTAAACTAGGAGTTTCTGTCATTGATATTAAATGCAAAACATTTTCTTTATAATTATTTTATAATGTGTTTTATCATTCATATTGATGCTAATTAAACTCAGAAATGACAATTAGGATCTTTGTAGGTACAGGTAAAAAACAATTACTCAAGGATACTTCCCTTTAATAATTTTCCAAGTATATACTAGCATAGAAACTCAAAGCATAATTTACTACACCTTAGTTTTTTTTTTTATTTTTATAGTGATGTCTACATAAAAGGAATACAAAAAAGTATTTGTAGTCCCTTCAGAGGTAGTGATTTTTTAATTCACAAGTAAATGAGTAGAAGAAAGAAAGAATATTTAGGCAAGACAAGGCAAAATAAGCTCACTAAACTCACATTGAAGAATTCACACAACCACACACACACACACGCGCACGCACGCACATCCCTATTGTATGTGTGTTTTATGTTGTTTGTTTTTGCTACTTCCCTTTGCTTCTGTTTTAGTTTTATTTCTGCTTGGGCTTTTATTTTTTTTCTTTCTTCCATCATTTATCCTCAAACTGAATGTACCACGTTATTTTTCCAAACTCTAAACACCTTCCCGACAGAAACCTTGAAACAAGTGCTAGTCATTTCAAGAAATGACCTTCATATGCATGGAGACTAAGTTCAGAGACCCCCAGAATTTGTGAGCATGTTAAGGAGCACAAAGGAAACTTATACAAATTGATAATAATAGCTTGTTACCCAAATTTTAAGAATAACAAAAAGATTGACTTGTCTCTTTAATTTCCCTTTCTGATACTAAGAATACCTGGTTTCTGTCACCCGAAATGCAGCATTGCTTATTTAAAGGACATAGTACATGAACTGAGGGCATCAACTACAAAGGTGACAGGTGCATCACACCTCAGGACCAACTTTGACTCAGAAAAAAAAAAAAAAAGTAGAGAAAGTTTCATTATCGTTAGAGCATTTGCAAGGGGAATAGCTGTCAGGCTGGACATGTATACATGCTGTGCAACTGATACGTTCAGAATCATACAATGTCATAAGGTAAAGTTGATATGCATGCAACTGTAATCTACATACGTATTGTTTTCTTCTGTTTTTAGTTTTTATGAAATGTCTGTGCAAAGAAAGATTTAATAAAATGGTTATCAGTATCATTTAAGATTTTTTTTTCATATTGCTTACTAAAAATATATTTTTGAAGTCTAAGGTAATGAAAGTGCTCTTAAAACTCAGTTGCCTTAACTTGCTTGGAAAGATGGGATGTGGTGAATACAGAATTATCTAAAATGTGTTTATATACATCCCTTTTATGTTCAGTTGGGGTTTCTCAATTAGATAGCGGCTTGTCTTAATTTGTCCTAGCTTCTAGAAAAAAATAAAATAATTGAATACATCCCCAGCAACAGAAACCCGCTTCTCTCAGTTGTGGAGGACAAGAACTC
Organism: Jaculus jaculus; assembly: GCF_020740685.1. Lineage (NCBI taxonomy): Eukaryota > Metazoa > Chordata > Mammalia > Rodentia > Dipodidae > Jaculus > Jaculus jaculus. Next base: position 10,821,902 of record NC_059116.1, on the reverse strand, counting down.
CAGTTCAGGCACTTGAACAGTCAACGTCTACCGAGGACTCAAACACCCCCTCTTCCATCAGTGATTCCTTTTTGCTATTTCCTGACGTATTGTCCAAGGCTAGGCAGTGCTCAAGTAGTAAATCCCTTCCAAAGTGCTCCACTCTCAGGGCCCAGTCACCACCCACAGACAACCTACCACTCCCGTCCTCACTTCCGAGGCTAGCTTTGGTCATGTGCATGGGAGGGACGGAAACACTCCGACCAGCAGCTGGAGTAAATACTTGGTATGCCTGAATGGTGGTAAGTGGCTGTGTACCGTTGTGCAGAGTGTGCTACCAAGATAACCACAACTTGTCTTTTTATTTTGTTTTGTTAATGGGTGCACCAGGACCTTCAGTGGCTGTAAACAAACACCAGACGCATGTGCCACCTTGTGCATCTGGCTTATGTGGATCCTGGGGAATCGAACCTGTGTCCATTGGCTTTGCAGGCAAACATTTTATCCACTAAGCCAGCACTCCAGCCCTGTTACTTATCTTAGCAGATGAAGGTGTTTGTGTGAAATCCTGAGAGACACAGCATGCAATCCGTTTTTGGTTCAGATAATCGAGACAAATAATCTTTATATATTTTTTGCTATAGCATTAAAATGACCTTTGTAATATATTATTTCCTTAGATATACCATTCTTTCAGAAGCTGGCTAAAAGAGTCAGACAGCACTGGGAGTACTTACAGACATGATGGATGAGGATAAGATTAGCATTACTATATTATGCATAATATATTATTTTGTTTTATGCCAGCACATGCATTTTAACATAGTTTCAGTAACTTACACTATGATAAATTTAAAAAAAAAAAAGTCTGACTCCTTTCCAAGGAATATTTTTACAAATGTATGCATTTCTTGGCAGAGAAAGAATATTTTTCTAGCTTTTAAATGAAATTATTTTGCAATGTAGAAGGTATTATTTACTTTTATATAGTAAACATTTCATTATTTCATATAACAGACTGTTTGCATTGTCTTGTTGGTAACATATAAACAACCTATGAAAGATTCGTATATATTCACAAACTAACATCCAAACATAATTTCCTCAATTACTTGTCTGAAAAGTCACTATATGGAACCATAAGTACAAAGAAAATGCAAGCTAGAATGCATTCAAATTTAGGATACATGTAAATAATTTCCTTGAACTAAACTGCGCCAGGAAGATGTTTATATGCCATAACTGTTTAAGATCTCCCATGTACACAGACTAAGGTTTAAACATAACATAAAACTTATGCATGATTTCAGAAAAATTACTATCCCTGGTGTAATAATTTCATGATTAAATAATATTGGTATCACATGGAAATGCCTCCCTAATGTCTCAAATAAAATACATGAGAAATGGAAATTTAGGGCTGGAGAGAAGGCTCAGCGGTTAAGGTGTTTGCCTGCAAATCCATAGGACCCCTATTCAACTATCCCGGACCCACATAAGCCAGATGCACAAGGGAGTGCATGCATCTGGAGTTCATTTGCAGTTGCTAGAGGCCTTAGCACACCCATTCTCTTTTTTTCTCTCTCTCCCTCTTTCTTCTTCTCAAATAAATAAAAATAAAACATTTTTTTAAAAAGAAAAAGGAAATTTAACTTTTATGTATTACATAAAATTAAGGTGGTTTATGAATGGAGTGTGATCTTTCTTCCATGATCCTTCCATGATCTGCCTATAGGCAGGCTCTCTCTACTGCCTTTGCTAATCATTTCTAAAACCAACAAAAAACAAGAACAATAACTCTTATTTTTCTGTTAACAAATATACTTCACTTGTCCACCGAGGTGGTTTAACTATGTTAGTGTAAATGTCTGGCCCCATAGACATGGGTGTCTTATTAAAATTGAGTTTGCATCCTCAGTCACTGGGAATGGATCTGATCCCTGTCCGAAGGTGCCGAGACAGCAGTTTGAGCCCTGGCATTCTGGACTTTCTGCTTATTGGTGTTTGCCTGCTGTAGTTGTTTCTTTCTGCTTGGATGAATGGGAGTAGCTTCTTCCACCATTGATGGAGCTCCCTGGACTTTGTAAACTGAAATGAATCCCCTACTCCCATACACTGTGTCTGTTTGAATGTTCATTTCAGCAGCATGGAGCTGACCACAGCATACAATGTATATCAATACTATATTTATTTTACATAGTCTCTGATTGTAAGTCAGTTATTATTCCTATGATATTCCATTTTAATTGATAATAGGAACAAATAAACTTTTCAAATTAGGTTTGCATTTAGGATGCGCAACTTGAAATTAAAGTCCATGCTCCGAAAAAGTTTGCACATATCTTAGTAATGTTTATGCTCTCCTGTGTTTTGTGGTTTGATTCCATAAATTCTAATCAGATTACAAGGGACTTGACTAGATAGTCTTATTATATATCAATTTCCCTTAAATGCTTGCTAAACTACTTATTACTTAGTATGTACTTCCTACACTCACTCACACACACACACACACACACACACACACACACATACACATGTATGTGCAGTGATCTCTATACCATAGAGATACTTCCACCTAGGGTCAGAAAATTTGAAAAACAAAAGATCTGGGCATGTACAGTCTTTTTGCTAACATATATGGCCATTTCCCTAGTATTTACATTTTTTATGTAATAGAAGCAATGCTCAAATGAGTTAGAGTATGAGAGAAAGCACTTGTAAGCTTTAGGCAAACACTGCCTAGAGGTATAAAAAACTAACACTTTTAAAATAATGGAGAAAACAAGGATGTGCTTCATATGAAATACAATAATAATTATAATAATAATTTGTCAGTATCTTGTATATGTGACCATCCACATAATCAGAGAAAAATCAATTGGAACTAGTCTGAAGGAAATTTGAGCTATGGTACATTAATACCAACCAATAACTTGGTGCAACAAAATAGAATTCTTAAATCCTTTGGGAAACAAGGGACTTAAATCCCATCTATAAAAGCAGTACTACACTTATATATTTTATTACTTCATACTATAATCTGTGTAGGGTGGCTGCAATCTAAGTCATTACTATATTTAGAGAGTACTTAGGAGCTAACATTTAAACACTTTTTCTGACACACCAATTAAATGTTCAGTGTGAGGAGGAACTAAAGATATGAAGTCATCCCAAGCTATTCTTTATCCTCTGAAATAAATGTACATCAGGCCAATATGAAATAGAGAAAATGAAGAATAGAGGTAATTAGCCTGGCCCTGCTGACAATGAAGAGGAGGCGGGGTACCCATGGTTCACTGAAATTGTGAACTTCTAAATTTAAGAAAAGGTGGTGTGCCTGTGGGTGTGCATGGTCAGATTGTTTTTGTTTGGTCCCCTGTCTTTAGACATCCAAGTGCCTTGAAAGGTACCTTACACTCCCCCGTGGCTCCTTGAGGGCTCAGGAAGGCAGAAGGAGGAGATGGATGGACATAAGGCACTGGGAGAGAGAGGACAAACGCAGGGGCAGCAGCCCACAGAGAACCAGGCGTCACTTTTGCCGGCTGTGCTGAAGCATCACCATGCATCTGATTCTGTCTCATACAATGTGGCTGCCAGCAACAATACCACCCAACAGGAACATCCTACTTTTTCCTCAGCTCAGCTACTCTGAGTTCAGGAACCAATTAGATCTTGCTCCCTTGTGTCAATGCCTGGAGTGCATGAGCCAATCAGGTCTCTCTATGTACACCAGGGTCTGATGACAAGGTTCCCCCTGTTTGGATGTGTGATCCTCATAAAGGTTTTATCCACATGGCCCAGGCCTCTCTTTGTGCCCTGTCACCTGTCCTGACCACACAGGTGTCTGCTTTTCAGCCTGACTAGGAAGGGGAGGGTACTGATCTTGACCTGAATATTTTTCTGCTTGCCTTTTGTCTGTGTCACACTTTGGGGTATCTTCTCATTTTAACTATATGTATAACTTTCTTTGATTTTCCAAGCCTTTTAAAATTTCTATTTTCTTTTTTTCATTTTTCGAGGTAGGGTCTCACTCTGGCCCAGGCTGACCTGGAACTCACTATGTAGTCTCAGGGTGGCCTCAAACTCACGGTGATTCTCCTATCTCTGCCTCCTGAGTGCTGGGATTAAAGGTGTGCACCACCACGCCCAGCTTCAGTTCACCATTTCTAAAACTCACTTGTCGTTTATTTGAAGAGTACCACTTGGTTCTTATCCCTTACCTCCTAGGCTGGGGTGTCTGTCCATCTCCCCTCTCCCATTCCAACCAGAGAAGAATTTTTCTCTAGCTCAAATATTTCAGCCAGACTACTCGTGATTCTTAATTTCTTCTACAATAAATCTCATAATTCATGATGTCTCTTTGAATAAAGAAATTAATAATTTATTTATTTTAGACTCAGGGCCCAAAAGTTGGGTGTTCATAAACCACAAAAATCTGGCATCCCAATGATGCCAATTTGGCAGGATATAGGGATGGCCAGAAAAGTAATGCAATGTTTTTGGTTTGGGTGTTTCTGTAGCCGATTTTCTAAGTAACTTTACCCTGATGAAACCAAACAGTAAAAAGAACAGCTTTAGAGGGAGGAGTTTTTTGGTTTACAACTGTGGGGGTACAGCTCCTCGTGGTGAGGAATATGACAGCAAGAACAGGAAGTCGGATAGTCATGTTGCGTTCATAGAGGAAGGAAGGAGAGGAGAGGGAGTGTGCCTATAAAACGTCCTCTCCCTGGCAAGGTTTCAGCCAGAATACAGTGTTGTGTTCTTTCTCAACACACACACACACACACACACACACACACACACACACACACACACTTCAGGTATTTAAATCTCACTACGTTACACAACTGGCTTTTTATTTAATTTTCCAGATAGAAGACATTATATGCATTTTTGATGTTTCTGTTTCTCTGCAGAAGTCTGCCTAATGTAAACAACCTTATTGAGTAAAAAGTGTTCTGACTGGTTCCCACACCAGATCATGGCTGGCACATTTCTCCCAAACTAAAAATTCTTTGGTGTGTGATTTGAAGCAAACATTTTTTTTTTTTTTTTTCCTGGCTCTGCCTATCACATGCCCAGGGGCCAGGGGTTCTATAGCCAGAGCAGCAGTAGGGAGGATAAATCATATTTGGTATGACGTTTATAAAATACAGACACTGAATTACCAGTAAATTGCTGAAGTGAGAGTTAAAAAGTACAAATAAAATGAAAAAAACACAAAAGATTAACAAGTTGAGCATGTTTTCTTTTTGCATTTCTCATTTTATTTGATTTTTTAAAAAAATCCAGCACATATATCAAAGTACAAAATGGATTTTTTTTTTTTTCCTGAGGTAGTGTCTTGCTCTAGCCAAGACTGACTTGGAATTCACTATGTATTCTCAGGGTGGCCTTGAACTCAAGATGATTCTCCTACCTCTACCTCCTGATGGCTGGGATTAAAGGTGTGCGCCACCATGCCCTGCTTTAAAAAATATTTTTATTTATTTACTTGCAAGCAGAGATAGAGAAAGAGAAAATAGGCTTGCCAGGGCCTCTGGTTGCTATAAACAAACTCCAATTTAATATGTATGTGCCACTTTGTTCATCTGGTTTCATGTGGGTACTGGGGAGTCAAACCCATACTTAAGTTTGGGTTTACAAGAAAGTGCCTTCAATCCCTGAGCCCCAGTGTTTCTTTCTTTAATCTGATTAATTAAACACAATATTAATGGAGGTTTTAACTTGAAGGTTCTCATTTATAAATGTCTTTTGATCTTGTTGAAAGTGAAAAGTTTTTCACGTGAAGTAATAAAACTGCAATGGGCAAACGTGAGAGAGAATGCCTTGGCAGCTAGACGCCTTCACAAATCTGCAAAGGCTGATGTGGTTAAGTGACTGTTCTCCATGCTTATCCAGCTCAGCAGTGGAGGAAAGGAACTAATGTAAAAAAAAAAAAAAATCATTATATTGTTCCTACCCAAGTTATTGCAAAAATTGGTTCCTCATGAACTGGCACTTGACCTTCACCAGGCAAACCAAAATCGACAAGTCATCTACCACATTCACCAAGCAGGGGGTGCACCCTGACCCTTTGTGCTAAGTTCAAGACCCAGACTTGATAGGTTTCGTTAGACTCACCACAGGTAGACCACCTTTGCAAGACCAAAGACATAAATAATCCCACCAATGTATAGCTATGCAGACCGTGGAGGTTCTTGGGGTTTCTCACGGGCTCACTGTTGATTCATAGTGAGTTGCATTCCTGATAAGCCCACCCCAGCGTGGGGGAGGACTGAAGAAAGCTGCCTCCTTCTGCTCCTTGCATGACCAGCAGGCAGATCAGAAGCATGAAGAACCCACTCATCCTCACCAACTGGCACTGCTCACGAAACTTTGAGAAGTCATTTGAATACGATCACGTTCTCAGCTCGCAAAGTCTGGCAAATGGCATTCTAAGAAAAAAAAAAAAAGTTTAAATTCAAGAAAAATGGCTATACAAAATGTTCCTGGATTGATATACTCATCATTGGCTGGAGGAAGAGAAGATACGTGAATTTCCACAGGGAAGTACTTGCCAGTCCACAGGGACATTTATGTGGATTGAAACTTCTGACAACTTCCAGTTTTGTTTTTCTTTTATTTGTTTCCATTTGAAAACATTAATTTATGAATACATTACCTATGTAGACACAACTAGCTGTTAAAAGAGTGATAGCTTCGGCTTTACAAATGAACCGCCATAGATTAGCATTCTACTTTGCTGAAGGGTTTCTGCAATTTTAATCATCTGCCATTTCCAAATGCACTCTCCTTTCTAATAAAATTGGTTATGGAAAGCCTGTAGAACTTTGGGATTTGAAACCACAGGATATTCTGTGTGTAGAGCTAAACACTGTATGCTGAGCCTTGCTCTGCTTCAAGCTGCAACATTCTCAAAGCTGAATGCAACCGTCTAGGCACATGCATGTTACTGGCAGGAACAGAGTCCAGAGCTAATTACCCTCTCTCATTATCACTTCCACTAACTTTCATAACACATTACATTAGTCAGAGTATTCAGTAAATGGCAATTGCTTTTCTGAAATGTAAAAAGATTAGAAATATTAAATATAAGCTAAAGAGCTGGCTCAGCAGTGAAAGTACTTGCTTGAAAAACCTAATGTTCTGAGTTTGTCTCCCCATAACCCACATAAAGCCATATGTACGAAGTGGCCCCCGCATCTGAAGTTCATTCCAGGAGCTGGAAGCCCTGGCTTACCCTTTATTTCTCCTGCCCTGTGTGTCTCTGTTTCTGCTTGGAAAGAATAAATGAACTTCTTTAAAAAAAAAAAAAAAAAAGGAAGATGAAATATTGGGGAGGGTGCATGTGTGTGGAGTGAGTAAGCCAGAGCTCCTGGTCTCCTCCGCACCTCCCAGGTCCCCTGGTCCCAGGACCGCTGCTGGCTTGGAGCTACCTGGACGCTGCAGTCATGCTTCTGAAGCAAGCCTGTTTCTCTGACTTCCTGACTGATGTTCCCTGGGTCCCCAACTCTGGAATGAGACCCCCTGCTCCAGAGGGTACGTGCACTGAGTGAGTAAGACAGAGTCCCAGGTTCCTTTCTCAATCCCCAGCCCCTTCGTCAGGCTGCCTGTGCTGGTGGCTTGGGGCCCACCTGGTCCCTGCCTATGCTGCAGAAGAAGCCTATTGATTAGATGTCCTGATTGACCAGTCCCTGTGTCCCCAAACCCCTGTTCCTCGAGCCAGAGGGTGCACAGGTCACTGCTGGCATCTTGCTCCTGACTCCTGGGTCCCCAGCTCCTGGTCCCCTTGTGCTGAAGGGTGCACACAAGTGTAGTGAGGAAGCCACAGCACCCAGTTCCCGCCTCCCAGTTCCTTGGGTACCTTTGATGAACTTGTAATTTCCATAATCTGCACTTTTGCTGTTTTAACCCTGTAGTGGTTTGGCTCAGGTGTCCCCCATAAACTTAGATGTTCTGAATGCTAGGTCACCAGCTGATAGAGATTTGGAACTTAATGCCTCCTGAAGGGAGGGTACTGTTGGGAGCAGGCTTGTCGGTGTTATAGCCAGTTTCCCATGCCAGTGTTTGGCACACTCTCCTATTGCCATTGTCAACCTGACATTGGCCAAGGATGATATCCACCCTCTGCTCATGTCATCATTTTTCCTGCCAGGATGGAACTTCCCCCTCGAGCCTGTAAGTCAAAATAAACTCCCTCCCCCCAAACTGCTCTAAATCAGGTGATTTCTGCCAGCAATGCAAATGTGACTGCAACAAACCCCATGATACAACAATTCAGTTCACATTTAAAACAGAACACTCATTGAAGATCCTACAAGATAAGATGAATAGACCATAGGTAAAACAAAAAGAAAGAAAGTTGGGAAACCAAGAGATCTACAGCAAGGATTCCTAGTCCTAGTATGAAAGGCTCCAATGAAATCATAGACAAAGCAAGACAAATTGAATCCCCAAATGAAAGCACATCAAGCTATGTGACCCTGACCGAAATAATTGCTGAAGTGGAAGCAAAGGATGAAAAAACTAACAATCACATACATGAAATTGAGAAGAATCATCTCTCAGAGCACTCAGCAACACCATAGATCAACTAGACCTAATGGGCATCTACAGAACTTTCCACCCAATTCTACAGAATAAACATTGTTCATAGCAGCCCACAGAACCTTCTCCAAAATAGATCATGTATTAGGGCATAAAGCATGCATCCATAAATTCAGTGAACTTGATGTAACTTCCTGTATCATATCAGATCAGTATGCTTTAAAGCTAGAAATTAACAAGAGACACATCAGGAATCACACCAGTTCCTGATTTAAACAATGAATGGGTTGTGGAAGAAATAACAGATGAAATTGAAAAAATTCCTAGAATTGAATGATAATGAAAACAACCTACCAAAACCTATGGGACACAAGGAAGGCAGTATTTAGGAGAAAATTTATAGCACTAAGTGACTTCATTAAAAAGACAGAGATATCCTCAATTAATTACCTAACTGTCCACATAAAGTTGTTGGAAAAATTAGAAGAACATAACCCTAGGAGCTCCAGATTGAGTGAAATAACAAGATCACAGCAGAAATTAATGAATTAGAAACTAAGAAAACAATTAAGAAAATCAATGAAATAAAGAGCTAGTTCATTGGAAAAAATATACAGTCTTGATAAATCCCTGGCCAATTTGATCAGAAATTAAAATGGGGAGGTCACTACAGAGACATCAGTGAAATTGGATGAATCATTATGACATGCTTTCAAAACCTCTACTCCACAAATTGTTTAACATAGTCAGAGAACAAGAGCTGTCAATGACATAGGAGTAGGGAAGAACTTCCTGAGCAATACCCCACTAGCCTAGGAAATTAACCAATCACTCAACCAATGAGATTTCATGAAGATCTTTTGCACTGACAAACATATCAAAAGCAGAGCCAAGAGATTACTCACAAAATGAGAAAAAATTTTCACCAGCTATACCAATGATAGAAGCCTAATATCAAAAATCTACAAAGAACACACAAACACACACACACACACACAAAAATAATAATAAAAATTCAAACAACCTACTGAAAAATGGGACAGATAACTGAATAGAGAGTTCACAGGAAGAAATACAAATGGCTAACACACACTTGATAAGAAAATGTTCAAAATACCTAACCATCATGGAAATGAAAATTAAAATAACTATGAGATTACACCTCACTCCAGTAAGGATGGCAATCATTAAAAAAATCAAACAAGGGCTGGAGAGATGGCTTAGTGGTTAAGTGCTTGCCGGTTCAAGGCTCGATTCCCCAGGACCCACGTTAGCCAGATGCACAAGGGGCACATGTGTCTGGCGTTCGTTTGCAGTGGCCAGAGACCCTGGCATGCCCATTCTCTCTCTCTCTCTCTCTCTCTCTCTCTCTCTCTCTCTCTCTCTCTCTTTCTCTCTCTCTCTCTCTCTCTCTCTCTTTCTTTCTCTCTTTCTCTCTCTCTCTCTCTCTGTGTATGTGTGTGTGTCTGTCTGTCTGTCTCTCTAAAATAAAGAAATAAACAAAAATAATTAAAAAAAATCAAATAACAAATTTTAGGAGAACGTGGGAAAGAGGAACCCTCATTCACTGTTGGTGGGAATGCAAACTTGTACAACCTCTATGGAAGTCAAGTTGGGTATTCCTGAAAAAGATGGTTATAGGGGCTGGAGAGATGGCTTAGCAGTTAAGCACTTGCCTGTGAAGCCTAAGGACCCCAGTTCAAGGCTCGATTCCCCAGGACCCATGATAGCCAGATGCATAAGGGGGTGCACGCGTCTGGAGTTCGTTTGCAGTGGCTAGAAGCCCTGGCACACCCATCTTCTCTCTCTCCCCCTCCCTCCCTCTCCTCTCTCTCTCTCTCTCTCTCTCTCTCTCTCTCTCTCTCTCCCTCTTTCTCTCTGTGTCACTCACAGATAAATAAATAAAAAGATGGATATAGAACTAGCAATAGACCCAGTTATTTCCTTACTGGGCATTTACTCTAAATGCTCCACACAGAGATACTTGCTCAAACATACTTACAGCTGAACAATTCATAGTAGCCAAGAACCTTAACCAACCCAAGGTGTCCATCACTGGACAAATGGATAATGAACTTGTGGTGGTACATTTACACATAGAATTCTGCTCAGCAGTAAAAACAAATGATGCACAAAATTTGTAGGAAAAAGGATGGACTTGGAACAGATCATACTCAGTGAACATACAGTCACAGAATGACAAATGCTGCATGTTCTTATTCATGCATAGTATGTAACTTGGATTATCTTGAGTTGCTGGCATACCACATAGACAACTTCAGGCCTAGACAATAGCTGTGGAAAGGATTTTTTGGGGAAGGGGGGGGAATAGAAAGGTATGAGAGAGTAAACCCAAAACTAAACTCAAAGTGAACTGGTACCATAGAAACTTTTCTCCTGGAACATACACTAAAATTAATAAACCTCAAAGGAGTATAGGGTAGATGCCCGCAAAGAATGGCCCTATAGAGGGTGAGATGAAGTCTAACCTTAAAAATCCTTTGGGTCTGACATGTTAATTTGCAGAATCAAAAATAGGTGCTACCCATATTGGGCTTTTGATCAGAGAGACCAATGGGGTCCCCAAAACAAGGCAGTCTTCTGTCAAAGCACCGGGTAACCCTCTTACTGAAGTCACCATGTACTGCTGAAACAGAGCATGGAGAGAACTGGCTGGAATCTAGAAGAGAGCCTGTCTCCAGACAGTTAAGCCTGTTTAGGGCTCGAAATTGCTTCATGAGTTAGTGGGGTAAAGTGTCCAGGAATGGTCTGAGCAAACAGGAGTCTAAACTACTCAGAAACAACCAGCCCGGCTAGAAGTTCACCAGTGCAATGGTGGCACACAGCCTTGGTGGGTAACCAATGGTTTTCTGGTTGGCTAAGAGATCCACTCCTCCACTTTGGAGCTGGCAACCAGGTCTCAACCCTATGGACATAATGACTGTGCTCTCCAATGTCAAGCTCCCACTAGACTTTGGCTAAAAGTAAGGCTACATGCATCTAATTCTCCCAACTTAATAATGCTTATCCAATTTAACCTATGCTGACTTAACCCTTCATTAGAAAATCTTTTTTTTTTCTTTTTCAGTAGGTAGTGAAACCAGAGGAAATAAACCGTCCCTCGCATCTCAGTCGATACCCAGGTAAAACTGCAGAGGAACTGGGGAGAAGAGCAAAGAGCAGCTTCCATTGTGAGCCTGACAGCCAGCACCAGGGTGAACAAGGTCAACACTGAGGATGCTCAACACGTCCCAAAGCAGAAATCCAGAGGCTCCGAAGAGCTCATCACTGAAGTCAACTTAAAACACACACCCCAAGGCTCAGGAAATTTTGCAGAAGAGGGGGCAGAAAGATTATAAGTGTCATGGGTTGAATGTTGTGCCCAGAGGCACTGCCTACCGGCAGTAACTGACTGCTGCTTCCACAGCCCATAACCCACAACCCCACAGGGAAATCCAGCAACCCACTGAGGAGGATCCCAGCTGAATGGGACCAGCGATGAGGGAAACGATGCTACCCACACATGATACACCCATTAAAAATGTGTTCTTCATAAAAAAAAATTTAAAAAAAGGAATATTAAATGTGTAAAATATGTCCACAGTCCCACCAAGAGGACTTAGAATCTCAGCAGCCTCATTGTTTTTCTGAAGCAATTCGATGCCTGCTTTATCCAAACCTATGACTGCCCTAAACACCAACACATAGATACAATTAAAACATAATTCATGAGGGCTGGAGAAATGGCTCAGCAGTTAAGGTGCTGAGAAGCACTGAAGTTAGATACTCTTTGATAAGAACAAGAGTTAACAAGTGACACTGAGTATTTTCTATTCTAATAAATGCAGTCATGCCAAATGTTAAAAAAAAAATCAGTATTTAGCATATCATAAAACCAAAAACCATACAGCATCCTTATGCACCTATCATTGATCTCTGGCATACTCATGCTTAGGGGGAAGAACACTTGATTGTCTTTTCTGTTAACCATCTTTTTTGTAATGTCTTGTCGCCTACACTCCTGGGAAGTGTACTTGGCCTCAGTAAAGAGCGGAGGTGAAACAGGCTTTGTCAGAAAGAGAGCGCTTCCCTTTGGAGTGATGTATAACTATGCTTACTGTGTAACGTAAATTATTCAGATTTCTCTGGTCTGTAGATGTACTTCAGTAGTTAAAGGCACTTGCTTGCAAAACTTGCAGGCTTGTGTTTGCTTCTCCCATACCCACAAAGAGCCAATCTGTGGACAAGTGGTAGGAAATGGTTAGATTCTCCTGTCACTCCCACTACTGTACTTACCTCAATCAGGAAGGTCTGTTTCCTGTAACCTTGAAATCTTACGTTTACCAGTGTTCATGAAATTTTGACTTGCAAATTGAATGGCTTGCTAGATCAGAATCTCACAGCACATTATGCAGTATGGACATCACAAAACCCACTTGCTTGGCACCTTTGATCCAGCATACAATATCCAATATTATGTACCTTAATACTTAATATGTATATAATAGCATAAATATATTGGGTTGGATTAATTGAGGAAACAATGAACATTTTCACTTTATTTGAGTAGTTGACTCTCCTGGTTCCAGCTGGTGGTCTTCATGTGATTTGGAAGATTGTGTGTACTTAAAGAACCTGAGTTTGGTGGAGGAAGGACGTTGGGGGCATGCTCTTGAAGGTTATACTTGGAATCTCTTCCCTTCTCTGATCTTTGCTTCATGTCATGAGCATTATACCTGTCTTTACCACATACTCCTATCACTATGATTTTATGCCTGAACTCCTGAGGGCAACATTCATGAACTTATCCAACTGAAACTGCAAGACAAAATAGATCTTTTATTTCCTAGATTGTTTTTGCTAGTTATTGAGTTACAGTGATGATAAAATTAACACAATTATCATGAGGAGATGTATATATATATATATATATATATATATATATATATATATATATACACATATATGATGGCTTAGCAGATAAGGCACATGACTGTGAAGCCTAAGTCCCCAAGTGCCATTCACCAGGTCCCAAGGAAGCCAGAGACACATAGTAGTACATGCATCTGGAGTTTGTTTGCAGTGCCTAGAAGCCCTGACACGGCCATTCTCACTCCCTCATTCTCTCTCTCACCCGCTGACTGTAATAAATAAATAAAAATAAATCTTTAGGCCAGGCCTGGTGGCTCATATCTTTAAGTCCAGCACTCAGGAGGCAGAGGTAGGAGGATCGCCATGAGTTCAAGGCCACTCAGACTACATAGTGAATTCCATGTCAGCCTGAGCTACAGTGAGACCCCACCTTGAAAACCCCCACCCCCCAAAAAATTGCATAGCATTTATTTGAAATAGATGTGTTGTCAGGAATGGGCACCAGCAGAATGTGCACATAACTGCTGAGGCAATGAACATATTCTTTGACTTGATTTGCACGGGTTTTCTGTTAGTCTATATGGTGTACATATGGAGATCAGAGAACAAGATTAGTCCGGTGACCCTGCCCTTTTTCTTGTTCATTGCTGTGCTCGCCAGGGCAGCTGGTCACCTAGCTTCCCAGCTTCCAGAAAAGTCCATCACAACTGCTGGTTTTTTAAATATTGTATTTATTTACTTATTTGAGAAAGAGAAAGGGAGAGAGACAGAGAAAAATCTGGGGGTGGGGAATGGGTGCACTCAGGCCTCTAGCCACTGCAAAAGAATTCCAGACACATACACCACCTTGTACATCTGGCATTATGTGGGAACTGGGGAGTTGAACCTAAATCTATTGGCTTTGACAGCCAGCACCTTGACTGCTGATACATCTTTCCAGCCCTACTTGTACATTTCATATTTTCACAGAGACTCTCAGGCTTGAGTGGCCGGGTTCACTCTTTAAAAGAAACCTTCTTTACTGCCGCTTTTTTTTTTTTTTTTTAAAGATTTCCTTGCTTTAACTAGGTTCTATTCAAAGTAAATGACTTTGAAGTAACCTCAATTTTTAGCATATAAGTCCACATTTCATCCATAATTCCTCCCAATGCAGCCATTTCTTTGAATGGATACTTTCTTTGGCGTTATTATCATAGACAGTACTTCTTGTAAGATACAGATCTTGTTTAAGTAGTGGCCATTCCTGTCATTTCTTTAACGCAAAAGCCTGTAGATCTTTTTGTCCTCATGCAATTTAACAGTGAAGTAGGTTTAGTGTTTTGCTAGAGAATTATGGAAACTTTCTAAAGTATAAATTTGTCAGGATGTAATTGTGGTATCCTTGTGGAGGATTTTAGTTTGAAACATAGTCCATTGTGAATTAGTCTTCCAGGTATCAGAATTAATACCAAGAAATTATATCCAGAAATAATTTTGAAGAACTGTTACCTATCCACATTTTTTTTTTTTTTTTGCAGAACCCTCTGCAGACATCAAAAATTGCATTTAGGAAAGTGATTAAATGTAAGTCATCTCACTTGCAGGGTCCCTTAGTGGTGCTTCATAGGACTTGTGAAGATTCAGTGTGTACTTATCTTTTTGTCATTAGTTGGCTTTGATTATTTTATTCATATCTGTTACTCTTTTCTGAATTGATCCTGATTTATCATGCCATATCTTATCTCTTGAACAATCGCCAAGAATATAACATGGCTATATGCTTAAAGAGGCATTCAATGAAAACATAAATTAGCCACAGAGGATAGGTATAAATTATCCTTATGGAATTCAGCTATCCAGAAAGAAGAATGGATGACACTGGACTGATAGTTGATTACTCTTTTTGGGTCACAGACGCCTCCTATTTCAAGTTAATAAGAATTAAATGAACTGTGGCTGCCTAAATGTTATCTTGCACTTACAGAGCATGCATTTATACCAACACTATTTTTCATATAGTCCATGTCACACTTAGGGAAAATGTGCCAAACAGTCACATACCTTTACACAGTTTTACAAATTAAAGAGCTGAATTTTACAAGTGTCAAATAACAAAATTAAGCACTGAGGTATTTGGTATTACAGGATGAAGAGAATCTTTGTGTTTTCAACATTTTCTTTCTGTCTCAACTTTATTTCAACTTTTTTCTCCCCAATGTCATCAACAATTTGAAAATTTAAAATTCAAGCCTAGTGTTATATTAAATATCAGTAGAAATTTACCTGGTTGAGCCACCTGATAAGATGTATGTTCACAACATTTATATACTTTTGAGAAAACGCTTCCAGAATCTGTGTTGCCCATAGGTACCCACAAAATATTATATAAGCATTATATAAATTGTGTTATTGGTTATAATCCAGAAGAATTTTTTTTTATTCTATGGGTAATCTTGAAATTGTTCTATGTCAATTATATATAAGTTAGGGATATGTGTATAGAAATTTCACATTTTTCAAACAAGGTTAAGTACAATCCGTGAAAATAAATGCATGATGCTTACTGAAATATTTGGTTTATAAGCATCTAAAAAACTTTTATGGATTTTTTATGGCATCAAAAGTTATCAAATTGTCAGGAAAATGTCAGTGATCACAGATGCCTATAGAAGTTGACAGGGGACTTGTAAGGAAAAATGATTCAAGTCTGGGAGCAATGCAATATTGCTTCCCATGAAGCCCTGAGGTATACATAACAGTATGGCAACATTCACTTTGGTTTTCTCATTCATCTTCTGATCTCACACCACTACCCCATGTTGGTAGAGAGATTGGATGCCATGAAGATGGAGGAGAAGGTCAGTGCACATGTAACATTAGGTCAAGTTTGGTCAGATAGGAAAATATAAATCATTCTTTTGTTACAAATTCAGGGCAGTGGAGGATATCCTCAAATTCCTTTAAAATATTGGAGAACTGAGGGTCAGAGAAATCATGGCTAGCTTCAAATTCATTATTTTAAAAATATTGTATTTATTTATTTATTTGAAATTGAGACAGAGAGAAAGAGATAATGGGCATGCCAGGACTGCCAGCCACTGAAAACGAACTCCAGATGCACGTGCCACCCTGTGAATCTTTCTTATGTGGGTCCTTAAGACTTGAACTATAGTTCTTTGGCTTTGCAGGAAAATGCCTTAACCGCTAAGCTGTTTCTCCAGCCACATTCATTGTTTAATATTGTAAAATCACTAAATTTCAGAATTGCAATGATATTTCCATGGTGACATCTTTGCATATATTGTCAGATAAAATGATTTTCACGGTTGGAGAGATGGTTCAGCAGATAAGGTGCTTGCTTGCAAAGTCTAATGACAAGGGTTCAAATCCCTAGTGCCCATATAAAAATCAGATGTACAAAGTGGTACATGCTTCTAGGGTTCCTTTGCAAAGGCTGAAGCCCTGGCAAGTCCATTCTGGTTCCCTCTCTCTCTCTCTCTCCTTGTGTTTGGAGTTAAATAAAATATTTTCAAAAATTTTTTTCAAGGAAGTAGCCTTAGAATGATAAAAACTCATCCACCAAACGTTTACCAAACACCAAAGGCCTTTGAAGAAACAGACATGGTTTCTCCTCTGCTTTGAAAATTGACTTTCGCTTCCTGTCTGTTAAATGTTCAATGCAGGAGTTCAAACAGTGGTTGGGGATGTTTTCTGCCCCAAAGAGGACAGAAGCTGCATGGCAGGTAGCAAAAAGAGTGATTCTCCTTCCTGCATGTACTATTTTCTCCATGGATTTCCTCTTTTACTTAACTCTTCAAGTTCTGTTCAGTCTATTTCTTAAGTATGATGCAAATCCATTAATCTCCCCACTACTGTTATCATCTAATTGCAAGCCTGCATGAGTTATTTTAAAGTTCTTTTATTGCAGTATGTTATGTCACAAGTTCAATTCCTTTGTGTTCCTTTGCTTTCAAATAGAATGCTAAGTCATAATAAAGTGCCTGAGATTTAAAAAAAAATCCTTTGTAACAGTAGGCTATTTATAATATATACAGACATCTTTTTCATGCTTATTAAAACATTATGAGTACTCAGGAATGCTATTGTCTCCTTATCTCTCTTTATTAGTGAAATAACAAAACAAAATGTGACCAACCAACCCTGGGCACTAGATAAATCATATGCACACTACTTTGTGATAGTTAATTCTGCATTGATTTCTGAGCCAGCTACTACTCAATTTTTACATCTCATTTTCTTTCCCTTCATGCATCTTGATTAGACTATCTAGCTAACCTCTTTCCACTTATTTAAGTACACTGTCATGCATCTTTGGATACCTTCTCAAATATATTACTTTGCCTTTATGAATCTATATTTCCTTTACTACTTATAGGACTTATCTTAGAACTCTTTGCTTAAGCCCAAAGACAACATTTAAGACCATTATATCAATGGAGCTTGAACAATATTTAATTTTCTTTATTGTTGGCATAACTCTTTCTCATTCCATTCATGAATATTCAAAGTTTCAGGGATGGCTTTATGGTCATCAGCAATGCTCTATCTCAGCCAGTGCTTTACACAATGTGGTCTCTCAGAACATATTGGTGGATGAAGGTGATAGCTATTCAGATACATAGATCATTCAAAACTTGCAAAGAATAAAGGCCATGTTTGTTTCTTCATCTTGATAATCAAGCTTGGATACGCGAGTCTCTCCCCAAACAGAAAGGGGGCAGGTGCAGTCCTTCTCTAACAGACTCCTTGCATTAAAGTCACATTTCTCTTTACTCATGATTCTATTCCAGAATGTAGAAAGTATTAGCTTATAGCCTATTTCAGTAGGTCGAACATAGTGGGAATGACTAATCATGGAGTGTGCAGTATGCTAGCTACTGGAAAGATGTCACTATTGATCAGTGAAATGCAAATTTGGGCTGAGATGTTACATAGACATCAAGTACCAACAGAGTTTAAAAAAACTTCATGTGAAAAGAAAAACATATGAATACATATACATTATGTCAATAATTTCATATTGACTATATTAGGAAAAGATAATATATTACACATACTATGTTAAGCAAAACATGGCTTTGGCATTATGTTCACTGGTTTAATTACACTTGTCAAAACATGGCTACTAAAAAATTATAATTTGTCTATGAATCATATCTCTCTGTCCTGTAATACAACTGTACTACCAGGTGCTAGACCAATTCATCCTGAAAGTTGTCAGTTCTGTTAGGTACTTTCTTTGATTTACTTTTCTTCAGTTCAGACATTTGCCGAAGTCAGTTACTGAAGCGAGCAACCCTCAGCTGACCACGACTCAATCAGATCCGTGGCTCAGGACAATCCACAAGGGCCTTCCAGTTCTGCCTCAGGAAGGCCGAAACCTAGCGTCCCTTACAATTTTTTCTTATTGATTTCTTTTGGACAGTGTGGTGATTTGATTCAGATGTCCCCCACAAACTTAGGTGTTCTGAATGCTAGATTCCCAGCTGATGAAGACTTGGGAATTAACACCTCCTGGATGCAGTGTACTGTTGGGGGTGAGCTTAAGGGTGTTATAGCCAGTTTCCCCTTGCCAGTGTTTGGCATATTCTCCTGTTGTTATTGTCCACCTTATGTTGGCCAGGGGGTGATATCCACCCTCTGCTCATGCAATTGTTTTCCCCTGCCATCGTGTAGCTTCCCCCTCTAGCCTGAAAGCCAAAATAAACCTCTATTTCAAAGCCAAAATAAACCTCTATTTCCCAGAAGGTGCTCTTGGTTGGGTGATTTCTACCAGCAATGAGAGCCTGACTGTAACAGACAGTTCATGACTTTTTACATGAACATTCAGGTATTTACCTCCCATCACCTGAATTTTCTTGCTTAGAAATAAATATATGGTACACAGTCTAGGAATTAAAAACAACATACAATCATAAGCATAAATTGGAAAACAGAAGGATAAATTGATTAATCTTTCCTATTATGACAGTATTTTATTTCAACATGGATGCATATATGACTGTCACTGCAGTTATTTGTCTAATTGTGGTGTTCCTTTGGTTTATTTTGTCATTGTTTTAAACCAGATATTATGATTTCTAACCTTGTTGTCTTTTGAGTGAATGTTCTAAAACTCTATTGAATATTTTCATAAATTTACATAGTATATTTTGATTATAATCTATACAATCTATCTTTCTTTTGACCCTCCTTTTGCCTTCAACTTCCCCTCTTCTTTCTAAATACTACTTTCAGGTGATTTTTAGAAAGAGTAATAGTTCAATTATTGTTTTTATGAAAATCACATTTCATTATTAAAATCACATTGCAATATCATACCCTTGAAGTCCCTTTCTCTGAAGGACATAAGTGTACCTATATCAAAAGAAATACAAATAAAATTCTTCATAAGGATGTTACTTCCAGGTTGTATGCACTGCATTTTGTTGATACATCCCTGAGTATGTCACTTAATTTTCAACTGTTATGAAATATACAAAATATCCATCACACCCAGTAGTTGCAATGAGCACACATTTGATTATCTGAATTCATATGTCATTTTTCTATCTCCTTCTTTGTTCTGTTTATTTTGCTTAATTTTAACGAATAAGGCATAGTATCTATAGTAACTAGCAAAAATGCTAGTTTATATATTTTTGTGAAAGTATTTTCAGATGTAATTAATCATTATGTTTTTAAATTAACAATTATTAATCTGGTAAACATAACATTTTGTTGTGTCAACATATTTTAAATGAAGTGACTGCCTGTTATAATGTGAGTGGGAGTCATACTGCACTTGGTCCTAAAAAAAAAGAGAAAAGAAATGATACAAAGTCAGCGGGAATCATTCAATCACTTGAAGGCTGTGATAAGATATTTGGAATCAAGATTATGAAAAATATCTTATCTTAATTTCAACTACATGATTAGTCCTACAAGTTACAAATTCTTCTTTTACCAATATATAATTGTATGAGAGAATTTCTCCTTATTTTACACATCTTATCCTGTTCTTTCCTATCTCATCTCCTCTTCTACTTCCTGTATTCTCACCTTTACTGTCCTATCTCTCTCCTACTTTTTTCCCTCCCTCTTCTGTCTTCTCTTAATATAAGTATTTTTTAAACTTTTATTTTGTTAATTAAGAATTTTATATAACAGACATGTCACATGTTTCTCATGTTCCTATCAGTTGAAACTCTTATATCCCCTCTCCCTTCCCCCTACTCCCCAGAGGACTCTCCTTAGTGTAATTACTGGTATCCATTGTGGGCCATGAATGCACCGCCAAATTTCATGGGGAGCAGTGGCGCATCAGAGAACTCCTCCATACCCTGTGGCTCTTCCAATCTTTCTGCTGCCTCTTCTGCAGTGAACCCTGAGCCTACTTTAGTGTTGAGTTCTCTGAAACCTCTGAATTTCTGCTTTGATGAGTTTTGAGTGTCCTCAGTGTCTATCCTCATTTGCCTGGGGCAAAATGTCAGGCCAGCAGGGAGAGCAGCACTCGTGTTTAAATCACCACTTTTATTTTATTCATTATTTCATTAATTTTTATATTTATATTTTATTCATTTACTTTCAGGAAGAGAGAGAGAGAGAGAGAGAGAGAGAGAGAGAGAGAGAGAGAGAGAATGGGTGTGCTTGCAGGCCTTGCAAATGAGCTCCAGAAGCATGTGCCACTGCATCTGGCTTTAATTTGGTACTGAGAAATCAAACCCTGATTATTATGCTTTCCAGGCACTCCCGAACCACTTTTGCTCTTCTTAAAATTAAATGTGTACTTAAACCCTAGGGCAGTGGAGAAAAATTTGGTAGCTCATAGTAAAAGGAGGAATAACAAGGAAATAAGTAAAATACTAGTCATCGATGAACTGGTTTCAACCCAAGGGAATCAAAATGACTGTAATACTAGGATAATCTGAGAGACTGTAACTGGTAGTCACATGAGGAGGTGGCTAGGGAAATGTAGTCCTAAATAGGAGTTCATTATCCAGGATACAAATGGAGCATTCATAAACCGCTTGATGGGAGAGTTGACCTTTCCATAAAGCAGGGTAAAGCAAGATTGTGGAGTTATTGCATCTGAAATAAATACAAGAAGTCATGAGTCACTGTCATGAATCAAAGGGGCATGATGTTCAAAATAGGTATTGAGCAATTAAATATTGAGTAAATGCAAAAAAAAATGAATAACTGCCAAAGATTTATCTTTTTAAATAAAATCAATGAGGCAGTCATTGTACCTATATTCTAGCGTTCTTTCTTAATTTTATTACACATCATCATTGTACAGGCAGCAAAAAGGATTTGAAAATGGACTAACTAAACCCTTTAAAGCAATCCTGTGAAAAGGTACCCATTATGCACAGTGGAAAGCTTGGATGTTGATATTTAAATTAACTCTTCAATTTTAAATTAAAAATGTTTTACTGACATCAAATGAAAATGTTGTAATTTGTTTAGCAGGGTTAGAGGACTCTTCATATCGTAAAAAAGTACAGATATTGAAATGTGTTACTTTAATTAGTAGCTTTTCATATGTGCTGTCTTAGCCCAAGTTGCCTCTATTAAAACATAAAGTTATCTTTGCAAATTCCTCAAATTCAAATTCTGTATACATGGGTACACCAATTTTAATTATAATGTGTTTCATAAAGTGAAAAGGCAACAGATATATTTTTTACCTTCAATAAAGCACATTAATATGATGGGCAATTGTGAAGACTCCTGGCCATACTATGTTCTTGCCTCTGTTTGATCCTGACCCTAGAAATGATTCTCTCTGCCTGCACTTGCCTACAGGTTAACATAGAGCTAGCAGTAAAACCTTGGACTGTTTAAAGGTGAAACCTGTGTAGAAAAATTCCTATACTTATCATAGATCTAATACTGTTTCCTGAGTATAACTTGAAACGAATTGTGTTTGAATTCACCTGTATTTTTGCTGTAATCATGGACATTACTTGGTTCTTATGCATAAAAAAATACTAAGCAAGCTAAGTTAATTTATTGAGGGAATTTGCATCATAAAATTTATACAATGTGATTAATTTGCTGTAATTAAAAGAGAATAATAGCAGGAAATAAAATATTTAGTTTTAGTCACTTAAATGTTATAATTCCACATTAAGACTACTAAGAAACTATATCATGAAATTAATCATAACAAGGATGTCATGCACAAAAAAAATTGTGAGGAGGATTAAAATAAAAGATGAAATGTCATCATTTATGTTTGATATTATATTTTCTAAGTTTCATAGAATCTTAAATAGAAAACTTCCGTACATAGATATCTGCTAAAAAGACAACACGGTGACTTATAAAGTATGTTTATTATAAATTCTACATAAAATTTTAATTGTGTTAAACTTTGAAAATATTGTGTAAAATGCTGGGTGTGATGGCATACACTTTAATGTCACCACTTGGGAGGCCGAGGTAGGAAAATCACTGTGAGGTCAAGGCCACCCTCAGACTACATAGTGAATTCCAGGTCTACCTTGGCTACAGTGAGACACTACCTAAAAAATAAAAATAAATAAATAAATAAATAAAAACCTAAGCAGGCACAAACCTCTGTGGCAAATTTTGGAAATAATATCCAAGTATTTCTACTAAAAACAAGTGGACAATTCAAGATATAAACATGGCCAATTTTCACTTACTGCCATGTGTCTCAAATTTATTTGCCAAGGTATTAAAAGTTTTGAAAAGCCTAATCTTTGGAAAAAATGTTTAAAGTGTCATCTAGTTGTCTGTTTTCTATTTTTTAAATATTTTATTTATTCATTGGAGAAGAAGGCAGCAGGGAGAACAGGCAAGGCAGGGCCTCCGGCCTCTGCAAAGGAACTGTAGGTGCATGTGCCCCCTTGTGCATCTGGGTTACATGGGTCCTGAAGAATCAAACCTGGGTCCTTTGGCTTTGAAAGGAAGCTCCTTACCACTGAAGCCATTTCTCAAGCTCTTTGAAAGATATTTATAAAATTAAGAAACAATATTATTCATCATTCTGGTCTCTTAATTATTACCAATGGCATCAAAGATGTTGGATGGGGTTGGGAGTTTTTAGTAGAATGATAATAATAATGCTCACCTATAATTCCGATGCTGGGGAAGTGGAGATAAGAGGATATCTCAGGATTGTTAGATAACTAGTTTAGCCAAATTGTCCAAATTAGCGCACTTCAGGTTCAGGAAGATTCCAGGTCTCAAAAAATTAGGTGAGGCGTGATTAAGGAAGGCCCCCAAGATTGACCTCTGCTCCTCCACTGGTGTGTGCACATGTATTCATGTACCCACATATGCATTACCACAACAAAAGTGTGAGCACACGTGTAACACATGTGCTCACCACACACAAGGCCTCACCACTTACACTCATGAAGGAAAACTTAAAAATTAACCGTGACGTCAGATATGGTGGTATGCATTTGTAATGCCAGTACTTAGACTTAAAGGCAGGAGACCATGAGTGCCAGATGAATCTCTAATCTTCAGTTACATACCAGGATTCATGAAATCCTGTCTCAAGGAAACATACAGAAAATTGAAAGAAAAAAAAAAGTCTGTGTTTAGAAAGACAGATTTATCATTACAAAAATATCCCTTGGTGATCTCACTTTATATTATTTATGTTATACTTATGCAATATTTTCATGACACTTGGTTCAATATTTATATCCATTTGCTTTACACCAGATATCTTTGATCCTCCAGAGTAGCAGATTATTTTTCTAATTGCATGAAAATTACTTGGTAATTACTATTGCTGGGTTTTCAATACGCTTATTGATTGCTTTCTACACAGTAAATAAAGGAAAAGTTGAAGAGGATTTTTTATGCACTGGTCAAGTTTTATGAAGTTTTTATTCATGTCTTTTGTATTCATAAGGAGAGCTTAACATTATTCATCAGGATAAATATGTCCAAATTATGAGATTTATATTCTTTTACAGGTTCTAATGATATAATACAAATTCCATAAAGAGAGTATTTTATCTTTTGAAGATCCAATTTTAACTCCCCCAAAATATATTATTTTCAAAGATGTAGCTTACAATATTTCAAATCAATTTGGATATACTTGAGACTTCCCAGTCAATTATTTTTTCACCTGTGCCAAAAAATCTCAATGTTTTATGAACATTGGAAAGTAAGTAAACAGTACAGGGCATTCTAAGTATTTGTATTCTGTGGGATTTTGACTTTTGGTCTTTTTGATATCAGTGGTATTCAAGTTACATTTATTATGTTGATATGTGTGACTAGTTCAATTTAACCATATAACTATATCCTAATTTTGAGTGTTCATGTTCCCCACTGCCTTTGCATGTGTTCTGTAATATTTAACATCACATAGACACAAACTTGTAATACTATAAAATTTATTTTCAAAATCCTACAATATTTTATACAGTAACACTCTAATGAGAATACTATTATAATGCTTGCACTTAATATTTCCATCATGCCACCCATGACATCATTGCCTGTTGGCTGTATGTGTGCACATGCATATTTGTTCATATTGGTGTGTTGGGGTGTGTGTGCATGTGGAGCCATATTACAGAAGATTATCTGTCTGTCTGTCTGTCTATCTATCTATCTATCTATCTATATATATATATATATAGAGAGAGAGAGAGATAGACTTGTCAAGTCTTACAGGTTGATAGTTACTGCTATCTTTCCTAAATCTTTTCTTTGAATAGATAATACAAATGGACCCCTGTGATTAACAGACTGATTTCTTTCTTAGATTAAAGATTAACTCAAAGTATGATTTTTTCTGTTAGTGATACTGACCATAGTACTCATGGCTCATTAATGTCTAGAAACAAGTTTTCTGCTTTCCAGTAGGTTCATTCCAAAAAATGCCATTGTTTTTCTCAATGATATTTTCTCAGCTGCATGTTTGTCTTGATAAACACCAATGAGTCCATAAGATCACAATGCATATTTATTTCTGAGAAGCATCCATATATTAAGTAATATCATATAAAGAATTTCTGTAGAAATAGATGTAGGACTTTTGCAGAACTTCCTGAAATGTCCAGTTCTCTGAAATCCATGCACTGAAGTAAAAGTCACAGTAATGGAGTTAGGGGGTGGAGCAAGCCCAGAAGATTCTCATCTACCAGCGAGGACCCAAGAAGAAGGCTCTTTCTGTGAATACAAACTTTATTTCATACCATGCTTCAACTCTCCTTATGCTTAGACCTTGGCCTTCCCATCCTTGAGCATCATGGAAGTAAATTTCTGTTGCTTATGGAATCCCTACTCCATGTTATTTTCGTCTAGTACAACAAATGAATGATGTTAGGGAGATAACACCAAGAGTCAGATGATGGTGAGTGTAAAAGAGTTGGTAAAGGGCTAGCTGACGTACAGCGCTTGTTTCACTAAGGGCAGAAAATAGCAGTCTTTGTAAAAATATTATTTACTTATGATCAGAGAGAGAGACTAGAGAGTCCAGACACACTGCCAATAAACTTCAGACACTGTGCCACTTTGTTCATCAGGGTTTATGTGGACACTGGCAAATCAAACCTGGGTCATTAGACTTTGCAGGCAAGTGCCTTAACTACTGAGCCATCTGTCGAGCCACCAAAAGTACTATTACTTTAAAAGGAAAATACAGGTGTATCAACTGCAACAAGAGGAAGCGTATGTTTAAATTGCCATAAATACTAGCTGGAGTCCTATTTTTATACATACGTGGGTGCACGGCTGTGTACTTACCTGTGCGCATGCTTATGTGAGGTAAGAAACTTGGGTGTCTTTCTCAGGAATGCTATCTGCCTCCTTTAGACAGATTTTCTCATTAATTAAACTACACCGGCTGGCCAGTGATCACTAGGGATCCTCCTATCTCTACCACACCTGCACTGCGATTGTAGGCATACACCTTCATATCCAGCATTTTTATGTGATTCCTGAAGATCAAGCTCATTTCCTTTTGTTTAAGAGGTAAACACTTCCCAAACTAAGCTATTTCTCCAACCTGTGTAAATTATTTCTCACTGGATAAGAATGTCGTTGTTCTAGTTGTAAGAGCCAGCTTTGTATTTGTTTGGTTAAATGTCTACATGTTGCAGAACGATGAAGAAATCACCTGAGAATTGGCCTGAAGTCTTACTACACTTCTGTTGAGTATTGTACTTGTGTACAGAAGTATGCATGTTGAAAATTAAAGACAACATTTTCTCTCTAAACAAGAAAGGCAGTTGTCTCAGCCGCCCATCCTGTTCCTCAGCCATTTGTAGCAACAATTGAAAACTTGACTATTATAGAGATATTTTTAGCTTAGCAAAATGGGATTTGTGATATTTCTGCCCAAATATTTAACGATTTCATATTTGTTTGGAAAACCCTGTCTCATTTTCTTTCCCATCCATTTCACCCTATATCTGCCATAAACATGTGTCAAGCAGTGACAAAATGTCACCCTGAAGCAGGTACTTATCTCCTCAGCAGAGCATCAGTAAATTAACCTAATCTATTTTCAGTAACTTTATGCAGTTTGTTTCACCAGAAAGTTCAAGGAGAGATACTTGGAAATTAAAAGTAGGACTGGAGAGGTGGCTTAGTGGTTAAGGTGCTTATCTGTGAAGCCTAAGAATTCATATGAGAATCTCCAGGTCCCAAGGAGCCAGATGCACCGTGACGCAAGCGCACAAGGTCCGCATGCGCAAAGGGAGGGGCACGTGCATCTGGAGTTTGTTCACAGGGGCTGAAAACCCTGGTATGCCCATTCTTTCTCTTGCTCTCTGCCTCTTTCTCTGGGTCAAATTATTTTTTTTAAGTTACAGACAAAAACAATATTAATTAATAGTAAATTATCTTATGATATATTTTACAAAAAAAAAAAAACACTAAAGGAAATGCTCAAGTCTCTTTGGCAGTCATGGATCCCATGATATATATATAACTTTTTAAAAAAATTTGTTTATTTTTTTATTGTTTAAATTTTTATTAGCATTTTCCATGATTATAAAAAAAAATCCCATGGTAATTCCCTCCCTTCCCACCCCCCACACTTTCCCCTTTGAAATTCCATTCTCCATAATATTACCTCCCCATCACAATCATTGTACTTACATATATACAATATCAACCTATTAAGTACCCTCCTCCCTTCCTTTCTCTTCCCTTTATGTCTCCTTTTTAACTTACTGGCCTCTGCTACTAAGTATTTCCATTCTCACTCAGAAACCCAATCATCTGTAGCTAGTATCCACATATGAGAGAGAACATGTGGTGCTTGGCTTTCTGGGCCTGGGTTACCTCACTTAGTATAATCCTTTCCAGGTCCATCCATTTTTCTTCAAATTTCATAACTTCATTTTTCTTTACCACTGAATAGAACTCCATTGTATAAATGTGCCACATCTTCATTATCCACTCATCAGTTGAGGGGCATTTAGGCTGGTTCCATTTCCCAGCTATTATAAATTGAGCAGCAATAAACATGGTTGAGCGCGTATTTCTGAGGAAATGAGATGAGTCCTTTGGGTATATGCCTAGGAGTGCTATAGCTGGGTCATATGGTAGATCAATCATTAGCTGTTTTAGGAACCTCCACACTGATTTCCACAATGGCTGGACCAGATTGCATTCCCACCAGCAGTGTAGAAGGGTTCCTCTTTTTCCACATCCCCACCAACATTTATGATCATTTGTTTTCATGATGGTGGCCAATCATGATATATTTTTTTATCGTTTTTAAAGTTATATTTAAAATAAATAAAAAGTCGGTTTCCCACCCAATTTTCATTCATAGAAAATTGACCTTAGCAAAAAATATACTACAATAATTGTTATAAATAAATAATAAACTAGAAGTGTAAATTGAATCTATCTAATAGCGGGATTTACAGGGTTCTTAGTTCAAGCATGGCTAAGAATCTTTTCTGATCTGTACACCGACATGAGTAAATGCTCCAAAAATTTATTAAAAACTCAACACCTAAAACAACTGGGCAAAACAGGAAGGAATAGAAAATAGAGTTATCATTTTGAAGAAAAATAAAAGCAAGATATGCGCACTTCTAGTTTACTGTACAGCTCAATCCATGGAAGGGTCTACTGCTGCTCTGTGTTTGTGTCCTAACCTCTCAATCTCTGTTGGAATAACTTTATTACTTGGAGGATGAAAAAAAACAACATGGTTCAGGGAAACTACAGTTTCTGGCATCTGCCCTGGTAAGCAAAAAGAAAACAAAGAGGCAAGGGAATATTTTGAGACTAAATCATTGGAATTTTGGCTAAATTGCAAATGCAAGAGGAAAAAGCTAAGAATTCTTGCTATGGCTAGAATAATTCCAGTTAATTAAAGTACCATTCATTATGTGATGCAAAATGTTGACTCTTTATTCCAAACAAGTTTTGCACCTACTTAAAAAAAGCACATTTCAAATCTATCCTCAGTGCACAGGATGCAATTCAAAACATTATGCAAAATAAGGAAATGAAAAAGAAATTCTTTAGTGGTAGTAAATGATGCTTCAGAAGTTAAAAATAGAGAAAGATTTTTATACATCTAATATCATTGTATCCATAAATGTGATAAAAACCATGTTTTTCTTAAGAAAAAGTTAATCATCTCAGGAATGTATGAGGAAAGATGGAATCAGTGCAAAAGGAAAAGTATAGAATTCAGAAATTCAAAACCATTATGTGACCTCTCTTAATGAACTCAGAAATAGGTTGACCTTAATTCACTTTAATTTTGAACGGGACAGACAATACAATCTTTAAAATGAAGGAATCTTTAAAATAAAGAAAACCTAAGCTGGAAAGAGGGCTTAGCAGCTAACTTTTAAAGCCAAAGGACATTGGTTTGATTCTCCTGGATCCACATAAGCCAGATGCACAAGGGGGCGCATGCACCTCGAGTCCATTTGCTGCTGGGGCTCAGGCATGCCCATTCTCTCCCTCTCTCTCTCTCTCTCTCTCTCTCTCTCTCTCTCTCTCTCTCTCTCTCTTAAAATATATAAACAAAAATAAAATATAAAAAAGACAATCTTTAAATCAAAGAAAGTTTAAAAAAACCCAGGTGGTAAAGAATCTCAACTCTGATCTCTTGCTATAAACAATAACTAATCAAACTGCATTATCCGAGCATGAATGGCATCTGAGATTATAAAACTATTTGTAATAAAACACAATGGAACATTTTCATGACATAAGAACAAAGAAGGGTTTCTCTTATCTGTCATGGAAATAAACACAGAGACCACAATTGCATTGACTTCTTGCAGTTTTATTCAGGAGTTATTATCTTTAAGTACTTTATTCATTTATTTGAGAGAGCAAGAAAAAGACAGATAAAGAAAGGTACAATGGCTTTGCCAGGGCCTCTAGACACAGTAAACACACTCTATATGCTTGTGCCACTTTGTGCATTTGGCTTTACATGGGTACTGGGGAATTGAACCTGGCTACTTTGCCTCTGTTGACAAGTGCCTTATTCACTAAGCAGTCTCTCCAGCCTATGCTTCAGGAATTATTTGAATGCCACTTGAGTTTCAATATTTTGTACTCTTTTTAGATGTTGTACTTCTTCTAAATATTTAATATGTTTCAATTATTTCCAATTTTAGTAGCCTTCCTTCTTTATCTGTGTTTTCTTCTTTTTTTCTTTAAATTTTGCTACATGTGTACGTATTCTTTTTGTGAGTATGGACATATGGATATCAGAGAACAACTTTCAGATGTTTTTCCTCACCTCGCACCAGATTTTAGGCAGATTCTCTCATTGGACATGACTCCCTTTGCCAGGCTAGCTAGTCCATGAACTTCCTAAAAGTTATCATTGTTCAGCATCTAAAGTACAACAGACCCTTGAGCCCATGAGCCATCACCTCAGCTCTGTAATTTCTTCTTGCATAGTTTCTCTTCCTTGTTGTCAGCTATTCCCTGAGTATTCAATTTGTTAGACTGTTCACAGAGGAAAACCATATTTGCATAGTTTTTTATTTTGTTTTGTTTTCTGATTTGTTTATTTGTTTGCTTATTTGAGTAAGGAGCTCATGCAGCCTAGGGTACTATTAGTACATTTATACTATTATATTGTACCTAATTTTCATCATCCAGAGTGGACTTGAGCCATTTTTCTTGTGACAAAGAGCGTGCTACTGCAATCACACGTAATGGAAGGCCCTGGCTGGATCACACAAACCATGTTTTGTCATCACTTTCATATTCTCCAACGGGAAACATACTTCGTCCTGATTGATATCTTCTTAGTCAGTCATAAACAAACAATAACAATAAACAAGCATGTTCAGACTTCATAAAGACAGAATCATTAGTCAAAGAGAGAAACAATTTTCACTACTTTCTGCTGTGGAGAGTGACCATTTATCAGGCCAAAGAGTTTTATCCTGGAACTATGACAAGTGGATTGCTCTCTAACTTCCAGAAAAATAAGTAAATAAATAAATAATAATAATACCAAAATTTACAGCAAGCAAAATACCCGAATGTGATTGTTATTTTAATATAAGTTGAAAAATGTCGTAATCAGTTAAAGTTATTTCTACTTACAGAAACACGCACTGGCAGCTGGACAAATGTCAGAAACAGACTCCTCCAAGGGATGGAACAGAAAGCTCACAAAAGAAGGGAGTAACTCAGAAAAGGCTCCTCAGCAGCAGGGCTGAAAGCAACGCAGAGTGGAGGAGAGTTGCACCGCAGGAGGCCGGTCAAGCTCAGCCCTGCTAGACTGAGATCTGCTGTCAAAGATGACTCCCAGAACTGCGCTCTCCTGAGACGTTCTGAGGGGGCATGTCGAACATTCTGATATGCGCAGAAGCAGGTGGAGAAGGGGTCTTTAATGGAAAGCTCCTTCATCAAGGTCTACTGACCACGGAAAGAAGTGCTCATCCTAGCTATAATGGATATTTTCAATTATGAATGTGGCTTTTTTTTTTTTTTAACCGCTCAGTTATTTTGCCTTACAGAGTCTACTAGTTAAAAATAAAATTTCAAGTTTTTGGTTGTTTCATGGCATGGTATTGACATACACTTGTGTCACTTTACACTGTATCACTGAATTTGTTTTAGCCCAATAACAGAATGTGATATGAATAACCACAATGCCAATATAAGCCAGTGTTAGTGTTTTTTTTTCTATTCCTATTACATCTACAACTTTAGTGAAGTGAGATAAAAAAAAGAATTAACTTTGAAATGTCAAAAATGGCACTTATATTGCTATGTGTGTGCAGCAAAATTTGTAGTTGCAGAGTTTTGAACAAATTTATTTTTTCTGTTATGCTGAAATCTGGCAAATAACATAAAAACAATCATTTCCTTGATATTAGTAAGAACATGTTCAGAATAATTAAACTCTTAAAAATAACAAATGATGATGAATGATCCTTTACTGCTTTTTAGATTAGTCCATCAAATTGCAATATCAGGATATTATATTTTAAATCCTTTTGAGATAAAATATCACAGTGTACAGGAAAGTCTTCCACAGTATCAAGCAGAGTGGTTGCCTCCTCATCACACTAGGTAGCTGAGTCCCTCTTGGCTTGAAGAGTGTCATTTCCACCCACCCAGGTGCCAAGGGGAACTTACGGTAATGATACTCACAGTAGAAAGGACCCCTGTGACACCAAAGACCCAAGATGCAAAAAAATATTGGAATCTAGACCATTCTTGCAACTCAGTGCGTCTCTTGGTTTTGAACCTTCAGTAGAGAACATAATGCTTCAAGAAATTATCCTAACTCATATTCCCCAAACAGAATATATCTATACTGTGTACCTGCTTTATGTCAAGGAATTGATCTGATCTTTGATGACCATTAGCTGTGATATAGAACCATATTCATTTCTTTAGCATGAAAATCCCTTCCTTAATTAAGTCAACAAGGAGATTTATGTGGATTAGGTTTAATTCTGATGAAGAGTTTGAAGGGTGGGGATTTCAAGCAAAACATGCATTTATTTGAGGGGCAGATTTTACTTACATTGAAAACACTTTTAAGTCCCATTGTCAATATAGTAGTAAGTTCCGGTCTCATGAAACAAAACAAGATACAAATTCTATCTAGCATTATTCTTGATTATCAGGCTTTGGGATCAACCTGCAAATCCATCCACAGATAGATGGACAAATTATGTTATACATGGGATATTAGTCAACTATGAAAACAAATTAAATACCGTCATTTTCACCATCACTTTTGAGTCTAAAAGACAGTATGTTAAATGAAATAGGTCAGGCATAGACAATTCCATATGTTGTCATTTTAATGTAGATCTCAAATTCAGCTGATTTTATGGTAGAGGATTTAATCCCGGTTACCAGAGTCTGGCAAGCATGGGTAAAGGAAGGTAGAGGATGGCCAACGGGTACAGGGGTGTTGTAGGATTACTATAGATGACAGCAACTAAATGTATCTCAACAAAGATGGTAGAGAACTGTTTAAAAATTTCTAACACAATGATACCAGTTTGAAGTGACAGATGTGTTTATAAACCAAATGTAGTTATCATACACATATGTCTACCATCTAACTATCTATCTGTCTATCTATATCTATCATCTATCTACACATGTGCCTCACTGTTTCCAAGAAAATAAGACAACTTTATGCCAATTAAAAATAAGCTGAATGGGCCCCAATATTGCTTAGTGGTTAAAGGTGCATGCATGCAAAGCCCGACATCCCAGGTTCAACTGCCCAGCAAAGCCAGATGCACAAAGTGCCACGTGCATATGGAGTTCATTTGTATCCGCATAAGACCCTGGTGTGTCCATAACCTTTCTCTCTCTCCTCTCTCTCTCATCTTAAATATATATATATATATATATATATATATATATATATATATATATATATATATATATTTCAATGTCCTTATTGCATCATACATGTAGAACAATTTGAAGACAGAATTACTGAATATCTGGTGTTTGTCTATAATATATGAGGAAAATGTAAAGAAATATAAACTGAAAGAAAATGGTCTGAATTGATTGTTATTGAATGTGGGAGATACATGTATGAATGTATTAACAAATTTTGTTTGGGTGTGAATGTTTTCCATAATGAGAATATTAGATAAGAGGATATCATGAACAATTCTTTAAGAACAATTGATAAATAGTCTAAAAGAGACACTAAGTACTGGACAGAAAGTTATGCCATCTGCTTAAGGCTCATTTTTATGCTCATGAAATATTTGGTATCCCAACATAATGCACAGGCCAGCTTCACTCTACAGTCCTTCCGACTGGAGAAGCTATCTCTGGAGTTGGTAGGAAGCAAATGTACTTTACTCAAAGTCTGGGAATCAGAGACTTAATCTCTTCTGAAAAAATAGCTTCAGGTTCACATTTGCAGCTAGAAAAGTTTTTATCACAGGTCGGGAACATGATCTAGCCAAGTTCACACATGAAGTTAATCATTCCATATAGTAAAATTGTTATTTTTAATGGGTTATACTTCATACATTGTCCAGATGACTGCCAAACCTATTGTTTTTAAACAAACTGAGTAAAAATGTAATAAACACTAGCATTTGGGAAGAGAAATATTGTTTGATTTTTAAGTTGGCATATTTAGTAATATATTGATTACTTGCAAAAAAGTATATTGCATTTGAAATGATAGTTTTTGATAAATATTTTCAAATTGATGGTAACCTAATACAATTAAAGTTGATAAAACAACTTAGCTACAAATCCACTTACAAAAATTACAATAAATAGTCTTCATTTTCCTTTTAATTTATACCACCATGCATTAAAATTTTTAAACTTTATTTTGCCTGTCAAAGTA
The DNA here is from genome assembly GCF_020740685.1 of Jaculus jaculus. Taxonomy (NCBI): domain Eukaryota; kingdom Metazoa; phylum Chordata; class Mammalia; order Rodentia; family Dipodidae; genus Jaculus; species Jaculus jaculus. The sequence goes on along the minus strand of NC_059116.1, from coordinate 10,787,704 downwards.
AAATTTCAAAGAAACAGGACTAAAGTAATAACACAGGGTTATTTTACTGTACTTATGTGAACATTGACTATTAATAATAGAGAGATGATTGTATTGGGAATAATATGTAAATTGAAAATAGAGATCAATATACCTTGTAAGAAATATATCTAGCAAGTAAATGCCAACCTCACCATTGCATAAATACTTCCAAAGGAATGAGAGTAAAACAACTCCAGATGATTCAAGTCCATGATTTTTATTTTTTTAGATTATTACAATAAATTTAAGAAACTTCCTTAATAAAGTTCCTCTAAATATATTAGTAGTGTTTTATCAGGATTTTTATAACATTTAGTTTATTTAATTGCAAGCAGAGATAGATGATAGGTAGATAGATAGATGATATAGATAGATGATAGATAGAGCAATTGGTAGATGATAGACAGAAAGATAGATAATAGAATGAAAATAAACTCCAGACATATGTGCCACTCTGTGCATCTGGCTTTACATGGACCCTGGGGAATTGATTATGGGATGGCAAACTTTAACAGTAAGTTTGGTTGAGCAATCTTCCCAGCCCAATATGGAGTTTTATTCAACATATGTCACTCAGCTTATAATAGATTCAGGTTTTTCAACATAAATTATGATGTTCCCCTACTTTTTTCTCAATATGCAAACTCATATTTTAGACACGAAATTTTGTTTTCCTATTGTTCATGGCTTAAAGGTAATTGTGTTAGGTTTCTATCATTTATTTCAAGTTTGACACTTAGATTTCAAACTACTGTTCCCATATAAGTCTATATTTTCTTCTTTCACATATATAAGTAAATATACACACACGTGTGTGTGTGTGTGTGTGTGTGTGTGAGTGTGTGTGTGTGTGTGTGTGTGTGTGTGTGTGTCTTTATAGGCATACATACACATCACATATATACATTGGTTTTCTCTCTATTTAAATGTATTTTATTACCATTTCCACATGTTATATCCAGAAGTTGAGGGCATGAGTAGTTCTATAATTTAATCAAACCTTACATCCTTCTAAGTGATACAACAAGAACTTAGGCTTTATATCATGAGGTACCACAATTTTCTCTTAGCCAAAGACGTCAACAGTGGCTTTTTGTGAGTTGACATGGGGCAGTATGAATTCCTGTCTGGGAAATAAGAAGACAGTTGCTCATAACTAGACCATTCATCCTTCCTCAATGTTTGACAGGCACATCATCTATTGGAAATACAACAAATAACTATTTCAACCCTTTCCTGGATGGCTGATGAAAATTTTTAAGAAGGGTTTGTACATAAGAGGCATTGGATATCCCCATTATGAACAGTCAGGCATATGGTAAGCATGCTTAAAATTGGATCAAGAAATTTCTAAGAACATCAGGAAACAGAAGGATCTCTACCTAAGGAAGCATGCACTTTGACTTGTAAGAACTGTCAAGTGAGTTAATTAATAATAATGAAATTATATTGTCAGTGTTGTGGATGGATCCCAGGGTTTGCTTATGCTGTATCCAGGAGTCCCATCCTCTGACTGCTTTTGCATTGTAGGTACTGACTTTCTGTGTTTTTGCAGCAGTAGGAAACAATATTACATTAATAAGAAAATTCAAGTAACTTTAGAATATGATGGTCAATTTTAAACAAGTGAAGACATAATTCTCCATTGACTGAGTATGGAGATAGTAGCTATAGACTCCATAACAGAGACTTGAAAGACTGAATCCTTTATTTAAGGTATCCTATGAGGTGGCTCTATTTTGGGAAAGTGAAGACATTTTCTCATCTGCATGACAGAAATTTGGTGGTGGGGTGCACGTATTAGCACTTGTCCATAAGCCACAAGGGACACAAAACTGTAAAATATGCTTTTTTGTAGCACCTAATATTTGGAGGCCAGGTAAAAATGAAAATAAGAGGTTACTAAGTCATGTTTTATTTTTTTCCTCTGTAAAACACCACATAAATATTTCATTTGCTAGATAATCTTATGTCTGTTTTGATTGCCTATTGCAGCTTACTGAGTTCCTGCCATTCAAATATTTAAATTAAATCTACAATGGAAACCAGAGAGGAAATCTGATACAGAAAACAAACACATTTGAAAGACTTGCAATGTATTATTATAACAATGTAGATCATTGCAGATAGGCTGTGATCACTCCTGTGTAGTTTATAAAAGATCAAAAGAATTCAGTGAGGCAGTCATGGGTTGTGTAATTTTAACTGCCATGGAAAAGATAGCAAGACAATGAGGAAAGGAGGGCAAACACATCAAAACTGAAATGTTAGGGGAATTTCTGGGAGTCAAGAAACTAGCAGCTGAGTCAGGTGAAGGAGAGGAAATCTGTTCCTATCAGTGGACTAATGCCTGGATCCCTCTGTAATGGAGTCAGCCCCAAACTTAAGTTTGTTAGAGATTTTATAGTATAAGCAAGCAGGGGTTACAACACAACACGACATGGCAGTTGAGCAGGCAGGTTCCAAAAGATTTACAAAAATGTAACAATTTGGCAAACAAAAATTACAGTGGAGTGTAAGCTGTACTTAAAATTAAACCTCCGGGCTGGAGAGATGGCTTAGCGGTTAAGCGCTTGCCTGCGAAGCCTAAGGATCCTGGTTCGAGGCTCGGTTCCTCAGGTCCCACATTAGCCAGATGCACAAGGGGGAGCACGCGTCTGGAGTTCATTTGCAGAGGCTGGAAGCCCTGGTGCACCCATTCTCTCTCTCCCTCTACCTGTCTTTCTCTCTGTGTCTGTCACTCTCAAATAAATAAAAATTAAAAAAAAAATTAAACTTGCGATAAACCTCAAAAGGGATGTGAGGGTATAAACAGCCAAGGGTGGGGTCATCTCTCCTCATTCTTTTGTGATCGCATTTGGGGTCTTCCCACAGTCAAGTCTTTTGTCCTATTTCTCCCACCACTACATTACCCCTTCCTATCTATGTACATAGTCTCCTAGGTCCTATTCCGGAGGTATTTCCTGGTGTTCCTGGTGAATTGCCTGGAATTTGAGGGCCTCAATCATTTTTGGATGACTCAAATTTCCATGCTGAACATGCAGAGTCCTAGCAAGAGGGCTAAAAGGACCACAGCTAGTGGCCCAGCCAGAAGGGACACCTAAGGGTCACAGGTGACCCAGGTATTCCTCCAGTAAGACTCAATTTCCTTTCCCCAGGCTTAATCCTTTCAAGCAACTGGCTTGCATCTTCTCTCACTATGCCAGATTCATCCTTGCAGAAACAGTACTTTCCCTACATAGACAAATCCTCCCGTTTGCTGTAATCAGGTCCAAGCCTCTGCAGTTTTGCAGTATCCCCGCTACTAGGGAATCTATCTGGTTCTGTAGAGTTGGACTAGACTTAGGTCTTCCCGGGTCTGGTTAGAGAGCTGGCTACGGTGGACCTAGGAAGACAAAGGGAAGGGGGCTGCAGCCTAGAACAATGCGCCCCATGAGAGAAGAGGGCAGAGCTCTTGCTCAGAGAATCATGAGGGGCTTTGAGAATCCCACCTCGAGACTCGGATCTGGCTTTTTAAGAGCAGTAGCTTCATGAGGAAGACCAGGTCAGCAAGTTACTATGGAATAAGACCGAATTTTATAGCTTTGCCAGTAATCATAGGTAAGAGTCAGTGTTTCTGTCCTCTAGGAAGGTTGCAAACTTAATCTAGAAATCTTTCCTGGAGTGTGTAACATCCAAGTTTCTCCAAGCTGAGTGACATTTCCTGCTTTTAGTCAAGGAATAATACATAAAATAAAATAAAAACTATAACTTTTGAGGTTCTGTTACCCTAACTTTTTAGCCAATTTCTGTATCCTCTCATTTTCTTCTTTTGAAGAGTTAGCCCCAACTGCCATTAGGAGATTAGGGCAATGGATTGGTTTGACCTCTTCAAGCTTAGTGGGGCTGTTGGGTGTGCCAGTTAGGGTACCCGTCCAGTGGGTCTATTCTAAAGGTCCCCAAAAATTTATTGGTTGTCTTATAGAGTGGGAAGAAACCTACACAGGTAAAAATATTGGTGGTGAGGAATAAATTTGAGAAATCAGGAAGAAGCAAGTGCCAGTTAAATTAGGGTTTAGAAAAGTTCTCAGACTTAGGGTACCATCAGGAAATAGTTCTAGTCCTGAGTGAGGGAGAGGCTCATCCTCCAAATCTGTGCAGGAGGAGAACACCTCCCAAACCTCTTCCATAACTGCCTCACAGCTATGGACAGATTTTCCCTCCTCTTCTGGTAGGGATGGGAATGGGTTTAGGATTCAAGTAGCCTCCACTCAAACCAAGGGTTCCCATTAGCATTTCATATCTGGGGGTGGGGTGTTGCAGTTAGGTTCATATTGCTGTTAGAAATCATCCAAACAAAAGTAGGTTGTGGGGGGGGGATGAGGTTTATTTTGGCCTGTAGGCTCACAAGGAGGAAGCTCCATGATGGCAAGGGAAATGATGGTATAAGCAGAGGGTAGACATCACCCCCTGGCCAACATAAAGTGGACAGAAGAAACAGGAGAGTGTGCCAATCACTGGCATGGGGAAACTTGCTATAAAACCCATAAGCCTGCCTAACAATATGTTGTCTCCAGGAGGTGTTAATTCCCAAATTTTCATCAGCTGGGAACCTAGCTTTCAGAACACCTAAGTTTATAGAGACACCTGATTCAAACCACCCCAGAGGGTGATCCAAGTGACCCAGGTAGATGGAGTTGGATTGTTACAGAACCACCTGAGTGTAGGCTGACAGAAATGAGAGGATGCAAGATTAATATTGCAATTAAAGACACAATGTCCCCAAATTAGCAAAATTATTACCAGAAATGACAAGCATGGTCATCATGAAGATCTAGAAGTTTACCAAATGATGTGCTCTCTACCTGTTCTTGTCAGAGTCACACATCTATCTAAAATTACAGTGTGGTCTGTAATGATTAAGTTGTTAAGGATATATCTTCTGGCAATATATATATATATATATATATATATATATATATATATATATATATATATATATTCTACTGAGTGCTTGAAAAGTAGATGGCCAAAGCTTAATTTCATATTTTAATTTTGAAGGTCAGTTGTGGCTCTTTAGGGGAGACTTTGAGGGGCCTGGGAGGAGACCTGTGGTCTCTCAGCACCTGCATTATCTTCTGGAATGAGTCAAGGCCATGCTGATCATGTGATTCTACTGCCCTTGGAAACATTAATGGTTTTGCCGTGTTTTGACTCTCTTTCTGCAGACCAGATATTGATTGAAATCCACTCTGGGTCTCCATGTTTCCTCTGAGCAAGAAGTTAGGTGACTTGCCAAGTGCTTTAGGATCCTCTAGAGAAAGAAGTGTACCATCTTCTCTTGAGAATTTTTCCCTGAAGGGGCTGGGACCAACACATTGGATACACTTTTAACCTCAAAGTCTTCATTGGTTCTGGAAGGCTACATCTGGTTATTAAGCACCCAGGAGAAAAATGGACATATAGAGTATGTCTGTACCTTTTGTCTTTAACAAAACAGATCTAGTTAAAACATGGTATTATAAAAACCTAAGACTCTGGTGTAACATTTAACTGATGACATGGTAAACCATAACTGAAAGATAGGAAACCTATATATTATTTAACATTTGTCAGTCCAAAAAGAAAAAAAAAAAAAACATGTTAAAGGGCTGGAGAAATGGTTTAGTGGTTAAGTATTTGCCTGTGAAGCCTAAGAACCCTGGTTTAAGGCTTGATTCCCCAGGACCCATGTAAACCAGATGCACAAGGTGGCACATGCACCTGGACTTTATTTGCAGAGGCCCTGGTATGCCCATTCTCTCTCTCTCTCTCTCTCTCTCTGTCACTCTAAAATAACTAAAAATAAACAAAATTTTAAAAAAATGTTAATAGTTTAAACAAAATTAAAAAAAAAAAAACATGTTGAAAGTCCTGAAAACAAAAAAAAACAATGGCTTTTGTCATTAGAACTAAACTTTTATCAGTTTAATTTCTATACCATTTTACATTTTTCTAAGTTATTGGAATAAGCACTAAACCTATCTAAATTTTGACCATTTAATTGAGTCTGTAACACAATTTAAAATTGGAGTTAAATTTTGGAATTTTGTTTCACTTAAATCCTCTGGCTACCATTGTAGCAGATATAAACCAGCACTTCTGGTTTTAAAGTTGAAAAGCTAGAAAACTATCTTTAGTAACTTAGAATCACTTTTAAATATATCAATGCACCTGTATACAATTTAGTAGGTTTAATCTTTTTGTCTAAACTGGACAAGACAAAAACTTAATCCTGATAGACAAGTCTACATTAATTAACCTGATGCACCTTGTTTAGGGTTACTTTGATTAACATAAACCAATTTTATATTGAGAAGACACAGTTATCAGAAGAAGGAAAGACTTCCTTGTCCTCCTAAGAACAACAGTTATAATGAATGACAATTTAAATCTTTTATAAACCTTGAGATATAAAAACGATTGTGCAGCAGGTTTAGTTTTTTGTTTTTTTTTTAATTTAATTTATTAGTTTTCTTTTCAGTAAATACAGGCAGTTTGCATTGTGAAGTTAGCCCCCAGTTATTGGTATGATAAATGTCTCTGCAAATCATGACCCAACATGTGACTCTGACATTCTTTCCGCCCCCTCTTCCGCAAAATATCCCTGAGCCATGTTGGGTTCATTTTTGGTCTGCTTCAGTGCTGAGGTGTTGGGGGCCTCTGAGGCTCTGGCTCTCTGATTTGGTAGGAGCTGATTTTTCTCTGTGTTGGTCTCCTTCCCCCTTGTGCTGGTATCCGGTTCACAGGAAAACATCACCCTTGCTTATTTCGCCAGTTGTCCTTAGTTTCAGTTGGGCCCCTTTTGAAGTACGTTGGGGTAGCTCTCTTCTTAGGATCTGCATCTATCTGGAAAAGAGAAGCAGATTCTCCAACGGAGAGTAAGTTAGCACCCAGAAAATTGAGATAAGACTTATTTTTTTGATAGACAGTATGGTAGGTTTAGGCCGTCTTATACCCCGTGATTGATGGTAGCTTGATATTGTAGAGTGGGCTTGTGTTTGGGTATGGTTCTGACTTGTTTCCCAGCTCCAGCTAAGGGTCTAGTACTACTGAGTGGATCAGTTAGCCAAATCAAGAGCAATTGATTCCTCACCATGGCTGTGCACCACTATTGCACTTGTGTGGGCATCACATCTGGTTATTTGTTGCTAATTAGGTTAAACAATGTGTTGCTTGGACAGATCTTGGTCATTTCCCCCAGTCGCCTATGTAGCGCCTTCTGGCACTAGACACGCTGACTGTCTGGGGGCTGACTCTCTCCTGGCTTCCAGCCATGTCATTCCATTTTATGCGTCAGCTGTGTATGGAGTCTTCAGCAATAGGGTCTTACCACTGGCCTTTGGTGGGTCATCAAGTACTCTGACAGAAGTCTGTCATTGTTTTGGGAAGCCTTATAGGTTTCTCTGATCAAAAGCTCATTGTGGATGGTAGGCCCAAGCTGGAAGTGGGAGTTACAGGTCAGTGTCCACTAAGAAATTGAGGAAAAAGATAACTAATATACAAGAGTTAGAGCGGAGAGAGATAGAGGGGAGAGGGGGAGAGGGAGGGAGGGAATATATAGGAGATTTAGGTCAGTTTTGATCCTACCCTCCAGTGTCCTGTGGTTCAGGTGTCCTGTAAGGGTCTAGTGAAGGTTCAGCCATTTGGTCTGTCTTTTAGGAAGTAGAATTTTATGGTACCATTGCCCTTTGGGTCCGGATTACTGTTTTCCCCTCTTTGATTCCCTCCCCGCCCTCCCATCCATCTTATTGTCTAGTCCATGAGGTGCTTGCTGGGTATGTAAGGCATCTTGGGCAGATTCAGGTTAGGTGTGGCAGATGAGTGAGACTATGTGTCCTCCACGCCCTGCGCCCCCCCTGCCCGACCCCCGCGACCCCCCCCCAACGCACGCCCCCCCCCAGTGAGTCCAGAGTACCCCATGGCGTCCTGTGGCCTCCCGCACCTTGGTGTGCCCCGCGCCCCCTCCCCCCGTGCCCCGCGCCCCCCCCCAAGCGCCCCATGCCTCCCGCACGCTCCCCCGCACCCCCCTGTGCGCCCCGTGCCCCCCAGTGCTCCACGCCCCCCCCCGCGCCCCGCACACGCCCCCTGCACGCGCCCCCACTCCCCACCCCCCCCCGCGACCACAGCACGCCCCTCGCCCCCCCAGACCGACCAGAGTGCCCCACACCCCCCCCCGCCCCTCCAGGGCACCCCACCCCGTGCCCCCTGAGCCCTGCTGCCTCCCGCACACCCCACCCTGATTGCCCGGTGCCCTGGTGCCCCCCCCCCATGCCCCACTGCTCCATACACCCCGTGGCACCCAAACTGCTTGTGATTTTCCCTTTCCTATCGAATTTGCCTAAGGACAAGATGTGGATGACACTTTTTTATTTTTTAATTTTTTACTTTATGTTTATTTATTTGAAAGTGACAGAGAAAGAGGGAGAGAGAGAGAAAGGGAGAAAGGGAGGGAGAGAATGGGAGCTCCAGGACCTCCAGCAACTGCAAACGAACTCCAGACGCGTGCGCTCTCTTGTGCATCTGGCTAACGTGGGTCCTGGGGAGTCGGGTCTCGAACCAGGGTCCTTAGGCTTCACAGGCAAGAGCTTAATCACTAAGCCATCTCTCCAGCCACCCCTCCCTTTTTTAATATGCATGGGGTCTGCATTAGGGGAGAGGGCAACCCATTTCTCAGAATCAAACTCACCATGAAATGAAGCAGCACAATTAATACAATACAGTGAATTAGAAGCAATTATTAGCACGTAGCTCTAACCGTTGACCTAACCTACCAGCCTCTGGCTTTCAGCCATTTCCGGGCAGACTTTAGGATCCAGCTTGTTCTTTGAGCCTGTGTACCTGGCCATGGCACGGGGTCTCTCTGCCACCCTCGGGCTGCTGTTTGCCATCCAGCATGGGCCACAGCAGCACAGCAGGTCCGCACACGCAAAGGCCTAGGGTCTCGCCCAGGTGACTGTGCACGTCCCACAGCACGCCTGCAGACTCAGACCAGCCCAGCCAGAATCTGGTTTCCCTCGGGCTAGCACCGCTCCTTAGTGTATGCAATGCAGGTCAATGTTTGGTCTCACATCCGCCCACTATCAATCAGAGTTGAAAACAACCGTTCCCTTGATATCCCACCAATTCCTGTTCTATCTAAAAACCTCAAAAACCCTTCAAATTTAACTATACCCCCCCCCCACACACACACAAGTTTTACTGACAAATAGGGATCACTCTCATCACCCTGGAATCCCTTGGAGCTTTAATGGCATTCCCCTTTTTCTGCCTGACCAGAGGTCAATGCCACCTTGGAATCCCATGGAGGCTTTGGCCACGACCTCCTGCAGGAGATGCTCCTGCCTGTCTCCCACGGGGCTTTTCCTGCTCTACATGTCCACGCTGGTCCTTCGTCTCACTGCGCCTTCTGGGAGCTCCAGTCCCGGGCCTTGCAATCCTTTCGTGGCCTCCTTGAAGGAGATCCTTGTAACCCGTGAGGGGTATTCATCTTCTCTGTTCCAGGGGCCAAAGGTGGGCAGCAGGGCCCGGGAGTGGCAGCCCCTATGACTAACTAAGCAGCAAAACCTTGCTGAGGTATCCAGAAATGTTATGGGAATTTCAGGGGATCAAGAGACCTGTTGCCCAGCAGCAGAATCCCGTGAAAGAGAGGAAGTGCATTTACGCCAGAGGACTGGTACCAGGACCTCTCAGGAATGGCTTCTCCCCAAACTCAAGTTTGTCAGGGATTTTATAGCAAACATGGGTTACAATAGTACATAAGAGTTGAGCAAGAGTCCCATCAGCTTTACAAAAAGGTAACCGTTTGCCAAACAAAAGTTACAATGGGGGCTGGAGAGATGACTTAGCGGTTAAGCGCTTGCCTGTGAAGCCGAAGGACCCCGGTTCGAGGCTCCGTTCCCCAGGTCCCACGTTAGCCAGATGCACAAGGGGGCGCACGCGTCTGGAGTTCGTTTGCAGAGGCTGGAAGCCCTGGCGCGCCCATTCTCTCTCTCTCCCTCCATCTGTCTTTCTCTCTGTGTCTGTCGCTCTCAAATAAATAAATAAATAATAAAAAAATGTCAAGAGATTGCTGAGAGTGTAACACACAGTCACTTTAAAAAAAAAAAAAGTTACAATGGGGTGTAAGTGGTAATGAAGGTTAAACCTGTCATAAAGTACAAGGGGGGGGGCAATAAATATTCAGGGGTGGGGCAGCTTTTCTAGTCATCCCTCTGCATTATTTTCTTATCTCATACCTATATGTCTATGAACTTACAGTGGTTTGTTGAATAGCTACATATATGCAAATATAGTCACCATAAGTCAAGGAGCCTCTAAGTGTTACTCCATAGAGCAATTTGTTACATATTATTAGCTTATTAAAAAAAAACTGTGTTTGTTTTCATGCATGTTATATGCAATTCTGATATCAAGCCATAGCAAGAACTAAGCGGTTTTCGCAAACACAGGAAATACCTGCAACTATTTTAAGTTGAAAGTGATCTCAGCTTTTAGATGCTGTGTGTGCTTAGAGCCTATTCAAAAGATATATGCTGTTGTCAATGCTGGGAATTTTGACATCTGATGGCACATAGCAATGGCATCCTGCATCATTGTTCAAACTGATATCCTGTTTTCTGTTTGTTTTTGAAAAGCCTGCAGCTAGTCACTAGGCAATGTGAAGATGCACTTAGATTGGCTTGACATGGACAAGCCTGGAAGGTTGCTCAGTTTTCTTAGGTCACTGTGAGGTCATCCTAGGTCTCTGATGGTACGTTTGGTCTGCTGCTGCTTCTCTGCCATCATTTCTCTCTCCCCCCCTTTCCCTCCTCTCTCCTTGCTTCTCCTCCACTCCTCTTTCCTTCTTTCTCCTTCCTTTCCTTTCCCTCTCCTTGCCTTCCCTTCGATTCTTTTCCTTCCCAATTCTTTTCCTTCCTCTGCCTCCCCTTCCTCTCCCTTTTCTCCTGTACCCTTTTTCCCATCCCTTCTCTTTATCCCATTCCTTCTTTGTCCTTGCAAGTCAACTTCATTAATAGAGAGTAGAATTTCCAAGGCAAAAGCAAAACAAGTAAATGCATGCATCGCCTGTGAGCTGCTCTAGCGTCCGTTTACACATCTACAGCGCGCCCCGGCTCCCAGGCTCAGTCACTCTAGTTCTCCTCAGCCCTGTTTCCTGTACATCTCCTCAGACTGTCACCACAGTGAGGCTTCCCAGTAAACTTTCGGGGCAGACTACATCTGAGTTTCGTTTTCCACATATCAATTATTTGTTTTACAAAATAAAATTTGTCCCATTTCTGGAGACAGTGAAGATCAGGCTGGAGGCCCTGACCTATGGCCAGAGTTCCGTTGCTGTGTCAGGAGGCAGCAGAAAGAGGAGCCAGTCTCACCTGCTGGACATTTCTAATCACCCCTGTGCGGGCAGAGGCCCTATAGCCAATCACCTGCTTTAATGTTGAAAATGCCCTAATATTGCCTCAGCTCATCAAATGCTTTGCAAACTATATAAGGTGTCATGCCAATCATGCTGTCAAATACAAGATGGATAGACACCGGGTGGGTTACAGTGTGTTTGTGTGACTTTATGTGACATCTCCAGTTACTCAACTAATCGAATACTTAATAGTGTTACCTTGGGCTGGAGAGATGGCTCAGCGGTTAAGGTGCTTTCCTGCAATGCCAAGTGACAGAGGTTCAATTCACTAGTACTCACATAAAACCAGATGCACAATGTAGTACACGGATCTTTAGTTTGTTTGCCGTGTACGGAGACCCTGTTGCACCCAGTCTCTCTCCCTCCCTCTCTCTGTCTCTCTCTCTTTCTCATCATCTTGTAAATAAATAGTAATAAAATATCCAAAAATGTTCAGTACCTTACTCAAGTGAGAATGCCTGGAGTTGAAACTAAAGAAGTACTTATTTCAACCATAAATATATATTTATATTTATGTTTATGTTTATAGTTATATTTATGTTTTTAATGTAGGGTCTCACTCTAGCTCAGACTGACCTGGAATTCACTGTGTAGTCTCAAGGTGACCTTGAAATTTTGGCAATTCTCCTACCTCTGCCTCCCAAGTGCTGGGATTAAAGGTGTGTGCCACCATGCCTGGCAATAATACAATTTTTAATAGAGGTATTTTCTGATGTTAGTAACTCTCTGAAATGCATCAGAACGTCACACACTTTAGGAAACTGTGAACTGGACAGATCTAGTTTATGATACCTGTGCTTGGAAGAATATTATTTTCCTAGAAAAATTTTTAAGTGGTTGATTTTCCTCCTAAAGTAGATATTATATAGGACTTGTCAACTATTCTCTAAGGCCCGGACAGAACATATTTTCACAAACATCCAGTTTAGGATTCTTCAAGACACTGACACACATTATGGAGTTCTATTAACAAAAAATGTAAATAGTTGTATTCATTTCTTGTAAAAATTCAATGTGTGTACCAAAATATAATTTCATGGGTTATATCCCATGAATATATTTGTGGAAAACATTGATTGCTTTTGCTTCAAAAGTGCTGTATTCTATAACTTTATTTTTCAACCATATGTCTGGGGTCAAACTATTGAAAGGAATGTGTGTGGATATGAAAAGCAGTATAACAGTAAATTTTCTATAAACAAATTTCAGAATTATAACTTGCCCTGATTTCTAGTGTCTGTCATCAAATGGTTTCTTATATCCATAAATACTCAGAAGCACCTCAGGGGGGCATTTTTCAAAAGCCCCCCCCCCACCAATTTCTCACTATATTCACTCAATCACAGAGTGTAACTTGCAAGAATTCCTTTTGATGTGGTCTTTTCTTTCTTTATTTTACATATGTGTATATATATATATGTAATGTTTTTTTTTAATTTATTTTAGAGAGAGAGAGAATTGGCATGCCAGAACCTCAGCCACTGAACTCGAACGCCAGTCATTTGTGCCACCTAGTGGGCATGTGCTACCTTGCCCTTACCTCACCTGTATGTTTCTGGCATCTTTTCTACTTGATCTCTTTCACATTTGGTTTTATTCTGTTTTTTTTTTTTTTTACACAATCCAGCTATTAGCTGTGAACAGATTCTTTTGTAGTTTTATCAGAAATACTGCTTTATTTTTATTCTTATCCCTTGTCCCTTATGTCATTAAGGTTAGGAATGCTGCTCTAATAATTACTCTCTGGTGTTATGAGGCAGCTATCTGAATTCTCTGCTAATGTGCATGTGTGTGCACATTTGTGGCCACACATGTACGTGCTTGCTCACACAAAAATACATATTTCCTTCTGTTCTTTTACGTTTTCTTTATTCTGATACAAATAATTAACATTTTCCAACCACATCTATATGCCCAGATTCCCTCAAAACTAGAAATTACCAACTAGAACTAGCTGATAACCCATACAGTCCTTCTGTGTACTCTGGGAACACATTTGGGGGCACTTTTTCATATTGCTTGTTTAGAACAACTGGTTGTTGTTGACCACACTGGAATTATAGATTGTACAAAAGCTTACTAACTCTTTAGAGAAGATATAAATTCTGTTCATTTGGTCTTTTTGTTTTGCAAAAATTTTTGACATAATTTACTTATTTATTTGGAGAGAAAGAGACTGGATGGTTTTGCTAACACACCTCACTGCAAAGCAACTTTGGATTCATGAGTTTTGTGTGTCTGATTTTACATGGACATTGGGCCATCAAACCCAGCTATTAGGCTTTTAAGCGATTCCTTTAACTACTGAGCAATCTCCTCACACCTCAAATAGGAGATTACTTCCACTTCTGCCCTTTTGTTTTACCATTATCCTTTAGTGCTTCTGTTCCTTTGCCACATACTCATTCTGAACCATTTTAAAATTTAGTGCCCTTTATGGCATAATATATAAATTTTCCATATACATATCTGATTTTTGTGCTGTGATCAGCATATATTCACTTTAAAATGTTGAACACGGAGCTTTTAATCTCCTTTGCACTAGGAACTTGGTGTAAACATGTTTCATGCCTGCCCGAAGAGACCCTGGCTCATGTACTGACACCGACCCAGATAAATACACAGCTACCAACTGCTTGGCCTCAGAAGCCATCCAAGCAATTTTAAAATCAATTTAGTATTTGACAGAGAGCCATTGCTGCTCCCACAGGACGGCAGTGACATGCTGAGGCCACTTAGTATGAATAAAATTTTGACAGCAGCATTTTGCTGAAGTTGGAAGTTCTGTGCCATTTTTTTTTTTTCCCTAAAAGGCAATTTGAAAAGCAGCACAATGCTGTTTCTAACCTAGGGGTTAAACACAAAAAAATTCTATTGTCTTAACCTGAGCAGGAAAGGAGGTGACATGGGTTTCTTTTTTTCTTTCTTCCTCTCTCTCTCTCTCTCTCTCTCTCTCTTTCTTTCTTTTTTATTTAGGCAACCATCCATTTAAGTTCATGTCATATATGTGAAATTATGACATGGGGGTAATAGCTGATCCTGAATTTGCCTCCAATGGTTTGGCATTTGACCAAATACCAGCATCATCACAGTAAGCAGAGACAGGAAGCTTGGGGACACAGCATATATCAAGCAGAAAGTTTAATTACACTATTTCAGCACAATTGTCTATATCTTTTCTTATGTTCTGGATGATAAAACAGAATCATTGCATTTTATTCCACCTATTTGTAAAAATTTTGCATGTTGTATTTGGAATTAAATCACTAGCTGTGAATCTCTTTAGCAATATTTTCAGCGGTAACATTCATTCCACAGAATGCTAGGGATTAGCATTTCTCTACCTTTATGCTCCTGAATGATTCTAGCACATATGTTTTGGCTTGCTATCATCAATGTATGAAATGATATTTTCACAGTGAATGATTTTTGTGCATGCTTATAAAGCTCTTCATTTTTAAAAAACTAAATGATCTATAACAACTTTGGTTACATTTTTTTTTGCAGGCAATGTCTGATTTTGAACTAAAATAATCAGTTTTCTTTAAGCCAACTAAATGCATGTGCAGTGGAATGAAGTATATGCCAATGTGTATATGTAGCTAGATAGGAATGTTTGCTTCTGTATAGTTTTTGAGATAGAGTCTACTTCTGGCCCAGGCTGGCCCTGGATTCATTGTCATTCTTCTATTTCAACTTCCCAAATGCTGGGATTATAGGTGTGAGCCACCATACCAAGCAGAAATAAATATTATCTTAAGAACAAGTCACAAGCAATAAACAAATGAAAGCTCACAGAATGAATTAAATTTAGCAATGTACACAGCCTATGTACAAATGATTTCTTTACGATTTTATCTCATGAAGATATGTAGGAATTTATTGGAAAAGGTAAAACACAATGCAAAATGCTCTCTTACTATTATAGTTTTTAGTACGTTTTATAATTAAGGTGGATAAGTCATTTTTTTCAAGATTGATTTCTATGTGTGGATATCTTCATGTCCTACACAAAATGTGATTGTTTTCCTGTACAGGAAAGGTACACTAGACTTTTGATAGGAATTAAACAGCATTTCTAATGCCATCACCTTCTTAACTGTAGTGAATTCCAATTCACAAACACATGGTGCCTTTCCACTCATTTGATTGCTACTGGTCACATCCTGCAATATTTGCTTGTCTTCAATATGAAAATATTTATCTTCCTAAGTAACAATTATTTTGATTTTTTTTTTTTTAAGAATTGCTTTCTCAATCACCTGCACAATTTATCTCCATGATGTGTTTCTCTGAACATCCGCTTATGGGTATCAAAGCACTCCATTTGTGAGGTCTCACCACCTACACACAGCCAACTGAAGAGAATAATGCCTTTCCTCCTTCCTACAGAACAGGTACGGAAGTCTCATAAAGGGTATGTGGAAAGTGGCAAGGGTAAGTATTCATGGTCACTGTGATCCTGGCTGGCAGGGGCAGTCATAAGATAAGGAAGAGTCCTCCAATATCTCATAATTTTTCTTCTTATTGTTTTTAAGTTTTTTTTCTATAATTTCAATATTATAACAAG
The DNA here is from genome assembly GCF_020740685.1 of Jaculus jaculus. Taxonomy (NCBI): domain Eukaryota; kingdom Metazoa; phylum Chordata; class Mammalia; order Rodentia; family Dipodidae; genus Jaculus; species Jaculus jaculus. The sequence goes on along the minus strand of NC_059116.1, from coordinate 10,771,679 downwards.
TTATATACTCTTTTATCCTCTTACCCCTGCTCCTGTTTCCCTGGGACCTCAGTTATTTTTTTTCAAAGTAGTGTCTATCACTACAGCCAGGGTTATCTGGAATTCACTGTGTAGCTTCAGGCTGGCTACAAACTCACAGTGATCCTCCAACCTCAGCCTCCTCAGAACAGGGGATAAAGGCAAGCACCACCCCACCAGGCTCTAGTGTTAGTTTCCCTAATTGAGTGTTCACTCATTGATTGTAATCCTCTAATAGTTTTCTGTAATTCTACCAATGTTTCTTTTCACAATTACCATTGAAGTCATTATTGTTACTTTGATGAAAATATTGCTTCTTAAAGCCATCCTTTCTGCCATTTTCACTGGCATATCTCATTTGTTTCATAGTTTGTGAAATTAATATCAATCAAATTTGGATGACATTAAGGAAAGAGATGATGTGTAGATAGCATTTCGTTAATCAGAAAGAGAATGTGTGAAAAAGTTCTAACCTTGATCAGTCATCATGTAAATATGAGGCAGTTCTCTGAACTTAAAAGACAAAGTAGATTGATTAGGAAGGCACTGCTATAGCCAGTCACTAAAATAAAACATCTTTCTAGTGTGGTAAATATTTGAATCCAAAGTATGAAAGGATTTTTATTCTAAAATCTTGGAACTAATTTTGGTAGTATTCAGTAACTGAGCCTCACAGTAGGAAGATGGAACAGAGGGATTGTGTCCTGTGGAAGGAATGCCACTGAGGAAGGAAGAAAGATGGAAGGAAAGAAGGAAAAGAGGAAGGAATAGAGAGCAGGAAGAATGAAAGAAACAGATCAGGAAGGACAGGAAAGATTACGCCCTATTATAAAGCAGGAAAATAAGAATAAGGGGCTACAGACTTCACATACATCTCCATTGTAAGCCAGGAGTGTTCTGCACACATGAACCCTGAAACACATCACTCTGCAAAACCCAGCAGCAATTCTAGAACACTCTTTGGGGAATTAAGTGAAATCTACTACCCCAGTAGATTCAAACGGCAATGGTCCATTAGTTTGAGACTCCATTAGTGCCTTAAAGTCCACCTCAAGGCAGGGTGGTGACCAGAAACATTCTCACCATGACACTAATCCTCCCCAAACCCCACTGGGACAAGGAACGTTCTCACCATGATCCTAACCTGCCCCAAGCACCCTGTGGCCAGGAACATTCTCTCCATGATACTAACCCTCCCCAAGCACTCTGTGATCAGGAACATACTCTCCATGATCCTAACCCTCCCCAAGCACTCTGTGATCAGGAACATACTCTCCATGATCCTAACCCGCCCCAACCACCCTGTGATCAGGAACATTCTCGCCATGATCCTAACCCGCCCCAAGCACCCCTGCTCAAGAGCAAGCTGCTGAGACAACAAGCAGGATATCCCAAATCCAAACTCGAGATCATTTCATTCCAGTTTTACTTCCCAGAGTCAGTTATTTTTTTAAAGCGTCTATGTTAATATCGTGCTTTTTTTGTTGTTATTAAATACGAACTCATGCTGCTAGTCTAAACTAGAAAATAAATTAAACTAGAAAATATAGTTCTTTCAAATGTCTGCATTGGAGGAAACTGAATTAAAGATGTAGTGTCAACCTTTACACTTAATTTCCCTTAAGAATATAGAAAATTACCATTGGAGACACACTTTTGAATTATTCATGCAGTTCTCACACTACTTATTTGTTATTGCAGTTTTTATTCATTATAACACTATATTTTAGAGATTTTACCATTTCTACACATAGAATCTCATTGATGTATTTGTCATTTTTAACAAATTTCTTTTTGACTAAAGTTTTTTTTTTTCTTTATATTGCAGAACAAATCAAGAATTTTAGTGTTTATATCTATATGCTACAAACGTATATTGGAAATAAAAACTTGAAATTCATATTTGGTTCAATGTTTCATGTTGGTGCCTTTCTTTTGTGAATAGTCTTAATCACATAACTCAAAATAATAAGCAGAAAAATATGATTTGTTTATGTGTGTTCTAACGTGGCCCAACTCTACGCCCACTGTTTAGAAGAATACCCTTGTAATGATCAGAGGCAAAACTATATAATCACTATTAGTATATAATATTATGTTGATTATGTTGTACTTAATATGCAGAATTATTGTGTAGCTCTGGGAAAGACACAGCATATTATAGAATAAATTGTGAACTGCAGCTTTTATGTGTGTTCAAGTTCTGCACATCACAGACAAGTAGTCTGGAGTGATGGCAATATTTTATGTAGATACTGATAGTAGAAGAAAAATCACCTGGAACACAATGCAAATACAATGGGGTGCTAATGACCCCTCAGAGTACCTGAATACAAATGTCACTGGAGATGAAAAAAACTGCACAGGATTTTCTACCCATACCCTTGTATGAAAAGACATATATTTTTGTGTTCAACTTTAAATTTTACTAGGAGGGACTGTGGAGACTATCTTAAATTCAGTTAAGTACTACAGTCACTTCCTCTGAAGAGGAAGTAGAGACGTCATATCTGTCAGATTCCTATACTTCAGTTAACAAAGGGGATCAGCTGGAGGGGGAGATAAAGGGGATAGGACCGTTGAGGAAGGGCATAAATAAAAGAAAAATAGAATGGCACATGTGTATCAAGATGCTATGATGAAACAAATTGCTTTGTATGCTAACCTAAAATATTAATTAGAAGTAAAAGAATTTGATATATGCGTATTATAAAATGATGCAATATTCTAATAAGGTTATGCATTCTTTCACAAAACATTATTTATTTATTTATTTTTCGAGGTAGAGTCTCACTCTAGCCCAGGCTGATCTGAAATTCATTATGGAGTCTCAAGGTGGCCTTGAACTCATGGCAATCCTCCTACCTCTGCCTCCATGCGCTGGAGTTAAAGGCATGCACCACCATGCCTGGCAAAAAACTGTTTTTATGTCTGAAAATAAACATATCTCATAATTTTGAACAGTAAATTTGAATTAACTACAGTCACTGTATTTTATGTGATTTCTTGATCTCCTTCCACCTATAACTCAAATTTATATACTTTGATCACCATCAAGACCTTGCCTACATCCTCTGTAATCACCATTATTTTCTCTACTTATATGTGTTTAACATTTTAGGTTTCACACACAACTAATATTCTACTTTCTTTTCTATGCATGGCTTATTCCTTTTAACTCATTTTCCTTCAGTTCTCTCCATGTTGCTGCAAATGCCAGCATACTATATCTTAAAGGCTATAAATGTCTAAAGCACATTTACTTCCTTCATGCATTTACCATGGATTACCATGTAAGTTAATTCTGTATCTTGGGAATTGTGACTAGTATACAGAAAAAATGCACACCTATGAGAAATAGCATCTTTTCAAAATACAGACTTAAAAAAAATAAATCTACAGATTTAATTTATTTAAAGTGTACCTAATAGTTGGATGACTTAATTCGAAACAACTCTATTTTTAAGTATTAAAAGAAATCTGTCCTATCTTCCATGATGGTTGCTATTTTATATCACCACCAAAACTGTGCCAGAGTCCTAATTTCCTTATGCTCTTACTGTGCATTTTGTGCATTGTTAGATATTCTAACAAGGGTGACTTGACATCTCTTTGTAGGTTTGATATGAATTTCCCTACTCATTAGAAATGGATTTATTTTCAAATAAATACATTTTTATATCTCTTTTGAGAACTTTATTTTGAGGTCATTTTCCCAGTATAATTTCTCACTGTTCCCCTATTTAGTGCACACTTATTTTATTTATTTTTTTGCTTATTTTATTTGAGAGTAACAGACTGAGAGAGGAAGGGGGGAGAGAGAGAGAGAGAGAAAGAGGGAGAGGGAGGGAGAGAATGGGCACACCAGGGCTTTCGCCACTGCAAACAAACTCCAGACACGTGCACCCCCTTGTACATTTGGCCAGTGTGGGTCCTGGGGAATCAAGCCTCTAACAGGTTAGGCTTCACAGGCAAGTGCTTAACCGCTAAGCCATCTGTCCAGCCCAGTGAGGCCCCATATATCCCTGAGCACATACTGATAATGGCTGGGATAGGGAAGTCATGTCCTTCTGTGGTATAATCATCTGAAGATTTTCCACTCTGCTGTAAATACCTTCCCACTCATGAGTTTCTGTGAGTTCCAGGCCAACATGGGCTAGGTGTTTCAAAATAACAACAAAAAAATTGACCTAAGTAAAGCCATTACATGAATACAAATGATGACTTATATTTCTACTTATCTATTTTCATCAGTGTATATGTTTTATGCATATGATATGTATATATATATATATGTATTTGTATATGCATATGCATATATTTTAAAATTTTGATATGTGCTGTTTATTTTGTGTGTGGTATGTGTGTATAGGATGCATGCATCCATATGAACATGAATTAGCTGGCCACAGAGTTGATTTCAAAATATATTTTATAAAATAATATAAGATATTCCTAAAATTATTGAGTGATTAATATGATTTTCATATTACTGTCTTAAAATGCAACTGAAATATCAGATTATTCGTTTATTTGGTAAAGAGATGTATCCTGCAAAATGGTCAGTGTGGAAATCATTCAGGAAGGGATTATAAGTTATTATTATTTCTTTTGACCAGACATGCAACGGTTTGATAGTGAGAGGCAGAGATGATAGTCAATCCCCAAACACCATAGGAATTGCAGATGCATTGCAGAAACTATTATGTAAATACATAGACTACGGTATGAAAAGAGTTATGAGACATAATTGTATGCCACTGCAAAAATAGAAGCTTTGACCAAATATATATTTTGTGCTGATTGAAGAATTAATGAAAATATCTACAAAAGACAATGATTAAAAAATATACCGTATGGGGCTGGAGAGATGGCTAAGCAGTTAAGGCACTTGACTTCCAAAGCCTAAGGAAGCCTGTTTGATTCCCCAGTACCCATATAAGCCAAATGCACAAGGAGCTTGTTTGCACTGGCTGGAGGCCCTCTCTCTCTCTCTCTCTCTCTCTCTCTCTCTCTCTCTTCCTATAACAAATTATTAATTAATTAACTAATTAATTAATTAAAAATGTTTAAAATATATAATTTATGGACTGGAGAGGTTGCTCATTGGTTATATTAATTTGCTTGCAAAGCATGATGGCCTGAGTGCAGTTCCTCAATACCCACATAAAGCCAGATGTACAAGTTGGGCAGGCGTCTGGAATGTGTTTGCAGTGGCAAGAGGCTCTGATGTCTACAATCTCTCTCCCTCTCTCTCTCTCTCTCTCTCTCTCTCAATCTCAATCTCCCTCCCTCCCTCTCTTTATCTCCCCTGCAAATAAATAAATATTTTAAGTATATTTTATGTCTATTATTATTATTCATGTTAAGATGGTCTTTTGCTATGCTGCTTAGGCTGGCACCAGATTGGCAGCAATTTTGTTGCCTGTGATGTCTGAGACCTTGGATTACGTGGGTGTACCACCATTCCTCATTTAGATATAGTTCAGAAGATAATCTGAAGGATGGCTCTGATTGTTTATGAATTGTACCCTCTCTGGGGTGTAGAGATACAGGCTTAAGTATAGAAATAAGCACTGACTTTCAGGAATATAAGAACTTATAAGAATGAGGTTTTAAAACTTCCACATATAAGATAATTTGGGAAAGTAGATATCCAAACTTCACAAGTGAGATGAGCAGCCAATTCCAAATTTCTCTCAAAGAATGTAACATTTGAGCCGATTACAGAATTCTTAAAAAAGATGGTCAGAAAAAAAAAAAAAAGCAGAAAAATAAAATGAAAAGCCCTCTAGGTAGGCTAAGTGGCTTACAAAGAATGCATGCCAGTTCCATGCTCAGAAGTTTGGAAAAAAAAAAAAAAGAAAGAAAGAAAGAAAAAAGATCAATTTGACTAGAGTGTATGAGTGAAATGAAGAGCTGGAAGAGGTGAGCAGATCATGGAGGTGGGCAGATCTGATTTATTCTCACATACAAAAGGAAGAACTTTCTTTGTAATGTACAAGGACAGTACAATATGCATTTCAAAGTGTTCATATGTATTTATCTACATATATATATATATATATATATATATATATATATATATATCTACCCATATATCTACATCTATATCTCTATCTATCTATCTATCTATCTATCTATCTATCTATCTATCTATCTATCTATCCACACCCATACATATATTTTTTCCTTGTTGAAAGTAGACTTTAACTGGTAAGAAGGAAGCAGGAATCTCAAATAATGTATTTTTGTTACAGTAAAAGTGATATATATAGAAAACTCAAGTTCATTTGAAGCACAAATGCAATATGTAATAATATTGCTTGGCATATGCTTTATACTGTGAAATTTATAGTCATACAGAAAAACCAGAAGAAAACTTGGCATTACACAGGTGGTTTTATAATATATTTACTATAATCATGTACAGTTTTACTATTTTAATTTCAACTTTTTAATTAATAACTGGAAATAGTAAGTGCTCATACACACCCACATTTTCTGAATTAATTGTATTTGTGACTTAAAGTAAGAAAATGTGCAGAGATAGTACCTAAAATAGCAAGAAAAAAAGACTGCTTTTCTTAGTGGGTAAAAATTCAAAAATGTATTTTCTGCCAAGGTCAGTAGATGATAGCATGTAATCCATTAGCCCATGCACAGGTTTCTTTTTTATTACATGATCTAACATTTGTGTCAGTTCACCATATATTCTGAACTTCAAAGATTATGTCTAAATTGATATAAAAAGACAGAAGATAAGTGAAAATTAAAACTGGTTTCCATTATGGATTTTGTAAGATGTCCACCCCTATAATGCTGTTTGGAATACTTGTTCCAAGATGATGGCAATTTTGGAAGTGGAGTCTTGCTGGAGGAGGTGTGCTGCTGGTCATAGACCTTGAGAGACTAGCTTGCCAGTGTGAGTCTGTTCACTCTACTGATGCTGTTTTCCACTAGCTGTGGCAGAGGTGATGTCCAGCCTCTGCTCATGCCACACTTTCCCCTGCCACCGTGGAGCCAAAATGAGTACTTTCCTCTCACCAGCTTTGTGTTTTTCCCCAGCATTGAGAATCTAAGTGCAACAGTCTGCTTCTGAATGTTCTTTCTTATTTTTTTTTTCAGAAAATTTGCTTTTCCAAGCAAGCACCTTTAACTTTGAAGACATTTCCCCAGCCCTTGTTTCTGGTTTTCAATGAATATCAGAAAACATAACTGGAGATCAGAAGAAATTGGGGATATATGCACAGCTGGAAAATTTAGATAGCATATAATCTAAATCAGTCATCTTCGGAAAATATATGAATGGCCAATCTTCATGTGAAAAAAAATAAAGATTGGGCTGTAAAGATGGCTTAGTGGTTAAGGCACTTGCCTGCAAAGTCAAAGGACCCAAGTTTGTTTCCCCAGTACCCATGCAAAGCCATGTATGCACAAGATGGCATATGCATCTAGAGTTTTTGCAGTGGCTGCAGGCCCTGGTATGCCCTTTCTTTTTTTCTCTTTCTCTATCTGTCTCTTAATTTTCCTTTCCCTCTCTCAAATGAATTAATAAAATAAAAATAGTTTAAAACATTAAAAAATAAAGATTAGCAACCCTGGGAAATAATAGGATAATAAAAATCTGAACAACAATGGAAAATCATATTCTGCCATCAGATGGGCTACATTCCTGATAAAAGCAAGCCTTGTCATAGCCTTCGAGCCACGAGGACCTTTCATTTTGCACATAGGAATGAGACACAGTACAAGTTCTTCAGAAAATAATCATTAGTCTCTCTAAAGAAAATGAAAATGGGCCTAGAAGATGTGTGGCCTGGAGTGATGGATCAGCGGTTAAGGTGCATGTCTGCAAAGCCTAATTCCCCAATACCCACATAGAGGCAGATGCACAAGGGGGTGCATGGATCTGGAGTTTGTTTTCAGTGTCTGGAGGCATTGACACGCCCATTTTCTCTCTACCTCTCTCTACTAGAAAAAAATATATATATATACATTAATACTTGACAGAAAGAATATACATGGAGGTGGTATTCATTTTTGACTGACAAATTCAGTGGGGTCAATACGTCCTGGTGGAGAGTTGTAATTTAGTTGAGCAGAGAAGTTCATATTACATCAGGAAGAAGCAGAGATCAGGGAATTCACGAAGGGACTGTGTAACATACAACCCCAAAACACTGCATTCTCCAGTATTCTACTTCCTCCAAATATCCTAAAGTTTCCCTAAACTCCCAAGTATTCCTGCCAGCTAGAGCATGATGAAGTATTTATTGCAGATTTAAAACATGTATGCTCATGATCTGGTCATTTGTATCACATTTGTATCACAGACAGAAGCATAGGGATGCTTTAGAGTTAACCATCAAACACAGTTATGGATTAACCTAGACACTTGTAGTTATTTAGCCAAGGGGAATGAAACTACTGTAAGAATCCATGAAAATATTGGTAAATTTAGACTGCAAATAGTGTCTTGTGTATAAAGGAATGTATAATCCCATTAAAAATGGGATAAATGCCTAGAATCATAGTATGAATCTTACCATCTATTCAATTCACATTTTTACCATTTCACTAAAATCAATGTATATTTTAACTCATTTGTTCAGTTCAAGCATATGCAATACAGATGACTCTCATATGTTGAACTCTCAACTACAAGAAGCATGTCTTTCTGAATAGAACCAACAAGACATCTTCCTAAATCTTGGCATTGAGAGCTCAGAAAGAATCTGTCACTATAGTAAATACAACAGACCTGAGGAATCACATAGGGCAGATGGAAATTATCAAGAAGAGACTAATGTGGAACTCATTGGAAGATAACCAGAAATTCAATAGAGCACGGTACACAACCAGTAAATCCTGGAATCCTCAGGGCTAAGGGAAAACATTCTCCACATAAATGTAAATCAACTCTGTCTCTAAAATGGTTTTGCGTTTTCTAATACTCTCTGTAGAAAATTGAGCTCCCTCTACGTCTGAAGGCCAGGACATACATTTCATTTTGGGAAGAGTATGCTGTATGAGTTTGGGATAATTCTTAATGGAATTTTCATCAAATCTGGGCTCATGAGAGGGTTACCCAATGGTAGACTAGTTTTAAATTTAGACATTAATCACAGAGACATTCTTTTAGATGAGGGATTTAAAAAATATTTTTTTAACCCTTACTATGAACTCAAGTGAAATGGAATAGAATTCTAGTACAAAATATGTGCTTAGCAAAAATCAAATCATTTTCTTAAAGCATAAAACAAAATGCTTTTTAGGGAAACATTGTAGCCCACTGAATATCTGGAGACTAGTATAAGCATGAGATTCACATTTCTCTGGATATATCAGTAAAATTTTCCTTCATTTAAAATACATATTATATAATTTAACTTAATGTCTATAATGATAAGGAAAATGTATGAATTCCCTATTAGTACATTTGAATGTGTCTAGGGAGGACACAGCAATATTTGCTGGTCTACATAGAAGATGAAATATTTTACAAAATTATACTCAATGGAGTAGAATTTTGACTTGATATATCATTAATGTTAACACTCAACAGGGTCTATGATTTAAGAGGGTGTCCTAAGGAGAAAACAAATGAATAATCAGTATATGGTGTATTTTAATGTGACTTTTTAATTTTACTGTTATCACAATTCTAGTTATACTTACTTTGTGACAATACAATGTTTACTATGTTTAGTTTTATTTTTAAACCAAGAATTGTGCCCAAAATTTCACTTACAATGACTTTATTTGCTAACAAATTATGGGATTAATATAATTAAGTCTCAATAATCATAGAACTTGTATTTAGGAGATTCTTATCTACTAATTTATATACCACTTTTCCCAGTATTTTCAATTTATAAACATGCAGAACACTGTAGAAAAATTTGTCCTTGCCAGACCTATTCAATTATCTCTTAAAAAAAAAATAAGGTTATTCTATTTATCTTGTGCTAACATTACTCTCCATTGGAGAATTTGCTTCTCTTTTTCAGATGGACACAGATCCTAAGGAAAGAACCAGCCCATCACACCTCAAAAAGGCCCCAGCTAAAACTAAGAATAATTGGAGAAATAAGCAAGAATGCTGTTATCTTGTTGAACCTGGTACCAGTACAATGGTGAAGGAGATAGACCCAGAGAACAATCAACTCCTACCGAACCAGATATCCAGAGACACAGAGGCTCAATTGACCTCATCACTAAAGCAAGCCTGAAATGAACCCAACATGGCTCAGGGAAATTTGCAGAAGAGGGGTGGAAACAATGTCCCGAGCCACAGGTTGGGCCATGATACACAGAGACATTGCCTCCTACCCATAAGTGATACCTAACCCCAGAATGCACAACCCATATTCCCCAATGAGGAGGGTCCCTGCAAAGCGGGGAGGGAGGACAGGGATGAGACTAACAATGGTACCAACTTGACTGTATTCACTGAGTACAAAGTAATAAAATAAATAAATAAATGTATTGTTAAAAATTAGACTCTTGAAATAGACAAAAAAAGTATTCTAAGAATTGCTTCATTACCAATAGACCCGGTTATTCTCTTACTGGGCATCTACCCTAAAACTTTCAAGCCACAGGCCAGAGAGATTTGTTCAACCATGTTTGTAGAGGCACAATTCGTAATAGCTAAGAGCTGGAATCAATCCAGATGTCCATCACTTGTTAGATTATTAAAGCACTTTGCAAACACATCAACAAAACAGTAAAACCTTTGAAATGCTAAAAAAAAAAAAAAAAAAAGAGACATGGGCTGGAGAGATGGCTTAGCAGTTAAGCGCTTGCCTGTGAAGCCTAAGGACCCCGATTCGAGGCTCGGTTCCCCAGGTCCCACGTTAGCCAGATGCACAAGGGGGCGCACACGTCTGGAGTTCGTTTGCAGAGGCTGGAAGCCCTGGCGCACCCATTCTCTCTCTCTCCCTCTATCTGTCTTTCTCTATGTGTCTGTCGCTCTCAAATAAATAAATTAAAAAAAAAAAGAGAGACGTGAAAGTTTTTTATTGGCAATGTAACATTTAATACATTTAATAAGAAAGCCTGGTAATGTAATCATACCAAATAAATTGAATGTTATAATTTTCTTTAGCAAATTGGGTATATATTAACTAATATCTTCTTTCACTTGCAATAGTTCTGTTATTTTTTTACTCAAGAAAAAATTATAACATTTTAGTATACAAAAATTTTCAGAAATTATGCTGAAATACCCATATGTGTTAAGCCAAATTAATGCCAATGTTTGAACTAATTGATTTTGATTTTTCCTTTATAAAATATATATTTTTTAATTTATTTGAGAGAGAGAGGAATAATCAGATAGAGACAAAAAAAGAATGGCATGCCAGGGCCTCTACCTACTGAAAACGAACTCCAGACGCGTGTGTCCCCTTGTGTATTTCTTGGGCTTTTCTGGGTCCTGGGGAATCAAACCGGGATCCTTAGGCTTAGTAGACAAATGCCTTAACCATTAAGCCATTTCCCCAGCCCTCAATTACTTTTCTATTAAAATTAAGTCTCATTATATGTCTCAGGCTGGTATAAAAGTCATGGAAAATCAACTCGTCTCCATTGGGCTGGAATAGGGCATGAACCAGCTTTTCTATCTTCTGTGAACGCTCAATGCTTGCAGCACTTTCAGTCCTGCAGTAGACACCCTCAAACCTGCCGGGCGTGGTGGCACACACCTTTAGTCCCAGCACTCTGGAGGCACACGTAGGAGGATTGCCATGATATAGAGGCCATCTGGAGACTACATAGTTAATTCCAGATCAGCCAGGACCAGAGTGAGACCCTATCTCGAAAAACCAAAGGGGAAAAAAAATCCTCAAACCTATTTCCTTTCCTTTCATCCTTACTTATTAATCAAAGCAATATATATACACACAATGAATTCTTCCAGTTTTAAACTCTGGTTACATTGTTCATTGGGATGATTTATTCTATTATTATTAATAATATACTAATAGTAGATTATGGCAAAGGTTTTCATTGTTTCTATGTAGCATTAGTTTGATTTTTTTTAATTAATTAGTATTTTGTGGGCTGGAGACATGGCTCAGTGGTTAAGGTGTTTGCCTGCAAAGCCAAAGGGGCAGGGGTTGATTTCCCCAGACCCATGTAAGCTGGATGCACAATGTAGCACATATCTCTGGAGTTCGTTTGTAGTGCCTAGAGGCCCTGGTACACCTATCCCTCCCCCAAATAAATAGGAGTATATTCTTTAAAACCTTAGTGTTTTGAATAGTATCTTTGTTATAATTATCTAAAGAGTTTACAAAAGTTCCCTTTCCACTCACTATGTTGAAAGTGTTTTCTTGAATAAATACATTATCTAATGGCAACTAAAACTGATTGTTCTCTTCCTTCTGGAGTGTGTTTGGATGAAATACTATTTCTTTCAGTTGTTATTCACACTCTGATGAAAGCTCAACCCAAATTGACAAGCTAGAAATAATAGAAAAATTGATAGATGGTGATATTCTGCTGTTGCCTTCTTCTGAAAAAGTATCTGAAAAAATGTGTGTGTTTGTGGGTGCATGTGTGTGTGTGTGTAAGAAAGAGAGAGAGAGAGACTTCCTTCCCGGTTACAGAGGAAATGACTCTGCTTAATTTCCCAGGGCTCAGCATATTATACACTAGCTTTTCTTCCTCACTTTGACGAATCATAATCTATGAAAAATACCTTTTGAATCCCCAGAATTCGTTGGATAGATAAATTAAAGGGAGCATGTTTCTAGAAAGGTTATGTCTATGTCACAGAAATCTGCCAGCCTACATTCCATCCCTTGAAAATCATCTGAGTTGAGCGAGCATTACTCATCCAGGAAAGAACATTATCCCACTCCGCTACACCAGTTTAAGGGCTTATTCTTAAACGTAATTCCCAATTCCAAGCTGTATTCTGAGCAGTAATCCAATCTAATCAAATATCCTAGCTGCATTTCCCACAGATGCGCAGAATGCTAAGCAGTGCAGATCATGCAGCTTTGACCCCTGTGAAGCCAGAACTAGCGTTTCTCACTCAACAGCTCTACCTCTACTGAGCCAGGAAAAAATAATTTTCATAAAACTGCCAGCAAGAGAATGGTTCCAACTACAGACATATTCTAAAATGTTCTTTTATTATTTATAAGTTTTCTTTCAGAGACCTTTACCAATCAAAATTTTGTAATAAATTTTCACAAAATAGGGTGTGGTGGTCCGGAGGATGGCATGGAAGCATCAGTATCATCAGTAGCAGTAGCAGTAGGAGTTGGCACTTGCTTGGAAAACCCAATTTGATTGCAGGGGCACAATACCCTCGCATGCCTTTGTGCAAATAATAAAATAATATATTTTTTAAAATAATGTACATTTATTCTATGGTGACTTTATGGATATATTTTGGGTTGAGTGTTTTATCAGCATGTCATAAAAAGGACAGTTTTTCACACTAAAAATTTATGTGGCCAGGCGTGGTGGCACATGCTTTTAACCCCAGCACTGAACAGGCTGAGGTAGGAGAACTGCTGTTAGTTCCAGGCCACCCTCAGACTACATAGTGAATTCCAGATTTCTTTGAGACAGAGTGAGTTCCTACCTAAAAAAAAATAATATATAAATAAATAAATATATATATATATATATATATATATATGTGTGTGTGTGTGTGTGTGTGTGTGTGTGTGTGTATGAATATCTGGTTTTATTTATATTTATTCATTTGAGAAAAAAAGTGAAGTGGATCATTGGTTTTTTGCAAGTAAGTGCCTTTATCCAATGAGACATCTCCAGCCCATTTATCTCACTATTAAAAAGAAAGGAAGGTTGTTCCAGAAGTTAAAATAGGTGCTGGAGAGATGGCTTAGCTGTGAAGGCATTTCCAAGCCAAAGGACCTTGATTAGATTCCGCAGGACCCACATAAACCAGAGGCACAAGGGGACACATGCTTCTGGAGTTTTTTGCAGTGGCTGGAGGCCCTGGCACACCCATTCTCTCTCCCTCCCTCTGCCTCTTTCTCTCTTTCTCTCAAATAAATGAATAAAATAAAGTTAAAAAGAGTTAAAATGAATTTAATTATATTTAAATTAAGAAGTGCCATTTAATACCTGACTTAAGAGTCAGAAACAAGTATCAGCAAGTAGATTTAATAATGTTTTCTATGCTGATTCAGCAGACTTTGGATATGTGGATAATTGATAGCAATTTTAATGCTTTACAAATCAAATATTTAAAATACCCCATGGAAGGACACAGATCACCAAAATTGCCACAGACACCCAAAAACATTATGAACTAACTAGGATAAATAACTAGGAAAATGAGGGATTTAAATGATATTAAAAGTTCATGCAAGTTGAACAAAATAAGTGACTTCACATTAATTTTTACATTGAAAATGGACCAAACATGTGAACGTAATGTATAAATTTCTCAGTTGGCTTATATGTTACATAAAGCCAAACTAAGTTCAAGATTTGGTGTTGCCTCAAAAGTAATATTACCTTTAAACACACATGGAAAAGTACATATAATTTTGTTGATGTTTGCTACCAGTTGGTGAGAAGGAGGTGGGGGTGGGGGAGAGAGAGAGAGACAGATCCTTGCATGATCTTTGGGCTAAGATGACTGTAGAGGTTGCCACTGGTGTCTACAAGGAGAGAAGGGATCTAAATTTTTCTGTGACTGTGAATGTGAAATGAGCAGGGCGTGAGCTTGGGCTAACAAACCACAGGTATAGCATTCAGTTTAAGAAAGAGTGGTGTTTTTTTTTTTTTTTAATGCATGTGGATTGTGTGTATGACTACATCTTCATATGTATGTGTGTGTACATGTGTGCCTGTGGAAAGTTACACATGTGTGTAAAGACCAGAGGTCACCATTGGGCATCTTTCTCAAATCTTGCATCTTATTTATCAAGACAGGGTTCCCCCATGGAAACCAGAGCTCACAGATTCAGCCATGCCCAGCATTTAAAGGGGCTCAAAACTCAAATCCTCATGTTTATGTGAAGAGCCCTTTCCTGACTCAGCCATCTCCCCCGTAGTCATGAGTGAATAAACTCTAAAGTAAACCTCACACCAAGGCTCTCTTGCTGGGTGGGTGCTACCCGTGAAGGAAGCGTGGCACGTGGCCTGGGCACAAAGGAGGCACAAGCGCTGGGTCTACCGTCACATGTTGGCTACAGCTACTTTTCCACATACATTGTTTTTGTAATTCCAACTCCACAACCTGATGTTTACCACTGCCCATTTTCCAGATTATCCTAACGTTAACCAGGACTGGCATCATTAGGGCACCAAGTTATTCTGCAGAATCGATGACTGCACCTGCGATGGCACCGTAACTGATTTCTACTATCTTATTCCAAACCACCCTGCTCTCAGTTGCCCTGTGCCGAGTGGATTCTGCCGTTCATCTGACAAGCGTCGGGGCTGGAACCCCAGCACAAGCAACATGGAGATTGGCATTAGGTTGAAGGGTTGCTTTCCAGGTGCACAGATTTCAAGGACATCTCAGGAGTACAGGCTTCCTGTGGGTCACTTGTTTGATTTTATAACCGGTACTAAAACAACATTATTTTGTAGGGAATAGAATGCAAATGCTTAACACTGCCTCAAACTTGACCCATTGTTACAGAAGAAATGGATGTCATATGCACACAATGATCCTAAAGAGGTGAACTCTGAAAAAGAAGAACTTCAGTGGAAATGTAAAAATGTAAGGCATAGTCACAGGACACCCACTTTCTTCATATATTTTACTCTTCCATCTGATACTATGCCTCTTTTCACAACTCTGTTTCATTCAGTTTCTAATCATTTCCCAGGTTTACAAGTAAAGCAGATACCCTGAGGTTTCATAGGGCTTTCTGCCTCTTCCAAATGACCATCTCTTTACTTTCTCCTGCATGTTTCATTCATGAAATCATTGAAAATAGATTAAGTAACTCTTGGCTCACTTCAAGAAATGAAAAGTACTTCATGACATAAGTATGGCAGCTTATGTAAAGTACTATTTTTTTTAAAAGATTTGTGTTTTTATTTATTTATTTGAGACAGAGAGAGGGAGAGAAAGAGAGAGAGAATGGGCATGCCTGGGCCTCTGGCCACTTCAAACAAACTCCAGACACATGCACCACCATGTGCATCTGGCTTACATGGGTCCTAAAGAATCAAACCTGGGTCCTTAGGCTTCACAGGCATGCGTATTAACCACTCAGCAATCTCTCCAGTTCAAAGTGCTGTTTTCAAACATATATGAAGTCACAAAGTAGAAATATTAATGAATTCTAATTAATATTTTATAAAACAGAGAAGTACAAACCAAAAGAAAAGTATAAAATTCCTCATAAACTAAGAAATACAGCATTATTGCATCTTTCTCCTCTTCCTATAGTGAAGAGTATATCAGAGATCATATATCCTAAGTACATATGAGTTTATTATAAGAACAAAGTTCCTCTGTAAAAAAAAAAAATGCTCAGAGGGGGCTTAGCAGTTACAATGCTTGCTTGAAAAGCCAAAGGACCCAGGTTCAACTCCCCAGGACCCATGTAAGCCAGATGCACAAGGGGACGCTTGCATTTGGAGTTCTTTTGCAGTGGCTAGAGGCTCTGCTGCATCCATTCTGTTTCTTTCTCTCTCTCTCTCTCTCTCTCTCTCTCTCTCTCTCTCTCTCTCTCTCTCCCTGCCTACTTCTGTATCTGTCTCTCTCATAAACAAATAAATAAATAAATAAATAAATATTTTAAAAAATGCTCAGAGGCAGTTACCTTACTAACATCATGAGCATGGAAGCATACACAAGAGTGTATGTTTAAGAGAAGCCCATCCCCTTTGTGAAATAGCTAATTGATTCACTGCCTACTTCATTTAAATATTTCATTGAGGACAGAGTCCTTGGTGGTGACCAGTAGAGTGCATCCAGATATTATTAAGAAACATTTGGTAGTCAAGGACAAGGCTTTAATTATCTTTATGTTTTCTCTTCACAGGCAGAATGCCTTGCAATTCATCCAGGGTACTTATTTAGCTTTCCAGTTTTTGTTGCAAGGTAGAATAATGCAGTGCATGTTAGAATAGAATATGATGAAAAACGTGCAGAAATGTTCTTGGAATTTTCCACGTGATACCATTTTATTTGTTTTAAGTCAATTGTTTTAGAAGGAGGGTAGAAACATGGTTTCTAAAGAGGGCATGTTAAGTGGTTTTAAACCAAAGGCATCATGGACCACAACTCATACTGGCAAGTAAATTTACTTTGTCAACAAAATTTTGAAGAATTTTAACACTGCACAATCACTTGTGGGGAAAAATAGGAGCTATGATCTTTCATCTTTATTTCTGAATTCATGGTGGTCATTCAGGGCTGCATCAAAAGGGAAGGCCACATTATCATTTTTAATAAGATTGTCTACTATTGAAGCATATGCAGCGACAAATCCACATACTCGCCCGTTATTCACTAAAGCACTCGTTCCCTAGTTCGTCATTCACTCTCAAGGGAAAACATGCAATCTGCTGTCATCAGTCAGGGACAGTTCATGGAGCCTGCACGGCAAAAAGTAAGAGATGGACCTTGAGTTCATAAATATCAGGTCCCATGCAGGGGGCTGCTCTCAAAAGCTCATAGTAGTCAGTGACATTGCTTTTAAACCTCTTCTCCTTTTTATAATTGTTTTCCATCCCATAATCATATAGCAGAAAAGTAAAATCCACAAAAACTACATCTGCTCAATCTTGGTTTGCTCTAAATCTGTCTCCTGCCACCTTTTCATTCTGCCTTGTGACTTTGTATTTACAATATATTTTATTTTTTATGAGAGAGAGAGAGAGAGAGAGAGAGAGAGAGGGAGGGAGGGAGGGAGGGAGGGAGGGAGAGAGAATGGGCATGCCAGGGAGTCGGGCCACTGCAAAGAAACTCCAGATGCATGTGCCTCCTTATCCATCAGCTTATGTGGGTTCTGGGGAATCAAAGAGGTGTCCTTTGGCTTTGCAGGCAAGCACCTTTACCACTAAGCCATCTTCTCCAGCCCTGATTTTCGTATTTTAAATGATAATATCTGAAGGAGGGTACTTTGTTTATAAGCATGCACTTTTACAGCCATAGCTTTGTTCTGGATAGTGTCTAACTTTGAAATGTTATAAATGCTGACTCATCCATTAGGTATCATAATCAGCATCAGATGGGGAAGGGCATGCAGGTGGCAGTCAGAGGAGAACATTGGGGTGTTGACCCTGTCCTTTAAACTTTTTTATTTTTATTTTTATTTTTATTTAAGGAGTATCATTTGCTGCTTTCTTGGGGAAGGCTAGATTAGCTCACCTGCAACCTTCAGGATTCTCATGATTCTCTCCCTTCATCATACGTGTATTTTGGATTACAGACATGCATGCCACTTTTAATTTTGTTGTTGTTGTTGTTTATTTTTTATTTATTTAATTGAGAGCGACAGAGAGAGAAAGAGGCAGAGATAGAGAGAATGGGCACGCCAGGGCCTCCAGCCACTGCAAACGAACTCCAGATGCGTGCGCCCCCTTGTGCATCTGGCTAACGCGGGTCCTGGGGAATTGAGCCTCAAACCAGGGCCCTTAGGCTTCACAGGCAAGTGCTTAACCGCTAAGCTATCTCTCCAGCCCGCACGCCACTTTTCATAAAACTCTATGTCAGTCCTGGACCTCCAAACTCCCAGCAATACCCTTGTAGAGTAAGTGACTTTAAGTAAAACGCCATCTCTCCAACCCAGTAATCCATACAATGTATCCCTGCGTAGGCTTCTGTGATCAGCAATGACAGCAAACACTTGTTTGTATGCTATCAATATGTCTTAAATTTATTCCATTTGCTTGAGATTAAATGTACCCCATGTTATCCTCATTTAAAATCTGAGAAATCCATAGGAAAAAAGTACACATGATAATAATACCTCACTACGACTGTCTGCCACTCTTTATTTATTGCATGAATTTTCTTTAAAATCGTAAGGCATTCATACGTGGCTGAAATGGGAAAGGATTAAAGAAAGCCAAGATGTGTCTGTCCTTCCTTTGATTTTTGGCTTTTGTGTAAGGTAGATTGAACAGACCCAGTATCATAGACTTGGCTTTCAAAAGGAAACATCAATAGACCATCTAGATATATTGAATCCTTGGACCTATCTAAGAGTTTGGTGCCTGAAAATAAGTTAAAAACTGAAAAACAGGAGTTGTCTTTTTGGCTGAAAGGTTACAGTAGAATGCATTACATCAGTAACACCATCAGGGAACTGAATGGCCTCAAATCCTTTGGTGTTTCTTGAGCCCAGAGGGGGAATAGAGTGATTTTCAATAATGTTGAGAAGTAATGGAGTCAATTCTCCCTTGCATCTCAGGGAATATGGGTTTCTTAAGCACAAAGAATCAAAACTCTGCCATTTTCATTCCCCCTTTATATCCCACAAGTGAATCTTTCCAAAATTAGATTTAGAGAAAGAAAGAAAAAAAGAAAAAAGAAAAGGCAGCTCACTGTATGTTACCAGGTAGAAGTACACTTTCTATATTCTGAGCATCATTTCAAAATATATCAGTATTTCAAGTCTTATCTGGTGAGTTTCTCAAAACCCATGATAGGGGATAAATTTGAATTAGTTAAATTTTATTTATAATGTTTTATATATAATATTATGAGATGAAGGACATAAGAAAAGGACTATCATATGATATAGGTTAAAGCTAAAATTTATAATAACGATGAAATTATAGTAACAATATTAATTATACAATGTAATTGCTTATTTCACATTTTCCATATATGTATATCAAAAGGTAAAATAAAGCCAGCCTGGTGGTGCATGCCTTTAATCCCACCACTCAGGAGGCAGAGGTCAGAGGATCACTATGAGTTCAAGGCCATCCTGAGACTATATAGTGAATCTCAGGTCTGCCTGAGCTAGAGTGAGACCCTACCTCAAAAAAAAAAAAAAAAATGGTTAAAAAAAGCATTCTATATAAGCTAATGGTGTGAACTAATATTTCTCAAAGGATGAACTAAAGGTGTCTAATAAGTGAAAATTGAAACTTCATCAAAATTTCATCTTATACCAGACAGAATGGTGACCATTAAGATAAAACTAAATTGGAGAGGATATAGGAAATGATGATATACATGTAAATTATACCATCCACAATAAAAATAAAGATGGTTGTTCATAAAAGAGAAGAAAAGAATTAGTCTTGACCCAGCTATACAACTCCTTGCTTGATACCCTAAGGTCTCCACATCAACCTACCACAGATATTTGATCATCCATGTTGATTGCAACAACCTCCCAATAACTAAGTTATGCAGTTGGCATTGGTACACATTTTTGGATTAATGGCTAAGAGGATTTTTGTTGTTGTTGCTGTTTGTTAGTTTTTCTGAGGGAAAGTCTTATGCAAGCTATCCTGGAACTCATTATGTAGTCCAGGGTAGCTTTACAGTAACAGCAATCCTCCTATTTCAACTTCTTGAGTTCTGGGACTAACGTCATGGAACAATACCTGGTTGTAAACTTATTTTCTGTAAAAGAAGAATGAAATTATGTCACATACTGTGCAGTGTATGCAACTTAAAATCATGATATCAAGTGAAATATGTCAATTAGACCATTAACAAAAGTGTTATCTCATTTGCAGCTCCTAGATTATTTAAGGACACAGAAAGCCATTTGTGAAAGTTATTGGGGTTTTTAAGATTAGGGGTAGGAAATTAGTGATGGAGAGTTAGAGGTGGAGGAAGGGAAGTTATGGTATGGAGAGCAAGGGTAAAGTCCATAATTTTTTGTGTATATTTTGGGACAGAGTTTCAATCTATCCCAGACTGTCCTAAAAAACCCATGTATAGTCCAAACTCACCTTGGTAACATGGAAACCCTCCTGCCTCAGCTTCTTGAGTCTGGGGTTTTCATGTAGGACTTGCTACATTCTACTGCACATTATGTACAGGGAAAATGGGCTCTTGATGGAGAAAACCGCTTTGTAAGAGTATTAACCAAAACCGTCTCAAAGGATGCAACTTTTTAAATTAGTTTGTACTCAGTGTATACAGTCAAGTTGGTACCATTGTTAGCCTCCTCCCTGTCCACCCCCCTCCACAGGGACCCTCCTTGTTGGTGAATATGGATCATGCATTGTGGAGTTAGGCATCAGTTATGGGGAAGAGGCAATGCCTCTGTGTATCATGACCCAACCTGTGGCTCTGACATTCTTTCTGCCCCTTCTTCCACAAATTTCCCTGAGCTATGTTGGGTTCATTTTATGTCTGCTTCAGTGATGAGGTCTTGGGAGCCTCTGTGTCTCTGGATATGTGGTTGATTGTTGTCTATGTCTATCTCCTTCACCCTTGTGCTGGTACCAAGAAAAGCAAGCACTCTTGCTTATTTCTCCAATTACACTTTGTTTCAGCCAGGGCTCTTTTGAAGTATGATGGGGTGGTTCTCTCCTTAGGATCTGCATCTATATGAAAAAGAGAAGTGGATTCTCCAATGGAGTGTAAAGTTAGCACCAGACAAATGGGATAAGCTTTATTATTTTTATAGAGAATTTAATAGGTGTAGGCTCCCGATTGGTGGTATCTTGATAATGGAGAGCAGGCTCGTGTCTGGATATTGTTCTGACTTGATTCTGAGATCCAGCTATGGGTTTAATTCCACTGAGCAGATCAGTTAGCCAAATCAAGAGCAGCTGGTTTCCCAACATGGCTGTGCACCACTATTGCATTTGTGTGAGCATCATATCAGGTTGTTTCCTGCTGAGTAGCTTAGACCATGAGTTGCTTGGACAGATATTGGTTATTTCACCCCAGTCACCCATGTAGCACCTTCTGGCACTAGATGAGCAAACTGTTTGGAGACTGATACTCTTCCAGCTTCTAGCCATGTCACTCCATGTTATGTGCCAACAGCATATGGTGTCTTCAGCAGCAGGGTCTTACCACTGACCTTTGGTGGGTCATCAAGTACTCTGACAGAAATCAATGAAATTTGAGGAAAAGTGGTTGAATCTGGAACAGATCACTCTCAGTTAATTCACCCAATCAAAGAAAGAAAATCACCACATAGTATCACTCATCTACAGCGCCTACCCTGAATCTCTCTGTGATGACAACAAACGTGACAGCATCTTCAGGAATGGACACCAGGGTGGGTGGGTGGGGAGTGGTGGGTAGGGTTGGGCGTGGGGGACACAAAATTGGACCCAAATGGCAATAGCACCACAAAATTCTACATCATAAAACACAGACCAAATGGTTGAACCTTCACCAGGCCCTTAGTGGGAATATCTGCATCACAAGGCCCTGGAGAGGGTATGATGAAGACTGACCTTAATCTTCTCCTGTTTCTGTTTCTCTTTCTCTCTCTCTCCTTCTCTCCCTCTTTTCTCTGTTCTATCTTTTCTATATTACTTATCTTTTCCTTCCTTCTCTTCTTAGGCACTAACCTGTAACTCCCAGTACCAGCATGTGGCTATCATCCACAATGAGATCTTGATCAGAGAGACCTACAAGATTTCCCAAAATGATTCAACTTTTACCATTGGACTTTTAGACTAGTTTGTAGTAGATTTTTTTTTTTTCATTTTGCTCTTTTCACATAATCTTTGAAATAAGTGACAATTTTCCACTGGATAGTATTTTTTTTTTAATCTTTAAGTTCTGTTATTGTTCTAGTTGGGAGATACTGATTCACAACATTAACCCCAGCACTCACAAGGCTGAAGCAGGAAGACTGCCACAAGCCCCATGGCAGTTGGAGTCCCAGGTCAGCCAGTGCTATGTGCCAAATAAATAAAAACAGGAGAACAAACAAATATAACATCATGTAGAGTAGAGTGGAGTCACCCATAACCTAGAATATTAACTGTTCATAGGTTCCAAGAGACAAGTAACCAGAGCTGCTGCTTGAAACAACAGCATGTTCAGATCAAATCTTTAAGTGATTAAAGTTCATCCATTGCTGATAACACTGTGCTGTAGAAATATTCTAAAATACTACAATTTAAAATACAAGTTTCCTTAGCTTTTTATACATCTAAGAGAAGTCAATATGCTACTGACTGTTTTAACTACAGTACTTTATTTATTTCCATATCATCTAAAGAAATAACCAGGAATTGTGCATTAATTAAGTGAAATACGTGTAAGTGGGAAAACAGTAGGGAAGTAAGAAACTGAAAGATGATCGCATAAGTATAAAGATTGTCTTCAAATTTATTTTTATATTTTGTATTTTTTATTATTAGGAACATATTTTGTATAGACTCATCATGTGTTTGTACCATCTTTTCTCTTTTCCCTGACCCCATTCCGCATGGGGGCACTGCTCAGGTGCTGAGAAACCCCATAGGGTTGTGGGTTATGTATTGTGGGAGCTATTGGGGGGAGGCAGTGCCTCTGGGCATGACAAACCATCCTTTGACTCTTACATTTTTTCCACCCCCTCTTCTGCAAACTTTCCTGAGCTTTGGTGGGTGTGTTTCAAGTCTACGTCATCACTGGATTCTTAGGAAATCTCTGGGATTCTGCTTTGGTAGGTGTTGAGTATCCTTAGCATCTGTACACCCTGGCACTTATTAGCACAATCACTATGAAAGCAGCACTCTTGCTTGTCTCCCCGATTCCTCTATGGCTTCCCCTGGGTTTTGACTGAGATGTGAGTGGGGGTTTAGCTCCTGGGGTCTGGCTAACTTCTGAAAAAGAAAAACAGATTCTCCAGTGGAGGGTAAAGTCAGCATAGGTTAAACTGGAAAAATGTTATTAATTTGGGGAGAGTTCGATGGATGTCGCCCCTCCCTCTTTTATCCAGTTACACGTCCAAGCCGAAGTTTTTAAGGTGCCAGCGTTTTTAAGGTTAGACTTCATTCCACCCCACCATGGCCCTTCTTTTCAGGTGTTTCCCCTATACACAGTGGGAAGTTATATCATTTAGTATACTTTCAAGGCAAAAGGTTTCTATGGTACCAGTTCATTTTGGGTTTAGTTGTGTGTTTATACCCCCCCCCATTCCTCTCTCCATCTTCCTCTCCAAACCCTCCCTTCCCCATTATCTGGGCCTCAAGGTGCCTATCATGTATGCCAGCAGCTCAAGCTGATCCAGGATTCACAGATGGGCCAGAAAATGCTGTTTGTCTTCTCTTGATTGTATTTGTTCACTGAGTATGATCTGTTCCATGTCCACCCATTTTCTTACAAATTTTATTGTATTCCTTTTTCGTACTGCTGAATAGAATTCCATTGTGTAGAGGCACCACAACTTCATTATCCATTCATCCAATGTTGGGCACCTGCATTGATTCTAGCTCTTGGCTATAATGAATAGAGTAGCTATAAAAAAAAAATGGTTGAGCAAGTATCTCTGTAGGAAGCATGGAGCATTTAGGGTAAATGCCCAGTAGAGGAATAGCTGTGTCGGTTAGTAGCTCCATTTTCATCTTTTTCAGGAGTCTCCATATTGATTTACATAGTGGTTGTACAAATTTGCATTTCAACCAGTCGTGAATGAGAGTTTCTCTTTCCCACATTCTTGCCAACATCTGTTGTCATGTGATTTATTTATTTATTTATTTGAGAGCGACAGACACAGAGAGAAAGACAGATAGAGGGAGAGAGAGAGAATAGGCACGCCAGGGCTTCCAGCCTCTGCAAACAAACTCCAGACGCGTGCGCCTCCTTGTGCATCTGGCTAATGTGGGACCTGGGGAACTGAGCCTCGAACCGGGGTCCTTAGGCTTCACAGGCAAGCGCTTAACTGCTAAGCCATCTCTCCATCCCTAGCTACTTGATTTTTAACGAAGATGCCAATAAGATAGTCTAGAGAAAAGATAGCATTTTCAACAAATGGCTCTGGGAAAGTTGGATGACCACACATAGAAACATGAAACTAGACACATTCATCTCACCATACACTAAAGGAGGATTGCTGTGAGTTCAAGGTCACCCTTAGACTACAGAGTGAAGTCCAGGTCAGCCTGGGCTAGAGTGAGACCTCACTTTGAAAAGCAAAACAAAACAAAATTAAACAACAACAAAACGAACAAAATGATAGCTTAAAAAAAGATTACAAAGATCTGAGAGTTTCAAAAGAAAAAGTTTATTTTTGGATAAAATAAATCAACTCACAATGGATTAAAGACATCAATATAAGACCTGAAAATCTTCAACTACTGGAAGAAAAAATAGGAGACACTGTCTATGATATAAGCACGGGGAAGAATTTCTTGAAAAATACCCCAGTAGCCCAAGAAATCAAGTTTATTTTTGTATAAAACCAGTTTAACAATTACCTTCAGGCTATACTCATCTTGGTAGGTGCTCAAGCTTAAATTAAAATAGAAAAAAATAACATGTTCATCCTAACAATATTATACCTTAAGCATGTCTTAGACATAGGTATAAGCTAAAACATAAATACTTATCTACTTCCTTATATTTTAAAAATGTTGTATGTTGGGTTGCAACATATGTTTCCAAAAAGAGGTAACTGAAGCCTATAGTCAAACATAAAGCCAAGTGAATGTGTTTGGAGTTTTCAGTGGCACAAAGCCATGGTGTACCCAGATTCTCTCTCTCTCACACACGTGTGCTCTATCAAATGAATATATAATAAAAAATTTGGGGCTGGAGAGATGGCTTAGTGGTTAAGCGCTTGCCTGTGAAGCCTAAGGTCCCCAGTTCGAGGCTTGGTTCCCCAGGTCCCACGTTAGCCAGATGCACAAGGGGGCGCACGCGTCTGGAGTTCGTTTGCAGAGGCTGGAAGCCCTGGAGCACCCATTCTCTCTCTCTCCCTCTATCTGTCTTTCTCTCTGTGTCTGTCGTTCTCAAATAAATAAATAAATAAATTTAAAAAAAATTGTCTGAAAATATTTTAGACTCCAGTAAATATAGAATGAAGAAATGGATGACCTTGTCTTTAAAGAGAATACAAGTAGAGAAAATGTTTCCAAATTTATTCAATGAGTCCAACATTTTCCTAATTCTAAAACTGAAAAAAATACCAAATATAATACAAGTTAAGATAACAAGAAGCAATATTTGTCATTACAGAAGAGCTATAAAGCCATCATCGAGCAATCAATAAGTGAGCTAGTGACCACAATACACACTTCTCAAAAGAAGAATATTCATATACTAACAAATATTTGAAAAAGAGTTCATTGTAATGGTTAATATTAACAACTGGCAGGATGTAGAATCACCTAGGAGAGGAATTTCTGGGCATGTCTGTATGAAATACTGTGGATTAGGTTAATTGAGGTTGGAAGGCCTAGTTTAATAGTGAGTGAGAAAGACATCTATGCTGATCTTTGGCTTCCACAAATAGGGGCATACATGTGCACATGGACCCACACACAAATTTGCACACACACAAACATTCCAGTACAAAACATCTGCAGTCCATTGGCACATACCAAAGAAGAGATGTTTTAGCAATTGCTGATTACATTATACAGAGGGGGATGAATGATAATTACATATCTGATATGTAGATGATAGTTGTCAAGGTTGATAGATGATTGTATAGATAGATGATAGATAGATAGATAGATAGATAGATAGATAGATAGATAGATATGATTATTCATGGTTACATAGTTGAGGATGGGTAGATGTTTAATCCGTGAAACAAGTTTCATGGGTTTATACTGTTCTTTTGAGAGTAATTAAAACTTTTATACTTCATTAGAAATGTGTGTAAATGAAGTCATATGATGGCTCTATCCTTTGACAGTGGTCTATTTTGTGTTATGTACAGTTCTGTAAATAGTATAAAATATCTTCAAAACAGTTTTGGCAGTGGCCTGCAGCAATGCCTCAGTGTGTAAACTGTTTTCTGTACAATCACAAGGGGCTGAGTTCAGATCCCCAGCCTGGACATAAGCGCCTTGTAGGTCAATGAACACTTCTGTAATCCTAGACTTTGGGGAGGTAGAGACATGTGATCGCCAGTGCATGCTGGCTTGCTTGAGCAGCGTAGTTCATGAGCTCTGTATTCAAACGAGAGAGGAGAGATTCTATCTCAGTTATCAAGGAGTGGTGGAGGAGGAAACCCATGGCTCCTAATGAAATACCTCACACATGTGCATAAGCCCCTGAACACATATGTGCATCACACACATATGAACACACACACATGCACATATGCATGCATACAAGTAGTGTTGATACCTCGCCACAGTTGAGAGGCATCACTGGTTGTGTGCATGTATTTGTACATACTCCTGTATTTTTCAGATACATTTTCCTGGAGATAAGGGAGTCATCTTTCCCATACGTCACTACTTGAACCATTTATGATTCAACATTTAGCTGTTTCATTATTGAAAGTTTTCAGATAAGAGAAATAGAATAAAAACATCCTCAGTGGGAATGAAAATCAATATAATTCACCATCTAGAATGGTTGAACAAAAAGGGAGCAACCCTTCACTACTTTTCAACTCTGTCCATTAAACCTTACTTTGGAAAGATTCTCATTGTCAGTGAGAAAAAAAAAAAAAAATCTGAAATTACACAGTTGTAGCAGAGTTCATATGAATGTACTTGAAGAAAAGGAGGTTCCTGGGACCCCACGCTTGGCTATGACAGAAACCATTTCCCATGTTTCAGTCAAAACTGCGCAGGTTACTTACGCATAAGATGCAAGTCGTGGACATTTCAGTTCTGTTTTAAAGTGGTGCACTCTTCCCCAGAATTGATGAATCTAGTGATGTAAAATGTTAGGTGCTCAGAGAAAATCAAGTAACATGAGAATCTTGCAGACGGTTGAGGACCGACTTTAGATCCCAAACACCCACCTGAATGTATCGTGAGCGTGGCAGCAGGTTTTATGTCGTTCAAGCGCTAGAGAAGACAGACGAGACCCAGGCACGCTGGCGAAGCTCATCAAACAGCTTCAGTGAATAAGGAGGAGAGACCCCCGACATCAGCCTCTGCTGGCGTGAACACGCTGATGCTCATGCGCTCACACATCACCCCGGGCACGCTGCACACAGACATCCATTCACGCTTACCCGCACCACATGCTTGCAAAACGAGCACAAAGTCCTCTAAGTTGAAACATTACGTTCTAGCTCCCACATCTTAGAGACCTCCAAAACCTCACGTGCTGGATGGAGGGCAGGCACCCAAAGTCACAGCGCCAACCTCTTGAGCCATGAGGACAAGCTGCCTCTGGAGTACTTTCTTCACCTCCAGGACAGGAGCCATATTCACACGTATCCTTGGGTGGGAGCTGAGGGGGCCCTGAGGTTGCTTAAAAAATAGAGACCTGGGCTGGAGAGATGGCTTAGCGGTTAAGCGTTTGCCTGTGAAGCCTAAGGACCCCGGTTCGAGGCTCGGTTCCCCAGGTCCCATGTTAGCCAGATGCACAAGGGGGCGCACGCGTCTGGAGTTCGTTTGCAGAGGCTGGAAGCCCTGGCGTGCCTATTCTCTCTCTCTCCCTCTATCTGTCTTTCTCTCTGTGTCTGTCGCTCTCAAATAAATAAATATATCTTTTTTTTTTTTTTTTTTTTTTTTTTTTTAAGACAGACATTCGGTCCCACTTCAGTGATGCCTGTCACATCTCCAAAAATGTATCCGATTTGGACACTAACTCACATCCAACACCTGGTGAACTGGGCAGAGTTTTATTTCTTCTGTTTCTATAAAATGAAAAAAAAAATAAACAAAAATAATTCCAGTGTGTATCGCATTTTCTTTTTGTTGTTGTTGTTCATTTTTTATTTATTTATTTGAGAGCGACAGACACAGAGAGAAAGACAGATAGAGGGAGAGAGAGAGAATGGGCGCGCCAGGGCTTCCAGCCTCTGCAAACGAACTCCAGACGCGTGCGCCCCCTTGTGCATCTGGCTAACGTGGGACCTGGGGAACCAAGCCTCGAACCGGGGTCCTTAGGCTTCACAGGCAAGCGCTTAACCGCTAAGCCATCTCTCCAGCCCGGCATTGTTCTTTTTCATATCATGCACACAAACTATGAGAGCTCTCTTGAAATATAAAATGATGTTTGATAAGTAAAACTCTGGGTGGTTCTCATAAAGCTATTCAAGTTCAAATCCAGTGTTGTATTTAAAATATGTGGAAATGTTAATAAAACTCTAAAAGATTTGAAGATAGAGGATGTAGTTTTTTGCTACACATTATTTTTCTAGGCAATCTTACCTTAGATTTATATGATTCATAAACAAAGCATCTTTTGATAGTCATGAGGAAAAAAAATAAATACGAACTGAAATTTTATAATTTTATAATTTACTCTGTAGCCAAAGTAACTTTAAGCAAAGTTACTGTGTGCTTTTATATTCAATGTAGGAAAAACAACAAAACAAGCTGATATATCTTGATATATCAAAAAGCATATGTTTGTATCACTCTGAAATCTGTTTTTTTTTTTTTTTCACAAGTTGTCAAGCCACGTTTTTAGAAAGTTCTACTGAACAACATAAATGGCAATGTTTCCATGGTGACTCAATTCACATGACAGTTAACAGATTTTTTCTTGCTTTTAAGGTGACATTGAAGAAATTGTGAAGGTGTTCACACAAAAGCCAGAGAAGGCATATGTTCTATGAGTTGGTTTTGGACATACATATCAATCAAATGTATGTGGAATGTATTGGTGGCACAGCTACCTTACTCTCCGTGTAGATGAACAGATATGTCTGTTTGTTGAAATGCTTTGTATGTGTTAGTAACAATTATGTTAGGGGACAGTATCTAAATATAAATAATTAATTACAAAATTACTAAAATTAGTTTAAATCTGGCTGTGGGGTACATGTCCTTAATACTAGCACTTGGGCTGCTGTGAATTGAGGATCACTGTGACTTCAAGGCCAGCCTGGGCTACAGAGTGAGTTCCATGTCCAGCTTTGCGATGACACACTAACTAAAAGAAAAATGTATTTATAAATTTAATAATAGATTGCTATATGCATACACAGCTACACACAAAAACATCCCCAAAGATAATGCTTGAAATTGGTATCAACTTTGAACCTAAGACGTATTTATTTATTTTTATCCAAATTAAAAATCTGTCAGTATATATAGAATGGTTTAAGTAGAAAATGAATGCTAACATCAATTTTAACAGTTGTAAGAATCAAATTATTATTTTCATTTATCCTAATAGCTTATTATGTATCATATTTAAGTCAAATTTTATGAGAGTATGATGAAGGAAAAATAAAAAGTTATAATGTTTGGTATTCTTTGTTAAATAATTGATGTATTCTTATTATTTTAGATGGTTAAGAGGAGCACTAATATTTCTTTCATTTTCAAGAAAATAAAATATTGAAAAAATAGTAATGGTAGCTTATTTAATATGGATAGATTACATAAAATGATTCTGTCATTAACAATTTTCAACTGTTTTATTTCTAAAATATACAGATAATAATTGTTAATTTCTTTAGCGTTCACTGATGAATGGGAGTATTTTAATATGAGTTTCCATATTTGACTTGTTCCCTACCTCATATATTTAAAAAGTATAAATGTTTCTTCAGTAATTAGAGGTACTTGTTTCTATAGCCTAATGATCTTGAGCTTGATTCCTCAGTACCCATGTAAAGCCAGTCATGTAAAGTAATGCATGCATGTCGAGTTTGTTTGCAGTGGTAAGAGGCCCTAGCACACCCATAATCTCTCTTTAAATCCCTCTGGAATAAATAAAAATATTTTTAAAACTAAGAACTATTTAAAGAGAAAAAATAACCTGGAGAAATGGCTTAGAGATTAAGGAACTTGCCTGTCAAGCCTAAAGACCTAGGTTTGTTTCCCCAGGACTCACATAAGCCAGATGCACAAGGTGGCTCATGTATCTGGAGTTTGCAGTGGCTAGAGGCCCTGGTACACCCATTCTCTTTCTGCTTCTGCTTCTCTCTCTCTAATAAATAAATAAAACTAGTTTTTTAAATTAAAAACAACATTGATCTCTAATTTTAAATCAATGAAATTGAGACCATTAAAATAAAATGTTTCTATTTATACTCAATATCTTTTCTCTAGAATATTTACAAGATGAAATTTATCTGTTAACTTTTTTGTCACTATGTATCATATAATAATAAAGCATAATTTGTAAAAGTAAATGTATAACATATGAATCATGAATTACCCTGATAAATTATTTATCATCAATATAAACTTAAGATATAAATAAATGTCCCAGTCCTGAATTAAGAGATGTGTCCTAAATATCAAGTATTACAAAACATTAAGTTATAGCCTATAAATAACACAGCAATTGCTTTTAAAATAGGTTTAGAATTTCCATTTTGATTTTTTTTCTAACTAAATTCACCATTTACTTATTAGGAAAAGTTTTAACATAAGATGAGATTTAGAGATTTGATTACAATCAAGGTCTATTATGCAGGCATTCCAACTATGCACCACAGTGTTCTGTATTAAACTATGATCCTAGCATTTGCTTCAGGCCACATTCAAAATTATGCTGAATAATCATTTCTACCTGTAATGCATTTACTAATTGGCAAAATATGTCTCCATCAATTGGGCTCATTCCAACATATTTTCAATTCATTAACTGAAAATATTGAGTTGATTTTCTCTAAATTGCCATCAATTCTCCTTAATTTCTTGAAATTTAAACTTATACCTTCCCTTCTCAAAAGACTATTCCATCACAAACCCATGGACATTTGCATTTGCAATTCTTATTGGGAACACTTTCATTCTTATTTATCTGACAGATTGGGGCTGAGGAAATGCATTGGCCATTAGAATATCTCTTTCACAGCAAGACTTGCCATTTAATAAGGAGTTACATATTTTAAAATGTGCACAGTTTATTAATTTTAATGGGATTATTTTCCACATCAATGGAACATTTAACCTGTGAAAGAAACAATCAATTAATCAAACATTGTGAAAACTTATTACCAGAGAGTTCACAAATAATCAAAAGTCATTTTGCATGCATGGATGAAGAGCAATTTTACCTGAGGGTAAATGTTGGCTTTTTGTCTGCCATTAGTCTAAATGTTGATTTTTGGAACCATTTTTCTTAGAGACTACTTCACAAGTAATGAGCACTAACTAGGTTCGGAACAATGTAATAAACAATCCATTTGTCCCTTTGTTTTCATAATAGTTATTATGAATTTCATACTTCTTTTCAGTGGATCTAAGTTTTGAAAAGCCAGATAACTTATTGATGCACAATTGCTGATGCATAAAGTCATGATTGGGTTCAACTCTAGGGGAATCTGATCCAACAATGATTCATGAAGACTGCTAAAGTCCATCATCATCACTGAACACTGGTTTTTGCATATTTGTGTGTGTATGGTTTATATACATGTGGGCACATGTATATGGGATCGTGTTTGTGGGGTGTGTGTGTGTAAGCCAAAGTTTGAAACTGGGCATCTTCCCCTCTTATCCTCCTCTTTTATTGAAATAGTGTTCCACACTTGAGCCTGGAGATCACTGATTCCATTAGTCAAGTCACAGCAGAGCCTATATGCTGAAATAACAGACAACCGCCAGCCTAGCATTTACGTGGTTGCCAGAAACCCATACTCCAAATTTTATGTAACATTTCTAGAAATAGGCACTGCAAAACAAATTGCTTATGATATGGAGAAAATTCACATTTTAAAGAACAAAAGAAGTATACAATTTTTTCAATCATTTAAGTGAAAGTTAAGTAAAATAGTAGTTATTAACTTAAATTATTTGGACATATTCATATGGAATACACAGGATCAGAACAAATTTTAGAATGGTGTCCAAAAATTGAATATGTTCGGGATAATTAATTATACGTAAGAGGTAGAATGTTACACATGTGCAGAAGAGTTCATCAGCTGGCAATATAGTTTTTTTTTTTTTTCTATTTGTCACTATGAAGGGCTTTATTTATTTATTTATTTTATTTCCTACTCAGTAACTTCAGTGAACCTTCTGCACAGTGTTGAATGCAACTAGCTTGGCTGGGTAAATGCTGGCTTTGCCTGACCATTGAAAGAAGGCTTCTAGGTTTATAGTGTTAAATACAGTGTTAGTCTCTGTCCCAGGAAACCTTTTCCTTGGTGCCCCTGCAACACACTATCTTCTCCTCAGAGCACAGATATAAGGCTAAAGGACAATTACACCAAAATCTCTTTTGGTGAACCAATGAGTTCATTGGGATTACTTACAGGACAGGATGCTTACAGGGGCCTAGAAAACTCAAATGCAGTTGCATCACGAACAGCCTACCCCAGCAAAGGTGACACCTGCATCTGGCAGCTCAGCTGGTCAGAGAGTCTGGAGCTCGCTGACTTTCAGGCAGGGCAACCAAAAAGGCTCATCTCCAAGCAGTTGTTAGCCCTTATAAAGCCTTAGGGCGGGATCATGCCATCCTTCCTCAGACTTATTGAACTCCTGAGTCTCTAGAACTTCCTTTCTCTCTCCACCCCACTCACCAGGAAAGAATGGTTCAATTTCCAAGTATTAAGTAATCCAGTCTTGACTTCTTGAATCAGATCTTCCTTTCTGTCCTCAGGAGAGAATATTTCAATTCTGAAGTATCAGCCACACAACTATATCTATTTGTAAAAGTTTTCTAGGCTGTGGAGGAACAGCTCAATGGTTAAGACACTTGTCTACTAAAACCTAACAGCCTGGGTTTGATTCCTCAGGGCCCATAAAAAGCCAGATGCATGAAGTGCTGCAAGTATCTGGAGTTTGTTTGTGGTGGCTAGAAACCCTGGTATTCATTCTCATGTTCTATCTCCCTCTGTCGTTTCTCTCTCCCCTCTCTGTTCTCTGTTCTCTCCCTCCCTCTCTGTCCTTAAAAATAAATAAAAATGCTTTTAAGCATATTCTAATTTATATATATTTGAGGGGAGAGAGGGGGCTTTGATAACATGGGGAAAAGAATAGTGATGAATGGACACTGATATTTAATTACTAATGATAAGAGTTTACACTTCTTGGATTTACTTTCATTCCTTTACTGCTTTTAGTAGTTGACTAGAGCTGGATAGACAGCTCAGTAGGTAATACACTTTCTGTGCAATCATGAATACCTCAGTTCAGGACCCCAAACTTAGGAAAAACCACATGCCAAAAGCAGTAGCACACATTTGTAATGATAGTTTGTTTACAATGGTGAACAAGTCAAACAAGTTGGGAGGTGAGGATGGACAGTTGAGGTTATATTCTGACCTCCACATGTGTGCTAGGGCATGTATGTACAAACATGTACTTATGGACAGACACAAATGCACACACTCATAATACACACGCAGAGGAATAGTAGGAAGGTATGATTCTAACCATGAGTTTGCATGCACAAGATGGCTCATGGGTTTGGAGTACATTTCCAGTGGCAGGAGACCGTGGCATGTCTATACTCACGCTCTCTGTATCTCCCTTTCTTTCTTTGTATCTCTTTCTCTCAAGCAAATAAACAAAAATAATAAAATATATATACATAGCTATAAAAGTATGGTGGTGCTTTTCAAATTCAACCTATCCACATGTGAATATCATACATCACTAATGTATACAGTACTTTTTTTGTACAAAGTACAATGAATCCCTTAAATTATTTCTACATTGCACTAATTTAATAAAGGTAATGTGGTAACCAATGTACTATCAAATCTAGTAAATATATTAAATAACATTTGTTTTACCTGGGCAAACATCTTTCTTTCATTTTATATATTTATAAATTTATTTATTTTATTATTAGATATGGACATGTTTTGTATGTAAGCATCACATGTTGGTACCATCCTTTCCCTCTTCCCTGCCCCTTTTCTGAAGAGGCCTTCCTCATTGGGGATGCAGGTCAAACCCATGGGGATTGTGGATCATGCATTATGGGGGCATCAGTCAGTTACGGGGGAGAGGCAATGTCTCTGAGCAAAATGTTTCAACTTGTGGCTTTAGCAATCGTTCCACCCCCTCTTCTGCAAAATTCCTTGATCCATGCTGGGAGCATTTTAAGCTACTTCACTTAGGAGCATCTATATGTCTGGTTTGGTAGGTGTTGAGTATCTTCAGTATCTGTCTCCATCACCCTCGTGCTGGTTTCAGCTTAAGTGAAAGAGCAGCACTCTTGTTCAGTTCCCCCGTTCCTCTGTGGTTTCAGCTGGGGCCCAGGTGGAGTGCGCCGGGTCATTATCTCCTCAAGTCCAGTTCCCATCTGAAAAAGATAAGCAGATTCTCCAATGGAGAGTGAAGTCAGCACCAGTTAAGTGGAATAATCATTATTAATGAAGAGAGGATTAAAAGGGTTTAGACAATTTTTTAGTGTTAGGTTAGTGGGAGCTTGATAATGGAAAGCAGAATCACTAGCTGGGTATGATTCTGACTTGTTTCCCAGTTCCACATATGGTTTCCTTTCCACTGAGCAGATCTGTTAGCCACAAACTGGCATTTTTTTTTTTTTTAATACGAGACAGCAAGTGTGAGTGAGAGAGAGAGAGAGAGAGAGAGAGAGAGAGAGAGAGTTTGCACTGGCATGCCCAGGCCTCTAACCACTGTAATGCACCTGTGTGAATTTGTGCCCTTGCATCACTTCATTCATCTGGCTTATGTGGGAGCTAAAGACTTGAGTACTTGTCCTCAGGTTTCACAGACAATTATCTTACCAATGAAGGCAGCTCTCCAGGCCCTCTTCTCTTTTAATATCATGGGCAAGAGAAAGAGGGGTGCATGACCACTTTAGTACCTATGCACTTTTTCTGTGCTCTGTAAGACAGCCAAGCCACACATCTGTCATGGTGTACTTAGCTATGTAGACAATGCTGCTGTGGCTGCTCAGGAAGCTAAAATTACATTTTCTTGGCAGCACATCACTAACATCTCCCACACCTATTTTAAATTGCAGATCATTAGCATAAGTCCAACCATATCAAAACCCCAGAGAACATGAGTTAAAGACAAAGACATGGAATTTAGTAGCATTCTTATGTTAGAAGACTTTTCATACACAGCGGCCTCAGGAAACAGTGACTGCCCTAATTTACAGTAGGCTACCCTTACCTCAAAGAAAGAAGTGTACTGATAAGTGAGGTATTTTTTGTAACTGTGTCCACATTATTAGGTAAAAGAAAAGTAGCACTGTGATCAGTACTACTGTTTACAGTCGATACACGCATATAGTTAACTGATACATAGGACATTGGACAAAAATATTTTTATCCTATCTGAGAACTGGGGTTAATTTGTGTGTGTGTGTGTGTGTGTGTGTGTGTGTGTGTGTGTGTGCATATGTGCATATGTAACTTAATTGCTGGTGCTGCTTCTCTTACCAGAATATATATATATATAACATGTTGCTTCCTGCTAAAAGCAAAGTGAATCAATTTCATCCTCATATCCAATTCAGAGATTATATATGTGAAAAACTAATATTTTCATTATTTATTCATGCAATTAAGAGCTTCTTTGCACAGGTTGTGTGGCTATTCTACTAAACAGCGGTCACAAAGGAGACTAGGAGGGAATTCCTTCATACCTTAAACTCATGGTCTAGACTAATAAATTGAAATTAGTCACAGATTAACAGCACATGACTAGATTCATGAAAAGTGAATAGGTGGCACGTATACAATGGAATTCTACTCAGTATTATGAAAATAAATGAAATAATACAATTTGTAGGAAAATAATTGGACTTGAAAAAGATCACACTCAGTGAACTAGCAAAAACACAGAAAGACAAAGACTGTTCATCAGTGGTTCATAAACTGGAATAGCTTCGGTTGCAGGTATAGCTGACAGGAAGCTGGAGGGACAACCTGTAGGAATGGAAGGATCTGAGTGGTGGGAAGTTGGGAAATGAGAGGGCATGCTGACGTACCTCCAGAACTACATTGAGAATGAATTGGTACCATGAAATCTTCTTCTTGGATAGCAGACTAAAGTATATAACCCTCAATAGGAGAATGGAGGGATTGCCTGTGAAGAACGTCCTGGAGAGGGTGGGATGAAGTCTCATCCTAAAACAATTAGCTTAGGCTTGTAACTCCCAGTACATTGAGCTATTGGACAGAGATACCAATGAAGTCCCCAAAACAAGACAGACTTCTGTTAAAAAAAAAAAAATGATTACCCTCCTCAGGTAAAAGGTAAGACCCTACTGTGGAAGACACCATATGCTGGCAATGCAGAATATTGAGATATCTGGCTGGAATCTGGAAGGAAGCCAGTTCCCAGAAGGTTGGCCCATATCGTGCTGAAAAGTGCTACATGAGCTGCTGGGGGAAAATGGCCAACGGCATTGTGAGCAAGCTGGGGAGACAGCTGTATGAACAAGACCAGCCTGACAAGATGCACGTACCTGTGCAATGGTGGCTTCCAGCCTCGGTGGTAACGAACGGCTCTCTGAGAAGGTAAGAGAACTGCTCAGTGCAAAGCAACCCATAGCTGGAACTGGGCGACGAGTCAGAATCCTATGGAGAGCAGGATCGTGGTCTCCAAGGAGAAGCTCCCACTAGCCTATGGCCAAAAGAGAGGCCACAGCCATCCGAATATCTCTAAATTAACTATATTTCTCCCCTTTGACTTATTCTGCTCTCACTCTCCTTTGGAGAATCTCTTCTTCATTTACAAACGGCAGTGAAAATTGAAGACAACCGAAAGTCATCAACAATTAGCAAAGCATGGTGGCACATGCCTTTAATCCCAGCACTCGGGAAGCTGAGGTAGGAGGACCACTGAGTTTGAGGCCACTCTGAGACTAGATAGTTAATTCCAGGTGAACCTCTGCTACAGTGAGACCCTATCTCAAATATATATATATTGAGACCCTACCTCAAATACATATATATATATATATATATACATGCACACACACACAAGATAAGAAAAGATGACTATCCAGTATGAGATAATTCACCCCTTCCACATCAGCTAGGTCCCAGATGAAACCACAGAGAAATTGGCAAGATGAGCAAAAGTGCTGCTTCCAAGGCAACCTGACAACCTGATTCAGGGTGATGGTGATAGACACTGTGGACACTCAAAACGTACCAAAGCAAAAACACAGACATTGCTGACAGTTCACCATTACAGTAGACTCAAAACACATCCACCACAGCTCAGGACTTTTTGCAGAAGTGGAGGTGGAAAGATTCTGAGAGCCACACGATGGGAGGGAATATCCAGAGGCATTGCCCCCCATCCCTGTAATGGCTGACTGCTGCTTTCCTAACTCATCACTCACAGCCCCATGATGAATACCAGCAATCCAACTAAGGAGGGCCCTCAGTGGAGTGGGGGCAGGGAAGAGGAAAACGGTTCCAACACATATGTCCATACCAAGTTTCTACTTAATAAAATAAAAAAAGAAAAGAAAAGAAAAGTGATGCAAGTGGAAAGTTCATGATGCTGAGAAAAAGGGTCATAATGGAATGAAGCAAATTTTCGGCATTATGTACACCGTGGCATTCTCCCTCACATTGATTTGAACTGTGTGCACAAGTGAGAGGAAAGAAATGCCTGGGGTATTATACCTGTTAAATCCGAAAGTGACAGGAGGTAAGACATTGGTAGTGTATTTTTTTTTATATTGAATGATTGAGATGATAAACTTTGGATAAACATAGTATAGTAGATGCATTCATGGACAGACAGCCAAAAGACAGTTGAATGAATGTTGAATGAAGACACAGAAACTTCATAAAACTAGAGGGATGACATCACAAAGAAAAACAAAACATGTGTGATCCTGAAACTCACAGGCATTCTCCTATTGTTATTTCAAAGCCTCTATTGCAAATTTCAGCATTGGACTAATTAATTTGTATGTTGATATTAGGGAGACATAGAACCTTTTCTCTCTTGCAATATAATCAATTTTCCCCAGATTTAGATAACAGTTTCCATGCTCATTAAGAGTACCATTGAACTGTTTTTGGAAAAGTCATCTAAATATTGAGAATTATAGAGGAATCGGTATTAGAAAAAAGTAAAGGGCTTTCCCCTAGGAGGAAAAAAAAAAAAAAAAAAAAACACTACTGCTGCAAAGAATTTATCATTTTGGCATTAGAATTGATGGGTTGAATATAATTCCTGTCCAAAGCAATAGGCTAAGAGGCCAAGTGCATTTACCTAAGACAAAACAGTACAGTCATAAGGCAATCAGTTATCTTCCTGGGAAACACGATAAAATTATTTACCCCACCCACCAAAAGAAAGAAAATCATAGGAAGTTACTTTTCAAAACTTTCTCTCTTTCTTTTATTTAGTATAAATTCACTTAAGGGATGACACTGGTGTAAGGAACAGATGAAATGGATCAAAGTAAGACACTAATGATGAAATATGTTTCATCTCATTGAGGAAAATTATACATAAATAATACACTCCAATGGTTACATGTTACTAAATAGCATTTATGATGCCCATGTGAGCAAGAAAACATGTTATAATATTTTCTGTTCTTTGTTTCTGTTTCTCTAATGTCTCCATCAACAAGCATGATTTACCATTTACTATATAGATAAGATTGTTTTATGCTTTTAGAGGAAAGAAAAAATTGGCTCTCATACTCAAAGCATTTATATTTTAGATGGATGTGCTAGACTTGGCTGATAATGGCATATGGTTAGAAAACAATTTGAGAATTCCATGCCAGAACATATAATTTAGCACTCAATATTTTATAATACCAAATACTAAGTGTTATAAAATGAAAGTTTTGAGAAGCAAGAGAAGGTTATGCATCACTTCACACTCATCTTAATATAAAACACAGAAATTAGCTAAATGTGTGCACAGCCTCTGAGTTGGAGAAGAGTCTATGTGATGACTTGGCTGGGGATTAGTGTGTGAGAAGACAAACATAAAAACAGATAAAACAAATCAAGATTCCTGCATTCAAAGTGGCTTTCTAGAGCTCTGTGAAGTCAGCATGCACACTGTGTTGCACTGTAGCTATAACTACAAAGAAGGGTAAAAATAAGGGTTGCATGGTATATGGACTATGATGTCAAATACAGGTGTATTATACTTTCAATGACTTGACTTAGTATTTTTGCCTTTATTATGGTATAAACATGGTATGGGGTCAGCACTATCTAGACTTCAAATATTCAAATTTTAAGTTTATTTCTTGCCTCGGTTTAGCAAGATACATGAGATACCCTTTGGATGCTGGGAAGGAGTGAATCACAATATTCAATCAATGTCTGTGATGTTTAGTGGCTCATAGGCCTTTAGATGAATTTTCACTTAGAATACTTCTCAGCTCATATTGGATTCATTAGGATATAAGCTCATTGTGTCATAGCATCTTCACCCAGCAATGTAATGACTTACTAAGAGAACATACCATTAAGATTTGTAGGTCGTAGTGAAGAAAATTGTTACATTAAAAGTAAAACAGTGGGGCTAGAAATATATCTTAGCAGTTAAGGCACATGCCTGTAAAGCCAAAGGACTTAGGTTCAATTCCTCAGTACCCATGTAAGCCAGATGCACAATGGGGCGCATGTGTCTGGAGGTCATTTGCGGTAGCCAGAGGCCCTGGTTCATCTATTCTCCCTCTGTCTGTTTCCTCACTGTCTCTCTCTTTCTTCCTGTGCTTGCAAATAAATAAAAATAAAATATTGTTTTTAAAAATAAAGTAAAACAATAAGCTCAGGTATCTCACAATAAAATTGCTAGCACTTGTAGATGTGCATGGGATCTACTGTGCAACCTAGCAAAAGAGTGTAAATACAAACACATCTAGATTTGATGAACTTGCCATCACTGTGAGGATTTTTGTTTACCTCGAAAGCATAGAATTTACAATGTTCAAATGATTGGCATGGTCATAATTTAAAGTGAAAACTCATCAGAGATATTAAACTGAGTATGGACAACTGTAAGTTAAATGCAGAATGAGAACAGCCAGTTAGAAGTCCTCTACTGAATTTCATTTTGAAATTACTACAAACTATTAGACCGATTAATATAAGAAGTTGGTTTTGGGCTGGAGAGATGGCTTAGCAGTTAAGCGCTTGCCTGTGAAGCCCAAGGACCCCGGTTCGAGGCTCGGTTCCCCAGGTCCCACGTTAGCCAGATGCACAAGGGGGAGCAGGCGTCTGGAGTTCGTTTGCAGAGGCTGGAAGCCCTGGCGCGCCCACTCTCTCTCTCTCCCTCTATCTGTCTTTCTCTCTGTGTCTGTCGCTCTCAAATAAATAAATAAATAAAAATACTTTAAAAAAAAAGAAGTTGGTTTTAGCAGTTCTGATCATTTCTATATAAAGTTTTCCTTTAGTATATTGAAATTATTTTCTCAGACCATTTGCATCAGCTTGTTATTGACGAATAGAGTTGGCACAAGTAATTTTAGCTTGTTTATTGACAATTTTTACACATTATGTGATGCGTTTTGATCATAACCCCCTCCCGTCACTTTCCATAGCCCCCTTCCCATCCTTCTTCCACTGAACCCCCTCTTCTCAGTTAATCCTTCTGCTGCTTGTGTATGTGCTTCCCTGATTTTAATTAGAGTTGATAACATGAACACCGGTGGGGGGAGATTAATCAGGAACTTACCAGTGGCTGCACAATGGAAGAAAGTGTTCTGTGCTACACCATCAAGCATCCACTGCCGACAGCTCCTCAGTGATGGATCGGGGACAGCGTGACTTTTCCCACAATCCATGGATGAACCCTGCTGAGTCCAGTACTGTGCAGGACTTGTGCAGGTGATGGCCGTTCCTGGGAGCTATGAATGCCATGGCATACTTCCCCATTCTCTCACACATTCATGCTTTCTGAGCTGTCTTCCACGGAGTGCCCTGAGCCTTGGGAAGGTGTGACAGGGATGTCTCCTTCAGTGCTGGGCACATGTCAGTCAGTTATTCTCAGGACTTTGGTAAGCATTGAGATTCAAGTTCACATGTGGAAGAAACAATATCCTCAACTTGACATTTCATGTAAATCAATGTCCATAAGGCTAGTTGCAAAGGAAAAATTACAGATACATTTGAAATGAAACACAAAAACATAAATTTTCTCACCAAGCCTAACATAGTCTTTACCTAAAAGGATGGCTTAGGAAGTTTGCCTCTCATATGAAAAGTAGAATCGAAAGAATCCTCCTGTGTCTTATGGTCTCATTTTAAAGAAGCAAATTTGATGACTTAATGAAATACTTAAGACTGTGGGATAAACTATATCTCAACAAATTTGACTGGGAGATCTGATGGCTTCGTTATAGTATGCCCTCATGATAATGTGGGTGTTACTGTTGTTTGCCCACTTTGTAGAAAATGTGCCAGCCATCTGAGAATTCTAAAGAACAGTGGGATAAACATGAGTGGCTGAGGGAGATAGACACAGGTGTCATGAGCTATCCTAGAAGAATAGACTAAAGGCCAGAAGCATACTTCAGTCGTTTGTAGCATGAGAGATAAAATGTTGTCAAAAAACAGCAGTCTAGGGCTGGAGAGATGGCTTAGCGGTTAAATGCTTGCCTGTGAAGCCTAAGGACCCCGGTTTGAGGCTCGGTTCCCCAGGTCCCACATTAGCCAGATGCACAAGGGGGAGCACACGTCTGGAGTTCGTTTGCAGAGGCTGGAAGCCCTGGCGCGCCCATTCTCTCTCTCTTCCTCTATCAGTCTTTCTCTCTGTGTCTGTCGCTCTCAAAGAAAGAAAGAAAGAAAGAAAGAAAGAAAGAAAGAAAGAAAGAAAGAAAGAAAGAAAGAAAGAAAGAAAGAAAGAAAGAGGAGAAAAGAGAAGCTTAAGGTAACCTTTAAAAAAAAAAAAACAGCAGTCTAGTGATTTCCATAAATCATTAGACCATATGCGTCTATTACAAAGCTTTGCACAAGTGATGACCACTAGTGAATGAAAACCTATCAATAATTTGGGATGATTTTGATTTCATTTCATGTTTCAGTTATGTGTTTCAGCATTTGCAATGCTTTCTAATGTAGCAAAGTGGAGTTAACTAGATTTTCTTCAAATATGAACATAAGTCAGATATTAAATTGGGATGTATAGTGAACACAGAATATTATAATTAACTGTGAAACTGACACTGTCTGAGTGAATTTACTGCGATTTGTTATTAACAGGGAATATAGATTTTTCAATGATAGTTTTTGTAGTTTTTGGTTTAAAATATTTTTCTGTGCTAGTTTTAAATGTATTTTCTTTTGTTTCAGTGGATTTTATTTTTCAAAATAGTACACTTTATAGTGTACTAAGGTGCTGAGGCAACTACCACAGAAAAAAATTCTCATTGCCATTAATTGTTTCATATAATAGTCAGTGAACACACTCTTTTGGTATTACTGGGTGCAAACACGAAAAATGTAGCAAAGCATACAATGTGTTATATTGTTCTGTGAAGTAAGTAATTAGACATAGGATACTCTAGAAACATTAACAAATGAAACTGAATTCATTTGCTATGCTTTTGAAAATATGCACAATTTACATATATTTATTTTTGGCCAAATATACATGAAAAACTAAATCTTGTCTAAATCTTTGTGTATTTTAATTTAACATATATATATTTAAATTGCATTTAAACTCACTTATGATAAAATCATATATCTATATACTTCTGTGATGTATTTATCATGCCAGTTAGAAGATAATGTCAAAATGAATATTTTTAAAAGACACAGTATGAGTGATTAAATGCTAGTTTAAATGATTTGAGGGTTAAATTTTCCTGAGTAGTTTTATAGTTTTCTTGTTATAAATGCATTCTCTGAAGTATATATGATTATTTTATGCTAACTAATAAATATATGAATTTATATACAGATACATTCCAACAGTATGTTTTAAGCACTTAACATAAGCATATATTATCTTGAGATTTTTTTCTAGGTAGTATGTCTAATGATATATGAAAGACACAGTAAAAGTCACATAATAATGCAGTGACTTTCTTATTTATTGAGAATACAGAGATGCTCTGGGATTAGAAAAGCTGTGGAGAACCTGAAAACAATGATAATTAATCTATTTTCTATAGCCATTTTCCAAATCT
The DNA here is from genome assembly GCF_020740685.1 of Jaculus jaculus. NCBI lineage: Eukaryota > Metazoa > Chordata > Mammalia > Rodentia > Dipodidae > Jaculus > Jaculus jaculus. The sequence continues at coordinate 10,727,659 of NC_059116.1, read as the reverse complement.
TTTCTCACCCGAAGAATCACTTTGTTATTCATACATGCACATATTTGTATACACTCTTACATATTTGTGATATATGTTTTATATTGGCACCACGCATGTGGCCTGTTGTGGAGCAGGATAGATGAGAGGAACCAGCCGTCACAAACTATTACCTACTATTTAAAACTAGACATAACACAATTGTATAAAAATGTGATCAGAACACCTAATGTATAAATATGGAATATTTGGGGCTATATGCATTAAGTGTGGGGATCCTCTTGTTAACTTTTGAGATCATGAAATTTCAAATATGTAAGGATGGTTTGAATGGATAGTTAACAAATGTCTCAGAAACTACACATGAATGAAAACACCTATGTTAGGAGCTATGACATTGGCTCACTGTGGGTCCTTGCCCAGCATCTACAAGATCTAAGCTTGATCCTTAATACTACACACACCAAGAAGTATAACGTTGACTCAATATTTTAGCTACCTTCAATCTAACCTCAGTGTTTCCGATTCTATGTGCGTTCATTCTTTCCCTTAAAATGAATTAATAACTACTCATGTCACAAAAGGAAATATAACACCATGTGACTTAACATACATGGTGTACTTCATGAATATGCAGGAATTCACAATTGTGTATGTAAAATCATGCATGTATGTATGTAACAATGCGCTACAATGTAAGGCAAGGACTGGAGAGATGACTTAGTGGTTAGTCACTTGCCAATGAAGCCTAAGGACCCAGATTTTATTCCTCAGTACCCATGAAAGCTAGATGCATAAGGTGGCACAGCATCCAGAGTTTGCTTGCAGTGGCTAGAGGTCCCGATGTACCCATTCATTCTCTCTCTTTCTCTGTCTCTCACTCTGACTCAAATAAATAAATAAATAAATAATATTTAAAAAGAAAACTTTAAGGAATTATCAATAGCAAGTATGCAAAATACTTTTTTTTAGCTAGTTTCTTATGAGTAGGCATCGTGTTTACCTGTTTTGTGTTGTTATAACAAAATGCATGATGTTGGGTGTTTTATCAAAAAAATATCTTTATTTAAACTCTTATTCCTGGAGATTTAAAAGCACAGTACCAATATCCCCCAAACTATTATCTGAGCCTAGTAGGAGGCATTGCAGTGGTGGGAACATATATGAAAGTGGTGAATGACATCTGTGTGCAGAAGGCAGAGTCAAGAGATGATATGGACTATGTTGTGGGCACCGAGAATGTGAGTGTGTAAGAGAAGAGCATGAAACAGTTCTAAAACTCACTAACTTGTCATGGGTCCCCACATTTCAAATGTTCTCTCAATTCCCAATATGTCACACTGGGGGCTACACTTCCAATATATGAGCCTTTGGGAGAATCCCAAATGCAAATAATGATTGGCATTCATCACATCTAATCTTATTAGTTCCAGCCAAGCTGCAATACAATTTTTCTTCTAATATTTTATTTGTTTATTTTTTGGAAGGAGGGAGAGAGAGAGACAGAGAGAGAGAGAGAGAGAGAGAGAGAGAGAGAGAGAGAGAGAGAAAGAGAGGCAGATAGAGAGAATGGATGTGCCAGGGTTTTCAACGAGAGCAAATGAATTCCAGACACCTGCACACCTGCATCACCTTGTGCATCTGGCTTATGTGGTTACTGAATAATTGGATCTGAGTCTTTCGCAGGCAAGTGATTTAACCATTAAACCATCTCTTCAGTCCCTAGAGTTGTTTTTGTAAGAAACTACCTCCATGTATGCTAGTCTTCTGAGTTAAAACTGCTAGGTTTAATACATATAAATATTATATATTAAAAATTCCTTATCTTCCACACTGTTGCATGTAAAATCCACAAGCTATTCATATACTTAAGCATTGGCTTTTAAAAGCACAGGGTACCAAGAGAAACTTTTTTGTAGGAGTAATGGAGAAACCATAATTTATATGTTATATACCATAATATGTCCACTACAGAGTACTCATTGATATGTCAAATTTTTCTCCACAGTTTCCTTATGATGTAAAAAACTTTGGGGTGTATCTCAATACCAGGAGGCTCTATTTATTTGCTAATTTATTTTGTTAATTTTCTTAAATCATAAAGTGGCCATACTTATAAAAGTAAAAAATAAACATAGTTCTGATGTGAAATTAATAGATTTTGTCTTTCCACCTATCCTGTTAATGGCTTGTAAAGTCAGTCTGCACACCCACTTATACTATACTGCCTTTTATATAGATAATAAGATGATTATGATACACTAATAATATCCATGGGTTTTCACTTCTACATTTTAGGGTATTAACATGGTGCCATCACTTTACATGTTATTATAGTTACTTCAACCTTGATTTGTAATGTCAAGATATTCCAATGGAGTGTCCTTGAACTTCTCCAAATAGGACCCAGTGGCATCCAGAATGATATTGTAGACATTAACATGTAAATGAGCTCTCTGTAACTGCAAACCAAGATTATTTTACATAGGTGTTTGAATAGCACACAGACATTCTATCTATCCTGCAGGGATATCATGCGAGGTATTGTTGCTGAGTTGCATCCACGTATAATGCTTTTATATACACAGTTTTATTGCTCAGGTGCGATATTCACTGCACTCCAAAAGACTGTTCTGCTCAATCAAATAAGAGGATGTATAACTAAAGCCCAAATGAAAATCTCTTGCTGACCTTCAAATGTAATGCAGTTAACTGTTAGTAATGTCTAATATTTGGATGGTATTTTCAGCAATGACGATATTGATCTAAAAGAAACATGATTTCTGCATGTGGACAACTGATGTTTTATGAAATAAAAGTTAATATGAGATAACTTTTGCTCTTATTAAAAGGATAATTTTATCATTTTGTTATTTTGTGAGTTCATCTATGATTAACATCATATGTGGTCAAAGTGTGTGTCTTGTGGTAACATGCCTCCACCAAGGTGAATTAAACTGCCTCCAAGCAATCTTTTCTTTCTTTTTTTTTTTTTTTCCTCTTGGTTTCTCTTAATGAATGATACATAAACTACTTCCTCATTTTTCAAAGCAGAATCTTAACTGGGACATAAAATGGAAATACACACCTTCTCAAACGAGTACTGGTTTCTACTGAGTATGAGAGAAAAGCTTTCAATGTGGGTTATTTCATTATCAATGAAACTCAATGAACTTTAAATTCAGGAGAAGTAAGGGGAAGACAGGTCATGCTGAAATAACATAAGGGAGATTCACTTGCTCCAACACCAAACTGCTTTTGGGATTTTTTTTAGAAAGGAAATTATTTTTGTTTCTCATTTATTTTCCAGCAGAGAAAGAAGAATGAAAGAATAGGTATCTGGGTTCTCTAGCCACTGCAAATGAACTCCAGAAGCATGCATCACTTTGTGAGCCTGGCTTTACATTGGTACTGGAGAATTGAACATAGGCCATTAGGATTTGCAAGTAAGTACCTTAATGGACAAGCCATCTCCTCAGTCCTACTTTTTTTGTTTATTTTTATTTATTTATTTGACAGCGACAGACAGAGAGAAAGAGGGAAAGGGAGAGAGGGAGAGAATGGGCGTGCCAGGGCTTCCAGCCACTGCAAAGGAACTCCAGACACATGCGCCCCCTTGTGCATCTGGCTAATGTGTGTCCTGGGGAATCGAGCCTCGAACCAGGGTCCTTAGGCTTCACAAGTGCTTAACCACTAAGCTCCAGCCCCTCAACTCTGCTCTTTGATTCTTGCTTTGAAAAATCAGTTTCTCAGATTTGTCCATTCCTGAGAGCTAGAATACGAAAATATACAAAAAGTTCCCTTGGTAAATTCTGTCTTGAGATATATTTACAGACATAATTACATTTCCGTTTTGGAGATATAAAAACACACTTCTAAATTAATCAGAAATAAAGGTAGAAAATATTCTTGAATAAACTGTTACCCCAATACTTCTGCTGATATGCTATCAGCCCAGTGTATCTTCCATCTATCTGCTTCCTTTGATTCAGTCCTTTTCTGAAAGTATTTTCTTAAGAAAGAATAAATTAAGCATTGTATACTAGACCCTAGCATAATAAGCTGCACTAAAGACCCAGTGATCAATACTACATGGATGGGAAGATTTAAATATCTTTTTGTAACATATTCATCAGTATAATGCTCCTAATCAATTTGCTTCTTTGATTAAACCTCTTGCTATTTTTCTTTCAGTTTACTGTTTTAAATAGAACTGAGGCTGTAATATTGCCAGATCTTGAATCCACAAACAGTATGAAATGCACATTTGTCAATAGTAAAACTTAATTAGATGACCCATTTTAAGGATGTGTAATCCCTACAGGAGCTAGAACTGTCATGGATTAAGTATTTGGAAAAAAAACACTACTTATCTCTGTTTTTGTGTTTTGTTTTTGTTTTTTTTTTTCTGTGTGTGTATGTGTGATGTGTGGAGGTTTTATGTTTGCAGATAACTTCAGATCTCTGTGGGCAAATATCTGTGTCTGTGTACACACTGTGTGTGTGTGTGTGTGTGTGTTTGTATATGTGCACATGAATGTAAAGGCCAGAGAACATTCTCACTGATTTTTCATAAATATTTTCCACTACATTTTGAAAACAGGTTTTAGGATTGTAGAAATTGCTCAGCGTCTAGAGACACTTGCTTGCAAATCCTGCTGGACTGTGGTTGATTCTCCAGTTTTCAATGTCGGAAGGTCTTGTTTTATCCATTCATATTTTATTCTCCCTCTCTATCTCTTTATCTCTCTGGGTGTCTCCATTAAATAGGTAGGTTTTTTGTTTGTTTGTTTGTTTTTAAGAAATTAGGTCTCTTATTTCCCCAGGACTTAAAAATCAGTCTAGATTCTCTGGCCATCTAGTCCACCTGTCTCTACTTCCTCAGCCCTGCGACTGTACTGTGATCACAGGTGCCCATCACGTGACATGTTTACATTGATACGGGGGATTTAATGTAGGACTTCATGCTTGTAAGTCAAGCACTATGTCAAGTGATCTTTTTCCTCAGCCCACTTTACTGAGGGTTTTGTATTTTTTTTTTTTTTCTGGTACACCTACAAACAATATAAAGAATTTTCTTCAGAGGCTAAACTCTACCCTGCTTCAGGAGGTACAGTTTGCCTTGCTGTACTTCAAACACGGAAGCATGCTGGTGAAATGTGTTACCTGGGACTAGAAAAGGCTTTGTTCAAGTCCTCTGCTGAGGTGGTGTTCTGTGGTGATGGGTTGAAGTTGGCGCCAGTCATGTAGTGAAGTCTTTCAGCATTCCTAAAGATGGAGTTAGACAACATAGCATAAATTTGATGTGTGTGAACATTCCATGCTTTGAATAGATCCTTTGGAAAAATGCACCAGTGCAATGCCTGATGGTATCGGTAAATGTGATCTCACATGTTTATTATATTACAAAGGTCATTTCACACATGGTTTTGTTTCAATGATTAAAATGTATTCTCACGTGTTCTGAGCTGAGCCTTTGTGTCTGTTGGGATTCCTAAGCTTTCTTTTTTTTTTAAGGTTATATTTTTTTGCTGTTTTTAAAAATTATTTTTATTAACAACATACTTTGAGTGGATACAGCATGGGCTGGTTCCCTCTTTTCTCTCATTCCTGGCCCCATTCCACTGGGGGTGCTCCTCAGGGGTGATGCAGGTACTCACCGTGGGGTTGTGCAACCTTAAAACTCATCCTGATCCTAGTCACAAATGGTTCCTGTGTGCTTCCTAAGAATGTTAATACCCAGGCCTCTCACCCACATTATATGACTTGGGAACTCACTGATGGTGGTTAAACTTGGCCTTTGTAGTAGGTAACCAAGATGATTAGTTTTCCATCCAGTCAGTTTTGAATATCAGAAACATACAGGTGTATAATGATAATATGTCACATGCCCGATGAGGTTCTTGGTCTACAGATGTATGACCCTTTTCTACAGTGTGCCCTTGTTGAGGAGGGCTGTTTTCCTCCTTCACTGTACAGTCATTCCATGTCACCATCACAGCTCAGCCTAACTAGGAAGCAGTCCTTGATAAGTGCTATGTCCATCTCATTCCACAGTAACTGGAATGGACTAAGGCACAGTACAACAGACAAGTTTACTTTCTTATTGAATATTGAAAAGAGAAAGATCATAAAGGTACAAAATTGCACATGATGTATAATTTAGCCTTTGTGCCAATGGATGCCAGGAAACAGACCAGGGTTTGTGACAGGGTGTGATCAATATTATGAAACTTGATTGTCTTAGACAGTGATTTCATTTATTTTTCCTTTGGAAACAGGGTCTCACATAGTCCAAGGCATAGTCATAAAGTCCATCAAGAATCAGTGTTAGTCGCAGTCTTTGTTCATTATCATTCATTTTCAATTATAAAACTAACAGCTGTTAGGATCTTTTCTTTCTTTCTTTCTTTCTTTCTTTCTTTCTTTCTTTCTTCCTTTCTTCTTTTCTTTCTCCTCCTCCTCCTCTTCTCCTCCTTCTTCCTCCTCCTCTTCTTTTTTTTCTCTGTTTTCTATTTTTATTTTCTTTTTTCTGGCTTCAAAATTCTCTGGGGCCATGCCCTGGGGTCTTGCCAGAGTAAGAGGCCCTCATCTCTAGGAAATTCACCTCTCTTGAGAATCTCTCCCTCTCAAGTAGTTTCCATTCCTGTAATGGTTTCCTTGGATTCGGAACTTAAGGCCAAACCCGGAATCTCCTCTTTTCACACACGTGAACGCCCCCACACTTTCCCAGGGCTTTGTCGTGTCAGATGCACCCCAGTCCTTAGCCAATCAGAGCCACAGCAAGAGTCTGACCTCGCATTCTTCCCCACACCCCCACATGGGAGGAGCCCCTCCAGGCCCTTCTGCGCATCGCCTGACCGAGTGCCTGCTCCAGGCAGCTTCTGCCTGAAGTCCTGTCGATTAGGACGCAAGCCACATAGGAGTGCGGCGGAGGAAAGGGTGCTCCCGGCGCTGGTCACATCGGCTTCTCCACCTCAGCCCTCTGGTGCCTAAAGCGGGGGCTGCCGGCCTTCCTGGAGACTTGGCGCTTCCTGATGCGCTCGGGTGATTCTCGTAAGCTAGTGTGTCCACCAGGGACTGAAAGGGATTGTGGTCGGGGGGCCCCATGAGAGGTGGGCACTTCAAACTTTCAGTGAGGGGGAGGGATGGAGAGAATGCTGAATTTTTTTTTTTTGATGGGATGGGGGTTTTCTCTTTGTAATTATTTTAATTTAATTAACCTATTGATTGGGCAATATTATAAATTTGAAATTACAGTGCATTGTCTTATTCTTTATTCATGATCTGTTTTCTTGGTAATCAGGTTTTTTTTTGTTTTTTTTTTAGAAATATTATGAAAGGATGTACTCGTCTGGGCAGGGTCAGGTATAGGTAGCTTGATGAGAAGGTTAATTCATTTATTTTCACATATGTTTGGAGTGGCAGTAACTATGCTCATCACAGACCGTATGATATAATACAGTAAGACATGTTGGATTCATTACTACATCCAATCTGTGGAAGCTGCTCTGTCTTTCACTCACGCTTCTACAAACTACACTGCCAGGCTTCATACTGCCTACCTCCTATCACGTTGGCTTTTCTGTTGTTATATATTTATTTATGAGAGACAGGCAGATAGAGAGAGAATGGGCACACCAGGTCCTCCAGCTGCTGCAAACGAACTCCAGACACATGTGCCACTTTGTGCATCTGGATTACATGGGTCCTGCGGAATGGAACCTGGGTCCTTTGGCTTAGCAGGCAAGCGCCTTAACCACTCTATCATCTCTCCAGCCCCCTTCTTGACTTTTTTGATGGTCTAGCATCCTAGCTACATCAACGTGCATTGAGTTTGGAGACTGACACTTCTTCTATTTGAGCAATATTTAATTCATTCCAGTCCACATGTTGGTTATTATTTACAAAGTATGACTAGCTAGGAAACACAGGGAGGAGCTATTGCTATAGATTCTCATTATGACTGTATCCTTAGTACATTTCATACTGCTTGACAAATAGCAGATATTACAGAAACAAATGACTGATGGGTACCTAAATGCCAGTGCTCAGTGATGTTTGTCACTTAGAGCAGAAATCGGTGCATCTTCCCCCTAGAATGAATCTTCTTGAGCCCCACGATCTGTGTAAATCAGTGAGCTTGTATTAGAATTGTATGTCCAGCATTTGCCCTCAGCTACCAATTATTCAGTGCAGGGTCTTATAATTTCCTACTCTGATGTTTAGGGACTTGCTTAACCTAACACAGAGGAACATATTTTATGTCTCAGCTCAAAGATAATCTATGATGCTGCAAGGAATAGTTGAATTTCTTCTGTAGAGAGAATGACAGTATCATACCTCACCAGGTAAGTTGTTTTTTTTTTTTTTGAAACCTACTTTAAAAGGAATGATTTTCAGTATCTCTCTATACACTTCTCTTACTCACTTTCTATTTTAATTCTAAGTGTTGTTACCCGACTGTTTTATTTTGTTCACAGTTATTTGTTTTATTGCCTGTTCTCCTCTGAACAACTTTAAATTATCTATGGAATATAGCTGAGAATATAAAAAGGAAAGTGCCTCGTAATTTCCAGCATATAGTAAGGACAAAATAAATGCTGGTCCCAGTCTCTTTTCTCTCCTTCCTATTCCCTTAAACCACAATCGACCCTCAAACAAATTTCCAGTTATCTCCTGAATGGCCTGACCATGTGAATATGCAAGCTGATGTTGTATATCAGCATCAACAGCATCCCACATATTTCCCCCCTGGATTTCCAGTTTGGGGAAATAGAACATTATAATAAATTATTGGAACAAAATGAGGCAGCTTTAAAAATGATAAAATGATATTTCATTAGCATCCATATAACCATACAAGAGCAGTAGTCGCAGGGGTTAATTTGTTTCAACAGGTGGATCCCTGGTGGAGCTGGACTTTCGGTACATGCTGGGACACGGTGCCCTTGGCCTCAGGATTCGGTCATCTTTCACTGATCATTGGCTGAGGAACATCAGGTTTATTTTCTCAAATTGCTCTGGTGCTGGAGTCTTCAAGTGCACCCAAGGTTACTGTTTACTGCCCCCGGTTGTCACGGACACCTTCTTTGGTTTCATTCAAACATCTCCATAATGTCATATGTTGGCAACTCAATGAAACTGTGTCCACCATCTTCAAAGTATGGAATTCCTAGATTTCTATTATAGTTTGGAGAACTTTTTCTTTTTTTTTTTTTTCCCAAATGCATGTGTGCCCAAGGCTTATGACACAAAGTAACTGTGATCTGAACTGGGGCTTCTCTGATGCATTAGATTTGATTTCATGCATCAATTGCTTTTGTTGTTTATAGAAGTTTGATGTGTTTTCAGGTTGGTATGCAAACCTAAGTTTCAGGCCCCAAGAAAAAGAGAGGGTCCTTGGGAGCTTGTCCGTGGGGAATATGTCAGCTTCTTGAGTCTCTCTCGGACCCTCTCTCTCTCTCCTTCCCCCTCACTTTCCCTCTGATGGCCACAGGAGGGAGGTCAGCGTCTTTGCTGTGCCATACAGCTCCCACCATGATGATGTGTTTCACCACACTTCCAAACACAATAAACCCCTGCAATGAAGTGAAACTGTTAAAGAAAACATGCTTAGTTCTTTCTCATGATTTTCTTGGACATTTTGTTCCAGCCATAGAAACCTGACAACCACAAACAGGACAGTGTGTTAAATACCAGCTTGTGCCCCCATTAGATTCTCCATGGGCAGGGCAAGAGATGTCTTCTTCCTTTGGACTTTTAGACTCTCCTCCCTCAATTAATTATTTTAATACTTTTTAGGTATAGTTTATATACTACACCTTATTTTAACTTCTATAGCTAAAATCTCTGTATATACCTTAGCACACTTTTGATGAATTTGGACTACATATGCATTTGTATATAGACTCTTTCTGAAAACACCTGAAATATTGTGATAAGAAACCTATCTAGGTGTAGGAAAATCTTACTTTACTCTTTTCATAAAAAAAATATTAGTTCTTATTTTTTTTACTATCTTATTTATCTTCCCAACAGCATCTTTCAGTGACTGAGAAAAGCCTAGCTGGCACACGTATATAACAGTTTTCCCTCCTTACATTTTTAATTATTCTACATGATAGGGGTCCTAATTAAATCTTTTAGGAGAACTTTTACACTACATATACCTTTGACTTTTATGAATTCATATATTATACATCAGCTCACACATTACCAGGCTTCCATATAAGTTTATATGAGGTAAAATGTACTATACAAGGCTTTTGTAAACATGAATGCCTTTTGCTTAGAAATATTTCTATAATTCAGTATTGCTGGGCCATCATGTGTGTGTGTGTATGTGTGTGTGTGTGTGTGTGTGTGTGTGTGTGTGTGTGTGTGAGAGAGAGAGAGAGAGAGAGAGAGAGGGGGGGGAGATTGCAATTGAAAAAAAATAAATAGAAATAGCAAAAAATAGCAATTATAACAAACTCCTATTTGTACCAGCACAGAAGTATGAAGTATTTCCACTTATATCATGTCTTTAAAATACAGATAATTTCAGCCATTTAATTTTAGTCACCATAAGAGATGCCTGCTGGCATTTCCCCATTTCTTCTTGATATTTATTAAATTCAAGCAAATTATTTTGGGACTCAGAGTGCTTCATGTTTCTTCATATGCTTTAGGAAGGCATCACCTCAGGGATTAACCTACCTTAATTGCATTCAAGTTGTGAAGCTCTTCTGGGAGTGGGATAATGATAAGACAATCATGCTCGTAATGTTTATATAGGTAGGTCATCAGTTGTACCTATTAGTGCAACTTTATGATTTAATTACACATTGACAAGGAAATATTTGCTTTTTTTACATCATCTACTTCATTAGTTTTCTTTAAAAATTATGGTTTTTTTGTGAATTCTTAAGCATATTTTTTTTTCTCTTATTATCTTCTCTATTTTAACTGGAATTGTGGAGTCTTGAAATTCAAATGGATTTTGGTGAATTATCCTACTTTAATAAAAACAAGAGTTAGTGTAAATGTTCATTCCTTTCCACATCATTTTTTAAATTAATTTATTTATTGAGAGAGAGAGAATGGGCATTCCAGGGCCTCCAACTGCTATAAAGGAACTCCAGATGCTTGTGTCCCCTTGTGCATGTGGCTTCCATGGGTCCTGGGGAATCTGGATCCTTTGGCTTTGCAGGCAAGAACCTTAACCACTAAGCTATCTCTCTAGCCCTTTTCCACAGTTATAGTCTAAGGAATTTGAAAACAACTCTTGCAAGTTGGGACATTATGCATAGAGACATTGCCTTTTTCCCATAACTCATGGCTACCCCCCAATGTAAGACCCACAATCCCCAACAAGGAGGGTCCTTTTGGAGGGGGAAGGACGAGGAGGAGACTAACGATGATGCCAACACGTGCTGTTTACACACTGAGTAGGAACATAACTAATAAGAAACAATAAATAAACAGAAATAGCAAAAAAAAACATAACTTTTGAAGTCTTTCACTTATAAAAATGACAAAAACACATTAATTGTAATCGAATATATGAACAGGTAATTGTATTCTTAACATTATATTGTCCTTTTGATTTATTCCCAATCTTCTCAAAACCACTATGGTCTTTTGATTACCAAAGCCCAAAATTTGGTGTTGTTTTTTTTTTTAAATTTTTTATTTACTTATTTGAGAGTGACAGACACAGAGAGAAAGACAGGTACAGGGAGAGAGAGAGAATGGGCACGCCAGGGCTTCCAGCCTCTGCAAACGAACTCCAGACGCGTGCGCCCCCTTGTGCATCTGGCTAACGTGGGACCTGGGGAACCGAGCCTCGAACCGGGATCCTAAGGCTTCACAGGCAATCGCTTAACCGCTAAGCCATCTCTCCAGCCCCCAAAATTTGGTTTTGATGTCATTATTTTAAAGTTCTATTCTTGTGGGTTTTTATTATGATATATATATATCCACCTAAATGTATGTATGCATGTATGTATACATATTGATTTTTCTCTAAATGAATACAAAACAGAAATGGCTACTGAAATATAATTTATGTTCTATAGGACGTATGTGCCCTATAGAAATTATATATCATATTAAGTCTTCAGGTGTGCAATAGGTATTTCTATATAGATTGAATTGAACTTCCTTTTAACGATGACGTTTTTCTCAGATTAGTGATATTGAGCATTATTGATATTATTCTAGGCATTTGATATATTGCACCACTTATATTTCACTGCTATTACTGTATTCAAATTGCCACAAACTTTGCAGCTTAACACAGTATTCTTACTCTCTCAGAGCCTTTAGAACTGAAGTGCTGCCCATTGGTGATTTTTTTTTTCCTCTGCATATTTATTTTTGTCAGCTTTTTACAGCTGGTGTTTTATTTTATTTATTTATTTATTTTATTTTGGCATTGTGTTATTCTATGAAACTCAGTGGAGGTGCCCATGAGAGGTGGACCTGAAATGAAAATTTCACCTTCACAAACTATGCTTACATTGTCCCTAAAGCCCTATTTCACCCCATTTCTGAGTAATTCTGGTTACTGTTCAGGCCTTCAAAGAGTTGAGTTTTCTCTCTCATCAACAGTTAGCATTTGCTGTCATTTGAATTTTTTTCCAAGAAATAGTCGAGTTTGCATCTCGATATGTTAGCTAAATGGGCTAGAAAATACTTTTGAGGACTGGAGAAATGGCCCAGTGGTTCAGAGTACTTCCTGTGCAAGCATAAGGACCCGAGGAGACAGGAGGTCATCAGGTAAGTTCCCCCAGCAAACACATGAACCCCTGGGCATGACCACACATTGTGAAACTCACCCTGTGTGGAGCTGTGTATAGAGAATCACAATACCTGTGGGCCTCTAGAACCTGAACAAGGCTCTGTGTCATATCAGACAGATGAGCAATGGAGAAGCACACTCAATGTTCTCTGCTCCACAGGCCTGCCCACCAGGTGCTACATTACAAATACAAAGGTATTCAACACACACACACACACACACACACACACACACACACACACACACACACGCACACGCACACCATACCACACCACACATAGTGCACACCAAAGTAAAATAATACTTCACAGAAAGTCTGAATTCTACAGCTGGAGAAGAGGAACTCCTGGCATGGACCCAGGAATGATTTGTGCCATAGTGACACAAAAACTTAATCTCAGGCAAATAGAGTGTGTAACTGAGCAACCTCGTAGGGCAAACTGTGACTGGGAAAATGCACAGGGAAAGTTCAGTCTGTCAGTTATACCCTTAAAAAAAGTTCAGAGCTGGAGGGATTTCTTAGTGGTTAAGGCATTTGCCTGCAAAGCCAAAGGACCCAGGTTCAATTCCCCAGGTCCTACGTAAGCCAGATGCACATGCACAGGCTTCTGTAGTTTGTTTGCAGTGGCTGGATGCCCTGTCATGCACATTCTCTTTCTTTCTTAAATAAATATATAAATAAATAAATAGATAGATATAATATTAAACAATTAAAATTAAATAAGAATATTAAAAAAAGTTCAAATAGTAGGAAACCAGTTAAGGAACTTAAAAGATAACAAGCACAACTGGAGATCATTTATATGGGTAACCATCACAGGAGTTCACACTTGAAAGAGAGGAATAGTGAGAAAGAAAGAGACAAGGAAATGTTTGAACTCACCTCATGCATGGTAGCTAAGGTCTCTCATACTGAGCTACATCTCTGCCCATTGTAATTAACATTGTCTCAGGAAACATATAGTTGTTTTATCAAATATTAACCATTTATTTATTGTATAAGCATGTAAAATCTGCCAATCTGTTACTTTAAAATAATCATGTATTACTGTCAGTTATAGATTATAGACATTAGAAGGAAACTTCAGGTGGTTGCAGAAAGAACCAGACCAGGAGGTTTTGGAAGTGTAGCAAACGAACCAGTGGGTAAGAGGGCTGGTGGACATGTTTCAACACTATGACTCCTGACACAAACTATGATTAATAAACATTTTATTTTATATATTGGTACACATAATTTGAAGGAAATTAAAACACAGGTAAAAATGCAGTAGAATAATGTGTACATCCTCATTTAAATTTAAATTAAAAGGCACATAAAGGGTATTATTAGACACAGATAATTACAGTTTCATCTCTGATAAAGAGGCAGCCACCAAACAAAGACATTTATAACATCATGCCATTCTGTCCCCTAACTAGAAAACATTCAGACTCATTTTATTTGACTCTATAAGTCCCTTATTGGTTTAATGCAAACCATGAAATGGCACAATATGTCTGCATCTGGTGAAAAGCCAGATAAGGTATATGTTTTAATGTTGGAGAATTTATGATGAACATATACCCTGGTGAAATGAAGAAACCATTTCAAAAGTAATTTGACAAAACAAGGGGTAAATTACAACTTTCTTTTTTAATGTTTTATTTCAAAAATATTTTATTTTTATTCATTTATTTGAGAGAGAGAGAAAGAGAAAGAGAGAGAGAGGAAATGGAGCACCAGGGTCTCCAACCACTGCAAACAAATTCCAGACACAGGTGCCACCTTGTTCATCTGGCTTATGTGGGTCCTGGGAAATTGAACCTGGGTCTTTAGGGTTTGTAGTCAAGTACCTTAATTGTTAAGCCACCTCTTCAGCCCCTGAAAGTACGACTTCCTGATAGACTAGGTTAGTTATAAGACAATATTAAGCAAATTTGACATTTCTGAAGAAGCTACTTTGAGATAAATAAGAACTTCTGCAATAAAGCACAACAAAACAATCTATGTGGGTTTATTAAAAATATCAAGTCAGACATTTTGGCAAATGATTTAACCTATAAGCTCTCACTTTGAAATTCTTTATTAAAAATCAAAGTTATTTGTTCACTGTATATCACCTCAGGCCATTTATTATTCCCTTACTTCCAAATTATTTAGTTCCCTCATGTAGCTTTATATTCTTATTTATTATTGTGAACCAGGAAGGGAAAGAGTGAGAGGTAGAGAGAGAATGGGCACACCAGTGCCTCCAGCCACTGTAAATAAACTTCAGATGCATGTACCACTTTGTGTATATGGCTGTACAAGAGCACAGGGAAATTAATTCTTGGCCATCAGGCTTTGCAAGAAAGCACATTTAACCACTGAACCATTTTTTTTTTCTGAGTATTTTTTTCTGTTTTCTCTGCCTACCCATTTCTTTACATAATAAAATATAAGAACATGAAAATACAGAATGAATTATTTTTGGCTTCATCAATGACTTAACCAAAACTTAATGAAGCAACTTTAAGCTTACTTGTTAAAAATGGAAACATAATAGAGAGTTTATTTTTAAAAAGATTACATTTGGAATTTTCCATAAATTTTGCTTCATTTTTTTTCTTTTAGATGTAACATAGCTTATCTTCTTAGATGGCATGTTTTTTATGAATAAATGGATATTACTCATGTGCTCCATCAATAAAAATTGTTTTTAAAAAAACTACCATATGATAGCATTGGACAGAAATTTCACTGCTCTTACATTGGAAGAATCTAGCAGCATTCGAAAAACTCGCTCTTATTTCTTACTTTTGACACTAATGGGAGTTTTCAGTAAAGACTTCAGGTCCAACTGATGCATGAGCCCAGTCGTTGCCCTTAATTGTGTTTGTAAATTCAATAGCTATTATAGAAAGAGACATTCTTGACTGCACTTTACAAAAATTATTATAGCTTCCAGACCATACTTTATTCATTCATAATTTCTACATGTTCTAAAGCTGTCTCGTGTTGAGTAACTCAGAAATGTATCCTTGTCTCTGATCGACCTTGAGAGGTTTTATTCTGCCTCATGAGCCGCAGACGACTCAATACATTTTCTCTAAATCTACCAGAATGTTATTGCAAGTCTACCAAAAGAATGAATAAAATTCATTTTATCTTATGTAAAAACACATGCACAAAAGGGGCTTGCTGAGATTGTGTAATGTAACATCTTTTCATTTGGTGATATGCCTTTAGTTGAAACCATAATTTGAATTCTGAGTTTTTAATTTTCCTGGGATTAGTTTCATGCTCTGTGTAGGATGTGATGGTTTGAATAGATGACCCCGATATATGCAGTTTTTATTTGTTTGTAGTTTGCATCTGCAGCCACCTGGCTGGAGGCAGTGTCACGGGGTGGATCTTAAGGTGTGGTGGTGGGTTTCAGATCTCAATCTAAAGATATGCAAAGTGTGCCTAGCTGGAGATCCTGAAGTGCTATGCTATGTGGGTTTAGCCTTGTGCTTGTCTCTCTCTGCTTGGTCCTGTGAAAGCAGGCCAGCTTCTGCTGCCATCATGAACTTCCCTTGGATCTGAAAGCTTCAATAAATATCCCTTCCTCCACAACTGTGCCTGGTCAGGAAGATCTGAAGCTGTCTGCTACATATTCTTTTATGACTGGACATCAATGAGGAGCTTCAGTTGAAGACAGTAGACAACTGATGAATGTCAGTGTGCAGTCTTGCTAGGCTAGGTGTACTAAATGTGTCCTTGACTCACGTTTTCAACTTTCAATGGGTGCTTTAGGAAGGGAAAAAAAAAAAAAAAAACTATGGTAAATGAAACAGCATTTGTAATAGAAATTGAAAGGATGCATTATACAGTCTTTCCTTTGTTTAGACAGGCTCTCCCAATGGATCCAGTGTTGCCTTTAAACTTGCTCCGTAGTACAGGCCATCCTTGAATCTGTGATCTTCCTCCTTAATTATTCAAGTGTTGCAAGCGCTGATCACTCTGCAAAGGACACACCAGGATTTTTTTTTTTTAATTTCTTATTGAAAAATAAATTTAGTCATTATTCACACATTTATATACATAATATTTAATATTGAAAATAACATTCTGAAACATTTCCAATATTTGGGAATATTTTTATCATTGGTTCTTCTGTAAGAATTTCCCACTGTCTTTCAAAACATGTGTCACATAGTTAAAACTGAAATGCAGGTGCATCTTAACTCAGTGTATTTGAGGAGCAATGTCATAATGCATTCTGTTCTATGCTCTTGTCTCTGGTTGAGGACACCCGACCACTTACCTCAAGGTTCTCACTACCAGTGACTCTGTCAGGATGCTGTCTCCCCAGCTTCATATCAAGAGAACTTAGCAATATCAGCTCCCTTATAAGGCAAGCAACACAGGAGTAGAGAAGGTGGGCCAAACTCAGGAATATTTATTTTCTCAACTATACCATAATTGATTTACACATACAGAACCAGGAATTCTTCTGTGCATTTCTCATCCAGAATTCAAACCCGTGACACTCACACAGTCCTACTTTGCCAGTTTTCTTCTGAAAGAACATCTGCTTTTTTATTATCTCCCACATTAAGATGTGCCAAGGAGCTCCTGTCTTCCCAGCCTGTGTTCTTCCTTCTGACATCAGATTCTGCTCTTCACAGGGCTGATGGAAACTATTGTGGCCTATCGTTGTTGCCTTAACCAGGAAATCCAATCAATTCCAAATGATTCTGGACGTGTGTGTGTGTGTGTGTAGTGTAAAGGTCTAGGAAACAAATCCAAACAAAAATATTTCTGTGTGTGTTAATAATTATCCAATGTAGAAACACAGGAAGGCAGAAATGAAGGGATATGAATGAGGAGAAAGGAAAGAAAGGAACATATGAAGGGAAGCTTACATTCTTTTGGCCTTTGTCTGGTTTCTTATTTTTTATGTATGCATGATGGCATTTTATTTAGTTACAGAGTCTAACTAAATTATTTCATTTTCTGAATAATGTCCACCATCCCATTAAGCAAAATTGACCAATCTAGGAAGACCTATATCATAGTTTCTTTCATTCACAGGTCCTAATTTTTTTTTTCATTTAATATAATATATTTAATGAAATTTATTATCACATTTTAAGTGAAGAATCCAACAATTTCCTGTTGCGCAAACACTTAAACATTGTACTGTGTGTGCATTATACAATGTATTACAACATATGATATTCACCTCATATACACATCACAAAGCGAAACACACACATTAGCAAAGAAATGCAATTTTTTTAAATTTTTATTATTATTTATTTATTTGAGAGCGACAGACATAGAGAGAAGGACAGATAGAGGGAGAGAGAGAGAAATTGGCCCCGCCAGGGCTTCCAGCCTCTGCAAATGAACTTCAGACACGTGCGCCCCCTTGTGCATCTGGCTAACGTGGGACCTGGGGAACCGAGCCTCGAACCGGGGTCCTTAGGCTTCACAGGCAAGTGTTTAACCGCTAAGCCATCTCTCCATCTCCAACCCAAGAAGAGCAAATTTTGACTTTGGATATATTTGTAATATTTCTTGTTAAGTAGAAACTTCATCTGGACCCATAGTGTGTTAGTGCCCTCACATCCCTCCCTCCTGGACCCAATCCACTGGGGGACTCCTCAGTGCTCACCACCCCTGACCCCATGGAAGCAGCACTCCTGCTCATTCCGCCATTTCCTCAGTGGTCTCGCCTGGACTCTAGTTGATGTGTGAGGGGTGTTTCATCTCCTGACAGAAAGTCAGATACCTTTTCTTGTTTTGTTGGTAGAGTCTGTTCGTCCTGGGTTCTCATTGCGCTGAAAATGAAAAACAAATTCTCCAGTGTAGAGTGAGATCAGCACAGGTTAAAGGGGAAAATCATGGTTAATTTATAGTGATCTTGATGAGTGTAGCATCTCTTTTTGACCAAAAATTAGTGGGAGCTTCTCCTTGGAGTCCATAATCCTGGTCTCTATAGGATTCTAACTCGGTTCCCACTTCCAGCATTGGGATCCTTTCCACTGAGAAGATCTCACAGCCAATCAGGAAGACACTGGTTGTCCACCTAGGCTGGGGGCCACAGTTGTGTACCTCTTGTCCGGCTGATCGCATTAGTATAGCAGTGTCCTCTGCTTGCTCACAATGTCGCTGGCCATTTCCCCCAGCAGTTCCTGTATTGCTTTAAAGCACTGTATGGGCTAACCATCTTGGAACTGGATTCCTTGCAGATTTCTCCATGTTCTGTGTTGGCAGCAGGCGGGTCCCTTCATTTTACCTCAGGCTGGTAGTCAAATGCTTTTACAGAAACCTATCTTGTTTGGGGGCTCTTGCAGGTCTCTCCTATCAACAGTTGAATGTGGATTGTAACCCCTTTCTGATACTGGGTGTTACAAACCAGAACCGAGTGTTTCATGGTTGGTCTTCATCCCACCAGTTCCAGGGACCTTCTTTTCAGAGAGCTACCCCATATTGTTAAAGAGGATTATGTGTTTTAGTCTACTAGCTGGGAGGAAGATTTCTGGGGTACTAGTTCCATGTGGATTTAGTTTTGTGTGTTTCCCCCACCCTGGTATTCACCTCTCCAAAATGCTTCTGTCCCTATATTCTGTCCCTCAAGTTGTCTGGAATACCCATGCATTATCCCTTTCTTCTTGCAAACAACAAATAAATAAATATCTGTGCGGGAGAGATGGATTAATCATTAAGGAATTTGCCTACAAAGCATAGGGACCCAGGTTCAATTCCCCAGTATCCATGTAAGACAGATTCACAAGGTACACATGTATCTGGAGTCATTGGCAGTGGCTAGAGGCTCTGGTGTATTCTTTCTCTCTGCCTCTTTCTCTCTTTTCTTCTCTCAAAATAAATACATAAATAAAATAGTATTTCAAAACGAAATGGAGAAGAAACTAAGCTAATCTCCATAATAGGGAAACTATAGGCAGAATATATAATATAATATACATATGTTATAATGAAATATTAAACATGTATTCAAATCAGAAACTGAAATGAAAGTGAAAATGACAAAAAATCTCTATTTCTGACCTATTAAGTGAGAAACATATTCCACTTGATTCTTGATCAACGCGTGACCTTGGAGGACAATGATCACAGACATTTTTCTCCTCAAGCCATTCCATTGCTTAGAAAATCAAATTCGAGCCTTTTAAAAATTAATACTACATTTTATTCCATAAGGCAAGTAATCCAAAGCACATGACAACAACAACAAAAAATTACATATAGAGAGGTGGCTTAGTAGTTTAGGTACTTGCTCGCAAAATCAAAGAACACAGACTTGATTCCCCAGGAAACATGTAAGCCAGATCACAAGGTGACAGATGTGTCAAGTTCATTTGCA
This sequence comes from Jaculus jaculus, assembly GCF_020740685.1. Lineage (NCBI taxonomy): Eukaryota > Metazoa > Chordata > Mammalia > Rodentia > Dipodidae > Jaculus > Jaculus jaculus. The sequence goes on along the minus strand of NC_059116.1, from coordinate 10,707,553 downwards.
GTGGCTGGAGGTCCTGGTGTGCCCATACTCTCTCTCTCTCTCTCTCTCTCTCTGATAAATAAAAATAAAATATATTAAACAGATTAATGGGGGTAGAAAGAACTTAATGAGGTCAGGCAAAGAGATTGAGGAAAGGAAGGGTGGAGGAAGGTTATAATCTAAGAGGGTAGGAATCAGTCTTATGGAAACTTATTTTTTTGTTGTTGTTGTTGTTGGACAATGACACAACAAGGAGCCATAGATTGTCACTAGACAATTTCCAGTGCAAGGGATAGGATAGCGTCCAGTGAGTTGTTGCCCAGGTGGGGGCTTATTTCCCCTTCCCAAAAGCATTACAGGCCATTGCCAAGGCTCTTGGTTTCCCACCAGGAATAGATGGTAAGACCCAATTACTGAAGAAAGACTCCACATGCTTGGACTGCAAGGTTATTGATAAATCCGGCTGGAGCTGAGATGAAAACATCCTCCTTGAAGACCACCTGACAGAAACCTGGACGAAGCTATGCTTCATGCAGCTCCACGGGAGAGAGGGAAGTCACCAGTGGAGAGAAACACTACAAGACTTAACTTTGGCAAGCCAGGCCAAATGAGCCAACTAGTGCAATAGTGGCATGTGTACTGTGGGAGAAAACCAGTTGCTCTCTGATTGGCCTGAGGCTCACTCCACAGGATGGAATACATGCCTGATACTGAAAACATATGAAGGAGGAAGTCATGAGCTCTAGGAGTTTGATGCCTGGTGGTGTCTGCTAAATGCATATATGATGCTCACCAAACTGCCTGTTATCTTCATATATATATATTCATATATTAACACTACTCTCACTTTTGGTTAGAGAGGCTTCTATTTTCAGGATGGTGGTGATCTCTGGGATGACTTAAAAGGCACCACAGTGCTGAGAAGACATGACAGAGGAGTGCTCAGTACTGAAACATCTCTATCACACCTTCCAAGGCTCAGGGTCCATTGAGGAAGAGGTGGTGGGAAGAATGTAAGGGCCAAAGGAAGGATAGGACTCCTTACAGTGCACTGTTGTAGACACAAGATGGCCTGGATATCCATGACCTCACAGTGTTTGGCATGACATGCACAAAACCATCATAATAGGAGGAAATGGTGATGACACCCAAATAAAAGAGAGAGTGATTGAGAGGGGGAGGGGATATCATGGAGGGTGGAGTTGACAAGGGGAAAGTGGGGGCGGGCAGAAATTACCATGGGTTATTGTCTACAATTATGAAGTTGTCAATAAAAAGTGAATTAAAAAATAAAATAATAGAGGGTAGGATATCTTCCAAGTGAATCCAGTCATGGTTTTGATGACCCGTTCACAGGTTCACAGTGTTTCTATGACAAGGAGTAGAAAATGAGGATTTTTTTGTTGTTGCTTTTTTTGGAGGTAGAGTCTCACCTACTACTGGCTCCTGAGAGCTGGGATTAAAGGCATACACCACCACGCCCAGCTACAAATGGGTTTTAAAATGTGCTAATACAGCAGATACATTATCCTTCATGGAACACCTAACACAGATGTTGGATTGATTCTTTTATCCATATTTGCTTTACATACATAAAATCAATTGCTCATAGAGCAAACAGTCCTGGGGTGGGGAGGGCAGGGAGGTAGGCTGGTTTTGGCCAAAGGTTTAGTGTGTTGCTTCTTACTTTTGAAGGTGGTAGCTAGATAAAACATAGGCTTCATATTCTCTCCTTTGTCAAGAATGAGCCAAAGCATCCTATTTGATGGCTGCCCTGAAGTAACGTGAGAGCATACAGCACATCTTTTGTTTTATTGGTGGGCTGACCTGATTTGGTTTATGGAGGCATGTATACTTCCTAGAGACAGCAGAGTTCTCAAAGACCAGGAGCATCTTCAGTCGTAGAGTTAGATTGCCTTTTTCAATGATCTGTTGCTACTTTGCTTTCTGATATTTTTGTATGTCAACAATGCTGCACATAATGTGCAGACTTGCCTCCCTCTCACAATTAGATGAAATGTTTTTTGAAGAAAATCTGGCAAAGAAAAAAAAAATAAAGCAAAATGTCATGAAGTCTACAAACCCAAATCTATTTTATTTTAGTTTATATTTTCCTCATTGTGTTATCGTGCTGAGGTATTTTTAAGCCCTTAGATTAACAGGCTCTGGAGCTGCAGAGATGGCTTAGTAGTAATGACTCTTCCTGCAAAGCCAAAGGATCCTAGTGAGATTCTCCTAGACCACATAAGCCAGAGGAACAGGGGGGGATGTGCATCTGGAGTTCATTTGCAGTGGCTAGAGGCCCTGGCATGCCCATTCTCTGCCTCCTCTCTTTCTCAAATAAATAAATATATAAAATAAATTTATTAAAAAACATGTGTCACTAAACCCAGTTCTTATAAAAAAAAGAAGATTAATAGACTCTGCCATGGACAATTCAAGCAATTGCCCATCAGTTGTGAAATTTCCTTTATTCTACTTTTTCTTTACTTTTTCATCCCTTTCCTTTTTTCCCTTTCCCTTTCTTTCATTTCTCAAATCCCAACTGCTTCCTATTAAATAAAACATGGTTTGTTATATATGAAAGTCTCATGCTTGTTTTTATCTGTAATATTGAATTCCATACATTTGGGTCTTTCCATTAGGAAATGACTCAAACTGCTACAATGGAATCCACATAACAGTGGCTCAAAGTGATGTTTCCTTTTTGTCATCTAAGAATTCTGTGGCTCTTGATGGAAAGTCCCATCATCTTTATGTCCTACGTCATTGTATTTTTTATCATTGTCAAAATTACACATACTACATTCAAATATAGGACAAGGATCTATTATAGAAGTATGTTCCTTTTTACAAGGCAACATAAAATTTTCTTTTTAAAAGAAAATGACAATTTAGCTCTTAAACATCACTTTATAGAGCTGCATTACAGCAAACCATCCAAGCAGGAGAAACAAACACTTGGCAGTTATCAGGCTCAGCTAAAGCCAAGGGTGATTTCTGCCTGGGGCAGGGATAGAAGTTCTCAAGAACAAAGCTTGCATACTGTTACCCAAAGTCCAGCAGGAGGGTGTCTTCTGAGCTGGGTCTAAGAGCTTTAATTTGAATGTATCAAAAAATCTCCTGTTATGTAAAACTAAGTCCTTGAATTAGACAAAATTACTTTTATGCATCCATGAGACAATAACCATGGTATGCATTCAGAATGTCAAGACTTAGCTATTTCAAGTTGAGCAATAAATCTAATGGTATAGCCATTAATGTACTTTCTGTGCTATACTAAAATTCACTGGTTCTGGAGCCAGACAACATAATGTATTGAAGAAAATGAATGTTTCTCATCTAATTTCCCTAGCCCAATACTATGCTAATTATCATTCGTTAATAGCTGTAAATGACAAACACTACTTCTCTAAAATGAGAATGATGTTCTATGATAATTAAAGAACTTGGATAATTTTTCATCATTAGAACTCCTTGTGTATACAGTTTTTTCTAATAGAGCAGACCAAAAACGTTCCTGACCTGTGATTCATATATAAAATATGAACATGTTTAATAATAGAATATGTATTTCTGTTTCTATAATTTTATTTATTTATTTACAAGCAGAATGAGGTAGAAGAGAGACAGAGAGAATGGTGCACCATGGCCTCTAGTTGCTACAAATAGACTGCAGATGGAAGAGTCACTTTTTGTTTTTGCCTTTTTGTGGTTACTGAGGACTTGAACTTGGATCACCAGGCATTAGAGACAAGTGCCTCAATCATTGAGACATCTCTCCAGCCCCAAGAATATGTATTTCTTATATTGATGAAAGTCCTGAAGGCTAAGATCCTGGTTCTTCCGGCTCATTTGTCACCTTGAATACTGCGTTCTCCCAGGGTGTGGAACATAAGGACAAAAAGAAAATGATATAGCCCATTCTCTCCAAGAGTCTTGTAAGACATTAATTCACTTATCAGACCCTGGATAGCTTCATCACTTCTTAGGAAGCCCCAACTTGTCATATTACCCCAGTGAAGAGAAAGTCCTCTCATGATTTTTGGCAGGGACAGAACCTTGAAAACATTCTAGTGGCTTCATATTTCTGTAAGAATAACTTGGATCCACTTAGATAATGAAAGAAAATGACACCATGTTTCTAACCTGGAAATTAAGGTAGGAATTGGAGGTGGAGCAGAGCACTTTATATTTATCTGAAACATCGAAGTATCTCTTGCATTGAGATTTTGATTCCACCACTCTTTGAAGGCCTTTCTAGAGAATCGTAAGAACAAAAATAACTTTAAGGGCATGTCTAGTCCACCATGATTTGGGAGGAAAATCGTGTCCCTTTTACCCTTTCAATATGCCGCACTTAATATATATATATATATATATATATATATATATATATATATATATATATATATATATATATATATACACATATTTATATATACAGAATATGTCACAATTTTCTAAATAAACTATTTAAACTTTGTTGTCTTTGTTCTGAACTCTATCTTTTGATAAAAAAAAAAGAACCAAAATGTCTCTGGAACAGTACCAGCACACAGAATAAAACTTACATGAATTTAAAAATTAACATTAAAAAGAAAAAAAAAATCAACCAATGTGGTAGAAAAAAAAAAACTCACATATTACAAAGTTGCATTGAAGGACTTTTATTTGGGTAATTTTGTATTTATCTAAAAAGAATCTAGTAGAAGCTTATTATATTCCTGATCTCTTTTGTTTTTGCAGTAATTTCACTTAAATGATATATGAAAAAAAGAAGTAGATTAAATACCAACAAAATAAACCCCCAGTATATCTTAGAGTAGTTTTCTCTCTCCATCACAATGGTCATTTCTTCTTTGCGTGGGTTTTATACACTACATTTTATATAAAATATTCTGTTAACACTGTTTGTCCCAGGTATTACAAAACACTGATTGCATGCGTGCCCACGTAGAAGCTGGGAGTGAATGCCTTGAATGACCCTTCATTCCTCACTGTTCCTCGGAGAAGGGTTACTTCCCCCCAGAAGTGCGACCAGAAGTGTTACTGTTGCTGTTGTGTTTTTCGAGAGAGGATGTCGCTATAGAGGTCTTTAACTCTGTGTTCTGCTGCCAGATAGGCTTGAGGTGTTGACTGTCTTGGAAAATAGAATGTAGACACACAATGCTGGCTTACTTGAGTCTTGTTGAGAAGACCCAGGAGTCTCCCACCAGGTTCTCCTGGACCTCCAGTTTGGGAAGAAAAGCGTGACACACAAACTACAAAATTCCACGAGTGCCAACCTCAAGAGGCAAGGCTTATTCACCCTTGTGTAGGTACGACCAAGCTGAGGCAAAGTTCACAAGCAGCATCACTCACCCTCATCCTGGGGGATGACCATAGGGGAGGAGTGTCCAGCCAGCCCATTAGGGGACCACAGCCCAGGAAAGTTTCCTGCAACTTCTGCCCAAACTCCTCCTAAGTTCCGGAAGCAAATCATGAGTCAACTCAGGTGATATTGTCTAGTAGCCCCAATGCTTGGGGTAATTTGTCAGCAAGTATCATATCAGAGCTAACCTGGAACTCACTATGGCTTCCAAGTCGGCATCAAACTGAAATCCATTTTCCAGTCCAGGATTACTGAGCATTCCCTGCGAAATAGCCATCTTATAATTTCCTCTGGAATGCACCAATTCTCAGCTGGGTGAGATAAAAAGACATTCAGTGTTCGGCTCCTGGATGAAGGCAAAGCCTAGATGAGGGTGAGTAAGAGCACTTGTCTGTGCACTGTGATCCACACATTTACAATTCCCTCTAATGTGATCCGCAGCCAGTGTCCCAGGGCAATGTCCTCATTAGTGTTCATGGCTCAGCTCATCCCAGACTCTCTTCATCACTCAGTCTCAGTTCTCAAAGAGATTAGCTGCCAACTTTGAAATCAGAAGTGTTGAAAATTTTATGTTAAATAGGAAATAAGGAACCATTAAAATAAATTATGAAGAGGAGTTTGAATGCACCCATCATCAAGAAAGGATAAGATTTGGAAACGATGGGATTGCTAATTAGTTGGAGTCCGTAACTCTCAGCGTACACATGGATCTACACTGACCTCCTACATCTATACCCAGACTATCTGTGCTTCAAAAATAAACATTAATGTTAAAAAAAAAAGTGATGGAAATTCTGTCACACATTTTGAGGTTACAGTGGTCTCCATGCACAAGTGCTGAGACCTGAAGTAACATTAAGGTTCTGAATGTCAGAGATCACTGAGTCTGTCTCCTTCCTTGACCTCATCAAGGACATTGCTCAATCAACTCTGCATTTTACGTCACAGCCCAATTCTTCAGTCTACAAATGTACCAGTGCTTCTGCTCAACCGGAAAATAATAAATAAAAAATTGTAACTCTGTTCAGCTCCTGCCTCCTCTCTTTGGTTTGCTTTATTGGAAATGTCCTATACAGACAGTCTTTCTTCTGTCTACAGCTCTTCTCATGACATTGTATCTTGACTCACTTGATATGTTTGATGACAGAACTCTAACCTGGGTGTGTGAATGTGACCCATGATTTTTCTTTTCTTATAAAATTGAAATCTGCAGCTTTCGTAGCACTGTGGAAACTGTCAGAAAGAGGATGCCTCCCTTGTCATTTCTACATATAAGGTTTTAGGACAAACTACCCCATGCAAGTCTCCACTGTGGACTCATGCTATCTGCCTTGCCTCCAAACAATCATTTTCTATTCATTCATTTTGAGCAATGACTTATCATTTTGTCTTTTTCCATCTCCTGCTTTGTTAGGGTTAGCTCCTCTGATGTGCCTGTGATAATTTATTTCACTTATTTTTGGCTTTGTTTTCTGAGGCACATTCCCTGTAGCTCAGGCGGACCTCCATCTTGCTGTGTAGCCAAAGCTAGGCCTTGCATTTCTTACCCTACCGTCTCTTCTTTCTCCAGTAATGGGATGACCAGTACCACTATGCATGCCTCTAACAATTATTTCTCCACTTTGTTTTATCTTTTTTTTAAAAAAAATCTTATTTGCATTTGTCATATATGTGTCACGGTATGTGGTGTGTATGTAATCATGTGGAGGCCAGAGTAAAATGCAGTGTGTTCTCTTTGATACTGACCATCACATGTTTCTTTGAGATGGACTCTCCCACAGAACTGCAGGTTTTGTTCATATTGCATTGTCAGTGTGTCCCAAGCAATTCTATGGTCGCCAAACCAAGCAGGACTGGAATTACCGGCACGGATGCATATGCCCAGCTGTTTACGTGGGAGCTAAGAACCTGAACTGACATCACATCAAGTTGTGTTTGTATGCTTTTGTGTGGAACACATTCTTAATACCTGAGCCGTTTTCCCAGCCACTAATTCCTAAAGTTTAACATGAATATGCACATGGAATTCTATATTCACATGTCCCTCTATAGACTTTTCATGAATTTCAGTCAATTATGCACAGATGATTACCAAGGTGATGAGGTTTCTCACAGTCATTTTGTATTCAGTGTGGTAAATGGCAAATTTCTCATCTTTCCTTCAGAGTCTGCTCCTACCACGGGACCATGCACCTCAGCTAATCAGTTATGCCTGTCCACTTTGTAGGTCACATCATCTACTCAAGTCTATCGCCCCCTCTAACATATCCTTACCACACTCACTCTGTACTTCCTTCAACGTGTGTGAAGATCTGGTTTCCTCTGACTTCAAGGATACTTTTGTGCAGCATGTCACTATTAAACTCTTCTGTTATGTGCTGACATAGTTCATTGTGTTTGACATCACCACTGCGTGTGCTTTTAGTGCTATAGGCTGAACTAAGGGCTTTTCACAGTCTTTGCATGATCTTTACCACTGAGCTTTCCATTGGTCTCCCTTCATCCATCACTTGATACAAAAACAAGAGAAAAGATAATATGAACAACTAAGGCCTTTGCAGAGAAAATTGAGAAAATTGAGGCTACTATTTCAGATTAAAAAAAAATATTTTTATTTTTATTTATTTATTTGATAGTGACAGACACAGAGAGAGAGAGACAGATAGAGAGAGAATGGGTGCGCCAGGGCTGCCAGCCACTGAAAACGAACTCCAGATGCGTACGCCCTCTTCTGCATCAGTCTAATATGGGTCCTGGGGAATCGAGCCTCGAACCCTGGTCTTAGGCTTCATAGGCAAGCCCTTAACCGCTAAGCCATCTCTCCAGCCCCTACTTAAGATTTACTTAAGATTTAAACTGAATTATGATGACATATTCCTGGATAACATAAAAATACATAATTCTAAAAGAAATCAGATTCATAAATTCCGTGATGTGTTTTCAATTAGAATCCAAAAATATTAAAACTGTTTCTTCCATATTTAGATGGAATAATCATACAGATTACATTTTCCTAAAGGTTCATAATGTAATTTATTCATAATATTCATATTTTATGAACTAGTCTGAAGGTCATAATTGAAAGACAATGAAGTAAATTGTATCCTTTGTTCCTGGATTACACTGTTTATGTTTCATTTGCAATATGGGAGAATTGCTGGTTAAAACTCTTATGCCCTCTAAAAGACTATGTTCTAGGGTCTAGGGGTGTAGCTGAATGGTAAACTATATGTTTCCCATGTAGAAGGTCTGAGGTTCAATAGACAGAACCACATTTTTCCAGTACCAAGTTCTTTTTCAAACCAGTGTGTTTATATAAAATATTTTGATTTTGTCCCAAAATAACATCTCCTCTATCCATTTTCATATGTAATGTTTTAATTGATCATTCCATTTTTTTTCCTTTTTTTAAATTTATTTTTATTTATTTGAGGTAGAGGCAGAGAGAGAGAGAGAGAGAGAGAGAGAGAGAGAGAGAGAGAGAGAGAGAGGCAGATAAAGATAGAAAGAGGCAGATAAGATAGAGAGACAATGGGCACTCCAGGGCCTTCAGCCACAGCAAATGAACTCCAGACACACGCACCCCCTTGCACATCTGACTTACATAGTTCCTGGCAAATGGAACCTGGGTCCTTTGGCTTTGCAGACAAGCACATTAAAGGCTAAGCCATATCTCCAGCTCTGGAAAAATATATATTTTAAATATTTTATTTACTTATTTGAGAGAGAGAGAGCTAGAGAGAGGAAGATGCAGATAAAATAATGGGCATGCCAAAGCCTCTAACCACTGCAAATGAACTTCAGATGCATATGCTCCCTTGTGCATCTGGCTTATGTAGGTGCTGGGGAATCGAACCAGGATCCTTAGGCTTCATGGGAAAATGCCTTAAGCACTAAGCCATTTCCTTGGCCCCTGGAAAAATAATTTTTGATTAAAGTGATAATTTCCTAAACTTTCAAATTTCCAAGAACATAAATCCTTATTTTTCTTAAAGTAGATGATGTTGTTTTAAGGTGTCTCATTCTAAGAAGATATAAGTATTCAAAGAATGCATTCTTTACTAACATTATTGCATAGTGATGTTTCTAGTCCATGCACCATCACACATACTGTTTGAATTCCTAAACATCTTTCCATTTCCTCTGAAAATACAAATTTGAAGCATGTCGTCTTCATATAAATACTTTTTTACATTTCTAATATTTTTCATAGAAAGAGAAACCCATTGACTTTCCCAACCTTTTTGGTAAGACAAGTGATACCCCAAGGACATCACATATCAATGTTCGTTCCCTGTAGAGAAAGTGTAAGAAAAGCCACATTTCATGGGGTCACTTACCATATCCTAAAATGCTACATCCATCAAACTGAAAAGGCTATATTAGTCTTTATAGTTCTCTCTTTCTAAATTTAGATATTCTATTTCATTTACTAAATTATCACATCCGTCAAGAGATGAGGCAAAGTTCCTGAGCAACATGCTGTCTCAGGCAGGATTGTTCAAGGCCACTTATCACTTTTTTTGACATTACAGTATGAACTATTATAAAAAGACTTTGGTAAAGTAACATTATGAATGCTTAGAGGAATTTGTTATGGAAGGGAAATACGTGGAGACAAACTCAAAAGGCAAGTGTGATTCTCATAATTTGCCCAAAAAATTACAAATAAAAGGATCTCAAGATAGCCTTGATACTGTAAGCAAAGGACACTCAACTGAAGAAAAAAAAAATAAATAAAAGCAAACATTTAGCCTATGATTTGGAAGAAGGACTCCCTAGCACAGTGGGGAATAATTCAGGGAATATTATCTTTCAGTTACTCCATTAGAGACTGCCAGTGCAGAGGTTCATTTATCAGAAATATATCATGGAAGGCAGTTTAAAAATATCCAAATGATAGATATCCCTTCCTGTTTTTAGAATAAATGGCTTACTGTAACAGTGGAAATTTCCAGTGCCTACTTCAAATCCTTCTGGGAAAAATGAGCTCTCACAGCCTTTAAAATCATTCGTCTATTCCTTATGGCTTTCTTATCTCTCAAACTTGATTTTGTGAAATGTCTAAGCAGTTTCAAAATGTTAACCATCATGTTTGGTAAGAATAATACATGTGCATAGTAAGGCTATGCAATGTTGTTTTTTTTTTTCCTAATTAAGATATAGACATGTTCAAAACCCAAATGAATCTAGAATAAGTCCATAGAAATCATTTGGTGTAGGAACAAATTTTCTATTATAATGATACTATTGACATTGAAATTACAGCACACAAGCTGTGCATTTTAATAGCTACTACAAGTATGAAGCATATAATTTTGTTTTGTAAATGCATGAGTATGTGCTCATCAATAATTATGAAAATACTAGGATGCCCACCAATAAGCAGAATAACCTATATTTCATTATAATATGAAAATCATTACCCCATTAGCAAAGCTTAGTAATTAGCAAAACTGAAAAACTGACCATTAATAAATAAGATTTAGTTCCTATAGAAAACAATATGTATGAGAATGCAAAATTTTACATTAATTTCACTCAAGCATTTTATGATACATTTACACAGGAGGATAAGATGTCAATTGTATTCAATGCAAATAGGTGGGATTTAATATGCATATAAGTCTGGCAAGTGTAAATGCAATTCTTTTAAGAAGCTGGTTTTCTTTTTGTGCACACAAATGGCTATGAGAAAGAATGATGGAAGCAAAAAAAGAAAAAAAAAAGTATTTTAAGGACTATCATTCATTCGTTTATCCAGTAAAAGATTATCCTTGATTAAAAATTTGAGACACTTATTCTCATATGAAAATAAACACCTTGATTTGTATTTGGCTAAAAATGTCTCTTAAAGTAAGGTGTACTTTAACAGAGACCTAGAAGACATATTAAATAATGTAGATGTGAATATCATCAATAAATAAAAATAAACATTAGTATTAACAGACTAGAGTAATATATTAAAGGAAAGAACGTGGTGAACATATAACAAAGTATCAAGTAACAACCTGACATTGAGTGAAATATGAATATAAAAAAAAATTAGGGGAGAAGTTGAACTTTCCATTCAACACATATATCAAAATAAGTACTGGATAACACATTTATGACATCCCTTTTCCCAATTTTTATTTATTTAATTATAAAATATTTACAAGAAACACATTTTTAAATATTTTATTTTATTTGAGAGGGAGAGAGACAGAATAGTGGTGCCAGAGCCTCCAGCATCCGGTAATGACCTCCAGACACATGTGTGTGAATTTGGCTAAGTTAGGTCCTGGAGAATGGATCCTGGGTCTTTAGGCTTCACAGACAATTACCTTAACCACTAAAGACATCTCTCTATCCCACAGAGGTATTGCCTTTCCCAAGTAACTGACTACTGCTCCCACAATGCATAACCCACCATCCTCATTGGGATAACCTGTGACCCCCAATGAGGAGGGTCACTTTTGAAAAAGGGTAGGGATGAGGGAAAGGGTGTTACCAAGTTTAGTGGTTTCCTTACTAAGTATGCCCATAACTTATAAAAAATGTATTTTTTACAAGTTCTATGGTGTAATTTTGTCCTTTTATACCTAGTGAACAAAGTAATCATACTCCTGGTGAGACTACAGGTTAAATTTGCTCAGAACAGGTACTGATTCTGTTGCCTATGGTTCCAGGTACTTCCTGAAACAGGTCTCAGAGCATGGGGACCATGGGCTTTCTGTGGATGCTGCACTCTCCTTCCTGTCTCTGTTACCATATGATACATATGAATTCTTTGGCTTCTGTTTCTTATGTCTGAGATGGGCATTATGATGTTGACTGTAGCCAGATTGTTTCCTTTCTCACAGTTATTTATATATTTATTCATATATTTTGGGCATACTTATTATGGCTACATCATATGTCCTTTTCCTTATCACTGCCTCCCTTCTGCTGGGGACCCTCATTTGTAGGGTTGCGGGTATAATCCATGGGATTGTGGGTTATGCATTGTGGGAGCAGCCATTAGTCGTTGGGGGCAGGCAGTTCTCCTGTGCATGATGTCCCAAGTTGTGGTTCTTGCAATCTTTCTTCCACCCTCTTCTGCAAAATTCACTAAACCCTGTTGGGAGTGTTTTAAGTCTACTTCAGTGATGAGCTCTTAAGAGCCTTTTGATCTCTGCCTTGGTTCTTGTTGAATATCTTCAGCATCTGTCTCCTTCACCCTGTCACTGATTATCAGGCTCACCATGGAAGCTGCCTTCTTGCTCATCCCCCAATTCCTCTGTGGTTTCAGCTGGGGCTTGGCTGAAGTGCAAGGGGTAGTTTATCTCCTTGGGATTTGCTGCCTTGTGAACAAGAATAGATTCTCCAATGGAGAGTTAAGCTAGTATAGTTTAAATGGGACAAGCACTGTTAATTTATGGAAAATTTGATATATGCAACCCCTCTTTTAGGCAAAGACTAGTGAGAGTTTGACACTGAAGAGGAAAATCTTTGTCTTCATAGGATTCTAATCCTGTTCACAATTCCAGATATGGGTTCACTTATACTGAGTGAATCTCTTTGCCAATCTGAAAGGTATTGGTTACCCACCAAGGCTTTGTGCCACTATTACACTGGTTTGTACATCCTGCCAGGGTTATGGCTTCTGTGTAGCTTAGGCCTCTGGTTGCTCAGACCATGTTTGGCCACTTGATGGTATAACATTCTCCCATGTGACCGTATGGCAAGCAAGCATGAATTCTGTGGCTAATGTATGTTCTGGTTATATTATACACTGTTTTACATGGTATCAGTGGTAAGTACCCCTAGAGGAAATGCTGATCACATGTGGACAACTACTGTGCCCAGCTACTCCCCAAAGCACTGGAGATACATGCAATTCCAAGTGAGTGCAACTGTTTTTGTTCTTCAGCTGTGGATGTGGCTGTGTCATGTCCGACACCACCAAGTTGGAGTTCCCAAGTTTGCTCCCCAGACTCCACAGAAAGCCCAAAGCTGTAGTAGGATTCTGTAACAGCAGCACAATATTGCTGAAGGAAAGATCATAGGTGGAGATAGAATTCCCCAGAAGAACCACAGAGAGGTGTGAGAATCCAGAGCGGGAAAGCCTGTCTCCAATGAGATGCACAGGCAAAGTCAGCCTCCAACTTGTCCTCTGACTTCCACGCACACACGCACACCTGCACTCACATGTATGCACAAATAAACGTTCTGGCAGCTGGAGAGATGGCTTAGTACTGATGGGGTTGAGGCATTTACCTGAAAAGCCTTACAACCAGGGTTTGGTTCCCCAGTATCCACGTAAAGCCAGGTGCATGGCGTGGTACATGCATCTGGAGTTCATTTGCAGCAGCTGGAGGCCCTCGTGCACACATTCATTCTGTTTGTCTCTTTTCTCTTGTCTCTCTAGTATTGCAAATAAATAAATAAAAATATTTTCAAAAAAAGAGTTCTATATTTTCAAATTTTTAAATTGTATTTTCTTACCTAGTACAATATTATGAAACCATACTTTAAAATTACACGCCCCATGAACATTAATAAAACAGGAATCTTATTTTTAAGAAAAAATGGCTTTACTTATTCCTTTACTCAAGTGACTTTTACAGCATTTGCTTACTTTTGTGCATGCTCTCAATTGTTCTTATTCTAATAATGATTTGGCGGGCTGGAGAGATGGCTTAGCAGTTAAGCGCTTGCCTGTGAAGCATGAGGACCCCGGTTCAAGGCTTGGTTCCCCAGGTCCCACGTTAACCAGATGCACAAGGGGGCGCACGAGTCTGGAGTTCGTTTGCAGAGGCTGGAAGCCCTGGTGCGCCCATTCTCTCTCTCTCCCTCCATCTGTCTTTCTCTCGGTGTCTGTCACTCTCAAATAAATAAATTTTTAACAAAAATTAAAAAAAAGATTTGGCATTTTCCATGAATTTTGGGCATGAAACCATCATATTTGTTGCAAAAGTGTATTCTTCTCTCTACTTTAAAGTTTAATTTTCCTGATTTTTGACAGAGTTTTACAGAAGCTTCCAATAGTATAATCCATTGATATATTATTATTTCTTATATAATTGATTCATTTTGCAAACTATCTATATAGTCTCCTTTTACTAAATATTTAATTAATTTATTTGAGAGAGAGAGGGAATGGGAACAACAGGGCCTCCAGCCATTGCAAACTCCTCATGCGTGCCCCACCTTATGCATCTACCTTATGTAGGTCCTGGTGAATTGAATCTGGGTCCTTAGGCTTCACAGGCAAACACCTTAACTGATAAGCTATCTCTCCAGCCCTCTATATAGTCCTATACAGACTTTTTTTTCTATATTTTCTTTCCTATCCTATCTCTGCATCTCTAGTATTTCTCTTGGCTGATAATCATTGTTTCAGTTTCTTGTATTTTTGTTTCTGTGTATGGTTTCGCTGCTACTGATTTATGAGGAAATGAAGAGCCTTGGAAACATACCATCTTCACATGAACTTTTATTTGACATTCAGTTTCGAAAATTAACATTTATTGGTCATCTATTTCATGTCAGGTGTTGAGGATAAATGGCATAAACATATTTTATTTCGGGGCATACCTTTGAATCAATCTTTATAGTAAAAGACATACAAACCAAAAAAGAATGATGAATAAGCAATAAATCTATTTGAATGCCTGTGAGACAGTAGAATAATTTTACTCAACCTAGCTAGGTGGAGTTTGGAATGTTCAATAAAAGTTTCCTATAAAGTGAATGGCTCTATTCTTTAGACTTTATGATTTATTTTCACATTGGTCTTTCAACTTAACTTGTGTTTCTTGAAGGCAGATGGAGAATTCACTAAAATTGTCAAAAGTGATACTGTGTCCTGAAAAACTGGAGTCCTGAAACATCAAACTTTAGATCAAATTCTCTTCACTTTTACTAAGAATATTTTTTTTTTTTGTACCATGAGCTAGTTATGTTAGTTCTAACAATAAGTAAAGTTCTATATGGTGCTCTATTCATTTAACATAGCCACTTGAAATAGTAAGGCAATTGTAGGGATTTTGCAAATCTTTTCTTTTTTCCATTTGAATTTCTCTGAAACATAGTGTGCATACTGTTGTGCCCACTATTTCTCACTCACTAATTAAGTGGTGGTTACAGCAAATCTTCAGTATGGCTGTAACTATTTGGAGGACAACACTAGACAGGAGGAAGAGGGAAGGAATGTTCCTATCTAGATAACACTTTCTATTTGGGTTCAAGCTATGATTTCAAAATCTCATTAGTAATAATGGTCCATTATACCACTGAAGTAAAAGCCACTAATCTGTAGTCCAATTAATTCTAAAGATTCCTTTTAGAAGAATGAGTCAGGAATCTCCCCACACACTTAGTGAAATGCCCCCAAAGTGGACAAACCATTATCTGCCCCTTTGCTCCTAACCTCACCTTATCCTGCTACTTTGATTTTTTTTTTTAACCAGAAAATCCCTTAATAAAGTTACTATCCATCCCAATTAAATTGTGCAATGTTATAGACCCGTGATATGTTCTAATAGATTCCTCGTTCTCTCCTAAGCATGTCTGAATCCATAATCTTGTAAAGAACCCGGAGCATGTGCACACTTTAATGTCATTAGTGATGAAGCTAAAGCACCAAAAGGGGCAAGTTCAGGACAGAAATTGTTAGAAACATAGTTGTGAACGTCTCCATTTTAGAAGCAGAAATTGGATTTGAAAAGACATCAAAATATATATGAAAACACCAGGGGTTGATTATATTCCCCCACAACCTCCAGAAACACATCAAAGAAAATCTAACAAGCAACTTCAAAAGCCAGTTAGACTCACTGTGAGCTGCAGTTCAGGAAGAAGGGGCCTGTTAAAGGGCTTATTGAGGAAAATGGCAGTAGCCACAGATAACACAGGAAGTCTAACCTACAAACAATTTCCTCAAAAATATTGCCAAAAGATAATATAAATTTCACCTACAAATTGAAGTAACACCAGAGTGTGCTAGAGGCGTGAAGGAGAACAAGGAATTTAAACAGTAAAAGAAAACTTCAGTTCATTGAAATTGCATTCTTGACATGCTGAAAATAACGGTTTGTAACATGTTAAAGAAACCGTAGAATTATTGCAAATATTTAAATTGAACTACCTAAATTAGCTATGATTTTTAAGAAGTCTGAATTCAGTCATTTCACTTAGAAAAGTTTTGCTGCATAAATTACTTTCTCTTTAGAACTAAAATTATAAAAGCTATCTTACTTTATAAGAAAGAATGCAAGTTCTGTGTTACATTTTAAAAATATTTTAATGATGGAAACTATATAAAGAATGCATGCTCATTCACAATGAAATCAACATACAAGATTAACAGAAACGTATAACATTCACAGGCATTTTATAGCTGTGAGGTAACTCCCATTAACACGTTCCTGAACATGTTTACTTCACAAGGAAAAAAAAAATCACATAAACATGTTGAGGCATTTTTTAATGCTATTGATGTGTTTATCTTTTGAAGAAAGCATTATAGATTAGAGCTGAAGTGGTGTGGTCAGAGACCTCTTTCAATATCCCGGAATTGTTTTGTCAGTCTGTTGACTTATCATGGCTTCGACTTGAGTATATCTCTAGCGATTGTTTTGCTTTTAATGAATCTATTTTACTCAAGGCTTTATCCATATCCCATGAATGGGCTTTCCACATTCTTTGATTGCTTAATATATAAGTAAGACTTTTATCCCAGTTCGACATATATTTATAAGGTGTTCCAGGCTGAAAACTTTACATTAAATTACCTGAGAGTTCTTCATTGTTCTTCTAATTAATTAATTAGTTAATTAATTAATTAGTTTATTCATTTATTTGTTTGGGTTTTTCAAGGTAGGATCTCCCTCTTGCTCAAGCTGACCTGGAATTCACCATGCATTGTGAGAGCAGGAGTCAGTCATTTTGGGATTGTGAACAATGCCTCAGAGTGTACCTCCCCAACCTGTGGCTCTTGCAATTTTTCTACCCAATGAGTGTTGAGCTTTCAGTAGCTTTGGGATTTCTGCTCTGGTATATGTTGAATATCGTTAGAGTATATCTCTGTCATCCTGGTGCAGATTGAGAGGCTTGCCCTGGAAGCAGCACCCTTGCTGTGAACTATGAGGGGTTGTTTATCCCTCTCATTACATTCTGGAAAAGAAAAATAGATTCTCTAATAAAGAATGAAGTAGTCAGCATAGGTTAAGTGGGGTAAACATTATTAGTCTGTAGAAATTTTAATGGATGTAACTCCTCTTTTGGCCAAAGACTAGTGGGAGTTTGTTACTGGAGAAGATAATAATGGACTCCACAGGATTCTGACCTGGTTCCCAGTTCCAGGTATGGATTCCTTGCCACCGAGTGGATCTCTTAGCCAATCAGAAAATTATGGGTTACCCTCCAAGGCTGGGTGCCTCCATTTCAGGAGAGTGTACCTCTTATCCTGCTGGCTGCTTCTGAATAGCTCTGGTCCCTGCTGCTCACAACATCGTCGGCCTCTTTCCCCCAGGACCCGGTGTCGCACTTTGCAGGGCTACAAGGACTCACCATCTTGAGACCGGCTCCCTTCCAGATTCCAGCCAGGTGTCTCGGTGTTCTTTGTCAGCAGTATATGGTGTCTTCAGCAACAAAGTCTTGCCTTTTACTTCGGGATGGGTAACCAAGTTCTCTGACAGAAACCTGTCTTGTTTTGGGAACATAATAGGTCTCTGTGATCAACAGTTCAATGTAAGTAGCAACCAATTTCTGGTATTGGGAGTTTTAAGCCAGAGCCAGATGTTTTAGTTTAGACTTTATCCCACCCTTCCAGGGCCCTTCTTACCAGAAGATTCCTCTCACAGTACTATTGAAGGTTGTATCTTTTAGTCTAGTATCAAATAAAAAGGTGTCTGTGGTACCAGTTCATTTTGGGTTTTGTGTTGTGTTTATTTCGCTTAAGCTCCCATTCCCCTCCCTCCAAGCCCTCCCATCTCCTTTACCTGTCCCTCAGGTTGCCTGTCAGGTACGCATGCAACTCAAGCTATTCCAGGTTAGAAACCATTATGAGGGAGAACACCCAAAGTTTGCTTTTCTGTGTTTGTGTGAGTGCATTCAGGATGATCTGTGCCAAGTCCATCTGTTTCCCTACAAATTCCGTTACATCACTTTTTTTCATACTTTTTTGTAGAATTCCATTGTTTGAACATACCACATCTGCAGAATCCATCTGCCCAGTGAGGGGCACCTGGGTTGACTCCAGCTCATAGCTAGTATGAATTGGGCAGCTATAAACATGGTTGAGCAAATCTCTATACAGTGAACAATGGAGCCTTTGTGGTAAATGCCCCTCAGTAGAATGACTGGATCTGTTATTAGCTGTTTCTATCTTTTGCAGGAATCTCCTTATTGATTTCCATAGTGTTTATGCAAGTTTGCCTTCCCACCAACAGTGAATGACTGCTCCTCTTTCCCCATATCCTTGCCAACACTATTGTCATTTGATTACTGAAGTAAGGTGGAAACTCATAGTTATTTTAATTTCTATTTACTTGATGATTAAGGATGTTTAACATTCATCAAGTCAGTATTAACCATTTGTATGTCTTCCTTTCAAAACCCCCTACTTAGTTCTTTGCCCCATTTTTTCCCCTGTGGATTGTTTGAGTTTTTTACTCTTTAGTATTTTACTATATTTTATTTATGAGGGAGGGAGAGAGAGAGAGAGAGAGAGAGAGAGAGAGAGAGAGAGAGAGAGAGAATGGGCACACCAGGGCCTTAAGCTACTGCAAATCAACTCCAGATGCATGCACCTCTTGAGCATCTGGCTTATCTGAGTCCTGGGGAACTAAACTGGGATCCTTTGGCTTTGTAGGCAAATGCCTTAACAACTAAGCCATCTTTCCAGCCCTATTGTTTAGTTTTTTGGGTTCATTCTAAATTCTAGATACTAGGCCTCTGTCAGGGATATAACTAGTGAAGATTTTCTCCATTCTGTGGGTAATGTATTGGCTCTTTTTATGTATGTTTGTGCAAAAGCTTTTTAGCTTCATGAAATCTCGCAGGTTGAAGACTTCCTGAAAAATACCCTAGTAGCCCAGGAAATTAAACCATCACTAATTGTTCTCATATCACATTTCATTTCTTTCTCTTTTATTCTATTTCATAAGACGTTTTATTTCCTCACCATTATAGCCTATGCTTTCAAGAGTAATGCCCACATACCACTAATATCCAGATCTCTGGCTCAGAAACATGTTTCCAGGAAAATGGGTTCAACAATACTTCACTGAGAGTGGTCTTTTTAATACACTCAAAAATGAGCCTTTTGATACAGATCATGTGTTTGTTGGTAAGAATATGGGCTCTGTATCTGATGGTAAGTGCAGTGCTGATAGCTTACTTAGGTGCTGGAGAGATGGCTCAGTTGAAATGATGCTTGCCTGAAAAGCCTCAGGACCTGAGTTTGATTCACCAGTACACACGTAAACCCAAATGCACAAGGTAGCACATTCATCTGGAGTTTGTATGCAGTGGCTAGATAGCCTATCATGCCCATTATCTCTCTTTCTATCAGTCTCTTTCTCTCTCTCAAATAAATAAAAATATTTTTAAAAGCATTTATCTTAATGGAAAACTAGCTCCACCTCTCACCCTAATCATAAGACTGTGGTTAGATTATAATAAATACAGCTATCCATGTGTGGATCTTCAAAGACAACAAAGTAAATGCAGCTTGAAGCAAATCCAGAATTCAGCAAAGGTATCTTAACTTGGCATACTTGGAATAGGAAAAAAAGTGAGTCATCAGATGTTATATTGCTAAGGGTATACTTGAAGTTAACATAAGATAAAATATCTATTATATATCGTTCATGGCACTGTTGCATGTACAGAGTTGATTTGAACATGCCTTAAGTACTCAGGAATGATTTCTAACTACCAAAAGTCAAGAAAAGATATATGAATTCAGTAACAGAGAGTGAGCATAGAACTAGAAAGGAGTAGGATGTTTTTTGTCTTGTGGAAAGTACACCCACTTTGTTCTTTGAGATGCAACTTAGGAAAATGCTGAGTAGTAAGTACAGTAGTGAGAGATATCCTGCATTGCTTAGAATCCTAATGCTGGCTGCAATCTTTAGCAACTATTATTGCCAAGACACTTGCTTAAAATATTGTGTACAGGATGAAATTCGTAATAGTAAATGGTGGTTTGAATCAGATGTCCCCCAGAAAGTAGTGTGCATGCACATCTGGTCTCCAGCTAGAGGCAGTTTGGGAGTTGGGGCTGCAGAGGTCTGTTGCTGAGGCTGACCTCACTGTCTTGCTGCCGTCTTCTACCTTCTGTGGCTGAGGCGGCATCCAGCCCCTGATCCAGGACCGTCCTCTCCATGCTGCCACCAAGCTTCCCCTCAAGAATGTTGGCAGAAGAAAAACAAATACCTTTCCTCTCATCTACTGCTTTTTCCTTTCAGCAATGTGCAGATGACCACCAAAAGAAAGGCATCCAAATAAATGAGAACGTTTCGCATATAGGTGTAAAATATCAGACAAGGCTGAATACAGAAAAAAAATTCAAATAAACAGGCAGATGTTTAAATAACTAGGAATGGGAAAATCAATAAATTTTAATACATCAGAAATAACTCTGTATCAAAAGTCCTCACTAATAATAATGCAGGTTGTGAAATGAAAGAAGGAAATAATTTAGTTATTTTATCTGGGAGGGACAGTTATCCAAAATAGAGTCTCCCGCAAATAAGCACAAGAAAGATGCGCCAGCCAATAAACAGAAAACTGGACAAGAATCCAGCATCACTAGTTTTATTAAATAAGATGCTGGAATGGTCCAGGGATTTAGTAAAGTACAACATTCAATAAAATTCAAAGCATGGTTACATTATTAATAACAGTCATAGTGAAGTGTGCTGCGATGTCAATTTGACTAAATTTAAAAAAAATGTCTAGGAAGACAGTTAAACATCATGGATAGATACATAAGAATACAATAAGAAATTATTATTCCACTTGGTGGACATAATGAAAATGATATATTGTCAGTGCCATGAGAAAATAACACAGCCAACTAGATAAGGATCTGGATAATAGGACAAAGAAGCAAATGGAATGGTATTCTCTGTCTCTCTCTCTCTCTCTCGTTATCTCTCTGTCTTTCTCTGTTTCTCTCTTTCTTCCCTACTTTCTCATCACCCCTCCCCCCCATAGCTTTCCGTTTTCTGTTTGGCTGCTGATGACCAGAGCCTCCTCCCTGACTTCACACCCCATACTGCTGACTTCCTTGGTTCTAGGCCCATTGAATATGAGCTAAATAAATCGTAACATTGATCCCCAGTTCACAGTAGGAAGACATGGGTGCCTTGCTTTTGTAATTGTATGATCCAATTCCAAGAATGATTCCACATTCTGTTCTTTGACTTCGATGAACACTGACTAATGATAGCATCTTTATACTTCTCAAGTGAAATTGTACTGCTGCACTGTTTTGGTACATGGAGGATATACACAGACTGAGGTTCAGTAGCCCTTCTCTGAGGCAGATAGGGTGAAGAGATGTGTACAAAGATGCATCTGAAGATGGATGCAGTTTAGATCAGGCACATTATTTCCATAATGAACACTTACATTGCACTTTTTGCATAGCTCATACAAAGTCCCAGGGGGCCTAGCCACATCTTGTACTTCCTCCTAGAGATTCTTCTCAGATTTAGTCATATTTTATTGGACATTGGGGTTATTTAGCAAGTCCTATATCAATCAATATGTTTATACACATTTATCCCAGACTCTATGATTGATGAATATTTACAAAATTTAATACAAATGCCAATTCATATTTATTGACAAAATGTATTAAATTTTAAATTCTTAAATCAAAACCAAAAGAGAATTAAGATGGGTGACACTTTATAGTGTCACCTTCTGTCCAAAGTGATATCACCTGTACAGATACAGCTCCTTCTGTCTGCAGCATCCTCCATAAGGGAATGTGTGGAGAGAAGTTCCAATTCTCAAGAGTATACTTTGTGGAAGTTATGTTAAACTATGCAATTCTAATTATGATTAGGTAGAATATATTCAAGTTATGATACTGATCTTCAAAGGAAGATACAAAATATAGGTTAAATATTATAAGTCATACACAAAGTCCAAACTACATATACCTAAGGAGTAAGGAAAGAGCAAATGCTTTGGATAGATTGTCATTTCGCTAGAGCTAGCCACTTTGATTACTCAGATATGAACACACTCTTGAGATATCGAGAATACTATATTCCCAGTATGACCAGATTGGTAATGCTGTCTGATTTATGACCCCCAAGATGTACTAAAGCTGGCCTGAGAAGAGCCAAACATAATCACATGCCTGTCTGGAGATGAACATTTCCTTGTCAGAAATAATGTACTATTTTCCCAGCCAGTAGCCATTAATTGTAACTTAATTACCAAATCAGGAGGTAAGGGAAGCAAAGAAATACTGTTTGTCGCATTTGGATATTTGCCTAGAAAAATATTTATGATCTTTACTGCTTTTGAGAAGATAATGAAGTAGAATGCACAAGTATTAGACAGAGATGGACCAAAGGTAGTGAATGTTCAGAACCGCCACTAATGTCATCAATTTCTTTTGTATGCTGTCAGGTTCTCCTGCCTTGCCCAGGATTTGCAGTCGACAGTGAAACAGTGCCAAGACTGGATCTGTGTCTGTCACAACCAGGCATACCCCTCCCTCATGCTCCTTTTTGGCACATGCAGTGTGGGACTTGGTAGACACACACACACACACACACACACACACACACACAATCTTCTTGTAGGCACTACACACAACAGATGCCAACTGCCACTTGTGGTTTGAATACACAAGCAATGAAGGCACATAAGTGAGCATCAGTGTTCAACACAAGTAGGTGAATATAAAGAACACATAAATAAATCAGAGATAATTCATAGTGGACATGCTGATTGAATGTAATATTCATGAAGCAAAGAGTATTTTCCAATTTGTCAAGAGAGGAAGGACAGAAGAGACGAAGCAAGCTCACCGTCCCAGAGGCAGGACCAGTGCAGTTGTTACCATTCCATCATCCTGCAAGCTGACTGAGCTCGTCTACACGGACCTCCAGACAAACATGAAGCCATAAAGGGAAATAGGAAATGGATCGTTGCCAAGAAGAGTACTTGTTTACCACACTGTGTAAATGGTAAGCATGAGACATGGCTCAGTCTGAGAAAAAGCTGCTACATAACCATGAGGACCTCCAAACTTCTTGTTGAAAATCAAAGCACACGCAACCCTTTTGGAATTGCCCTTCTGTAATCCCATTATGCCTGGCATCTAGTAGTCCATAAAATAGTAACACCTTTTTGTTTTTCCAAGAGTTATAATATTCATTGATCCAACAGAATAATAACACTCCTGCTCTATTTTATCTTCTCATTCAGAAATATAAAAGGTATGTTCATCAAAATTTGCAAAGTAACGAATGCCAAAATAAGATAAGAAGAAATAAAAGGCATATATCACTAAGTAGCTCAATCACTAAGTTAATTAATTCTCTGCTGTTTAAGAAAATTCAGCCTCTGGGGCCAAGTAGATGTGCATCGTGAAAAGTGCTTGCAGCTCAAGTACGAGGTCTTGTGCAAATTCCAGGCTGGATCTGCTTACTTCTGGGATCTCAGCATTGGGGAGACAGAGACAGGAGACTCCCGGGGGTTTATCAGATGGCTTACCTGACCAAACTGTTCAGTTTTAGGTGCCTTGAAAGATCTTGCCTCAAATACAGGCTGGAGAGATGGCTTAGCAGTTAAGGTTCATGACCCAAGTTCGATTCCTCAGTACCCATGTAAGGCCAGATACAGAAATTGGCACATGAACCTGGAGTTCGTTTGCAGTGGCTGGAGGCCCTGACATACCCATTCTCTCTTCCTGTCTCTTATGTCTCTTTTTCTTTCTGCTTGCAAATAAATAACTAAAACTATTTTAAAACACAAAGTGGAATCTGATAACAGATGTACCTTGAGATAGACCATTAGAGTGCACATGTGTACACAGGTATGCATGCTCACTCTCAGACACTCATGCGCCTACACACTTGTAAGCACACATATATGCACACACACAAATATATGCAAAACTTAAGAGTCAGTTTCTAAATATTCTTATGTTTTATTTTATAATACCAAAAGTCAGAGTGAATATGGTTCTTCATTTCCTATAACTGAATATTCAAGAATCACACTGATCTTATCTTTGTTTATGATTAAGGGTGCTAAATGTTATTCTTGCACTTGACAGTTACTGAGTTTCAATGTCACTAACGGTTCCTTCAGTGTTAATTACTGAAATCCTCCTATCCAGTGCAGATAAGAGTCCTGAATGAGTGCCTCCTCATGTTTAGAAAGCTTTGATTTACAGGGAAGTCAAACTAAATAAGGAAAAGTTGTGATTTATCCAGTCAATCACACACAGTCAGCTATAAACATGAGAATCATTTCAGGTAATTAACAATAAAACAATTCATTTTAAAGTTCACTTCATAGTATCTGGTAAACTGTGTGCCTGGAGTTGGTATAATTAGTTTAACAATCAAGAAAGAGTAGATTGTGGGAATTTGATTGCTATATTAATTGAAAGATCATTTAATAGTTGTAAATTTGTAATTATCTCTTTTTAATATAACTACTATTCTCAGGCATCAGAGACTTGGGATAACTGCCGCTTATAAAGGAGGCTCGAGACTTTATGATCAGTGCAGCTCTGGAAAACTTAGGCCCTTGAACTCTTGGTTTCTTACTCTGTCCAATGGAATTGTTAAATGCAATGATTAAAGAACATAGAAGACTCATCCATGAAGAGGTGCATAATATATACTCTCTCTCTCTTTCTAGGTTTCTTGCTATTTATATGTATATATAAAACTCTCTCGCTATGTGTGTGTGTGGGGGGTGTGTGTGTGTGTGTGTGTGTATGTGTATAATTTAAAACTACCAATTACCTATTCTTATGGTTTAGTTCAGTGCTATTCATTGGCATTTGGTAATATATAATATACATACATATATATTATAATATATATTATATATATATATGTATATGTATATATATAATTCTTGGATTTAACTTTGCATAATTGATAAAAATTCCCTTATTACCTTGTAAACTAAGAAGTCAATCTCTTTCAAAATATGTTTCATGTAGACACACAGAAACATCTGTAAAACATCACGAAGCTTGGTTCTCACAATATTCATGTCTCTTCTTTTAGTTGTGATGGCATCAGAGTAACCAGTACAGTAGCAACAGTGTTTGAAACAGATGATAATCAGCAATTCTCACTTTAAGCTGTTGGCATTAAACAATAGGTGGAAATAGTAATAAATAAGCTATTGTATCTAGAAATTACTATGAATTCATATTTTAAAAGTTTCCACACTTGTGTTTCAAGACATATGACATTTCATGAATAGGTATTCTGAGATTAAAACCACACCGTATTTTTAGAATGGTTACTATGTAGAGCTGATCACCTGGTTGTTTTCACTGTTGCATATTAAAATATTAGCATTATCTTTGTTAGTGAAGAGATATTAAATGAAACATTAAATATAGTCACTGTACTAAACCATTAAAATTATTTTTGATAATCATTTTACTATGATTTCCTTCAACCATAATTATAAAATACTATCATATATATTTAAATTACATTTCTGTTTTGTTTATAGAAGTGATATTATGAAAACTAATTTTGAGCAAATTTAACATCTAGTAATGTAAAAAAAAAAACAAAAAACTTATTGGGAAAAGTGCTTTGAGTGGCATTCCCTTAGAAGCTTATAGGAAAATATCTTAATTGTGCTGATGATATAACATGATTATATGCATGTCACTTATAAAAGAATTAAGCAATACTGCAGACACCTGGCTTCTCTCAGTCTCCATAACTACCTACTTCATCATATATCTGGGATTACAGGAATTTATAAACTAATGTTTAGATATAGCCAATCACCTTATAAAGGTGAGCTAAGGCTCAAGTTTATATTCATTAGTGTCTTCAACTATGAAAGCTATGTGCCAAAGTTCATGTTATATTTATGAGTTCACCTCTAATATAGGACCTAAACAATCAATATGAACTGTCTGTCATTATTCATAATTTAACTCAGGCATTGTGTCATTCAAGGCATACCAAGCAGAATAATAATTCAAGTGGGCTTTATGCTAAAGTATCCAATAGATAAGATTTTCTTTGGTCTCATTTTGACTTTTGTGAAAGCCTTACATAATAAGGGTTTGCTCCAGTTTTTGATATAATTCATAGTTAAAGCATTTCCTCTGATACTGTTTACTTCAAACTCATTGATCCACAAAGTAAATTAGTGTCTGAAAGACTAAATGAATAAATAAATTAATTAATATCATCTGTGGCCATCCTCTGTAATGGTCTCACAAAGTTTGTTGTGGCTTAATGAGTCATCACTTCATCAAAAATGGCGTGACAATGACACCGTTCAGCACATCCTTAGATCATCTAATCTGGGCGTACTCATGTGAAGAAATGGAGCTGCACTAACTCAATAAAATAAATCGGGATGGCTTGTCATGTTCATTGTGGAGGGTAAACTCTCTTGTAGTTATCTCATACTGCAAATCAGTGGTGGTGAAAGCCCTGAAGTGGTTGCTGTGGAGAACGATCTGCTCATCAGTTGTTCATGGCAAGTGGTGAAACCCAGACCATAATTATACTACGTTTTAAATATTTTACTTACTTATTTGAGAGACAGAGAGAGATAAGGAGAGCACCAGCCAGGGCTTCTAGCCACTGCAAAGGAACTCCAGATGCATGTGCCATCTTGTTCATTTGTCTTTACGTGGGCAGTGGGGAGTGGAGCGTGGATCCCTTGGCTTTGCTTGTACATATATATATATCCTGTGTAAAGCATTTTAAATCAATGAGAGGGCATGTTTTTGCATCACAGAATCTGATGCACTTTCTCTACCTCTGATGAAAGTTGATAATCGCTATCCTATACTTTACATCTTGCTCAATGTAGTAGGAAGCCACTATGGTGCTCATTCATGGAATCAGCTACAAACCTATGAGTAGATATTGCTTCCATTTTATGTCTTGAATGCTTGTTAAGGTGGCAAGAGACCATGTTTTTTAGGAACTCATAAAAAAAAAATCAAGTTACATTTATTCTGTTTTAATTTGAAATCCCCTGTTTCAGCACTAGAGGGTAACTATGGCTTCATGTAATGTGCTGATGAGAATTTTTTAATATTAATTTTTTTTTTTTTTTTTTTTTGGTTTTTCGAGGTAGGGTCTCACTCTAGCCCAGGATGGCCTGGAATTCACGACGATGGAGTCTCAGGGTGGCCTTGAACTCACGGCGTTCCTCCTACCTCTGCCTCCGGAGTGCTGGGCTTAAAGACGTGCACCACCACGCCTGGCTAAAAATATTTTAATTTCTTATTTGAGAGACAGACAGAGCCAGAGAGAGAATGGGCACACCAGGGCCTCCAACCACTGCAAAGGAACTCCAGACACATGTGCCACCTTGAGCATCTGGGTTAAGTGGGTCCTGGTAAATCTAACCTGGGTCATTAGACTTCTTAGGCAAGTGACTTAAGCACTAAACCATCTCTCCAGCCCTGAATATTTAACATTCATTAACTTAATTAGTCCTTCCATAATTGAAATAAATTTGAGAAAGCTAAAATTAACTTTAAGAAAGTTCCTGATTTGACATATTATAGAAACATAGGTTTAGATAGAAGTACTGGCAAAAATTTATAAAAGAACATATTTCAAAAGATGCTTTAAGTAGCATTTTTTTTCACTTCGGAAGTTTTTATGCTAACAAAGATAATAGTAGCTTGAATGAGAACTAATTCCTGCCGCAGCCTTCACAAGTCAGACAAGTTTCCCTCTGCAGTGTGATATTGTCTCTGAGAGGGGCTGCAGTAATTTTTATGCGCTGTAGGTGGCAGTATATGCAATTTGCACAGTAGCAGAAATCTTGCTCATCAGAAAAAGCAGTGAATACAGACCGGGAGAGCAGGTGAAGTGTCGAGAGCAACAAGTTTAGGAATTCATCAATATGTGAATTAGGTTTCATTGGCCTGAAAAGATGGTTCAGTGGTTAAAGGTGCTTGCCTGCAAAGCCTTATGGCTAGCTTCCCCAGTATGCAGTAGGGTCAGATGCACTAAGTGGCGCATGTATTTGGAGTTTGCGGTGACAAGATACCCTGGTGCACTCGCTCTCACTTTCTCTCAGAAACAAAACATGGATTAGATTTCATTACGATGTTTTGATATAGTTTTTGACCTTCTCTTTCAATATTTTTTTTCTTTATTCTTATTTTAATTCTAGACATCTGTATGCTAGGCAAAACTTCCAAGCTTCCCTGTTGATATTTCCCCATTCATATAAAGGAGCTGATTGATCATTGTATCCTTCTAGAATGCACAATGTGAAGATTAAATAAGATTCTGCAAACGAGGAGAAATCGGTGGGTCAATCAAGTGACCCGCATTCATTGGGAAGTAATGGAAACATGACTCAAGGTCTATTGCAGACCTAAACAACAGAGGGAGGGTTTCATTATGGCAAGTTCTGGGCCAACAACAGAACCTTATAGATGGTATTTCTCTGCTTTTACTGTGTATTTATTTATTTATTTATTTATTTTGCTACCCTCTGGTAGTGTTTTTGTTTGTTTATTTTGTTCCTGTGATAGATCTTTTGAACACAGAGAGAGTGTGTGAGAAAATAAATGAGCAAAATGTTAGCCTCAGGGAAACAGAGAAGGAAAGGTGCCAATGTCAAAAACTTTTTAGTGGCAATAGGGAAGAGTAATAACAAACAAAATAAAAGATCATTTACAAAAATATGTGTCCTATCAACCGGCTATGTTAATTCACTTTGAATATACCTCTTTTCACCATTTAAAAAAATGTCAGGAAAGTGCTGGTTTGAATATTTTCTCATTAGTGTTTTAGTTTAAATGGAAACTGTGAGTTAGTAGTACATAATTAATACTGTTAATCAAATATTTTTATTAGTAATGGGAAAATATAACATTTGTTTTGGGTAATATTTTTTCCAGAATATCTTGAAGTTCATTTTTATAAATTATTTTATACATACATACATACATATATTTCTCCAACTTGTTTTAAAAAAAAAAAACTTACATAGGAAAAATACCTGGTTGCCCTTACTCTCTCTTTTCCCCTATCTCAGATAAATGAAATATTTTAAAATATAGAAAGCCATCTTTGACTCCTTGCATTATGTGTTGGAGAAGTTTACATGGTGTGACAAGCATTTACTACCTTCTTAAAACATAAATATCAGTAAGAAATAAATCACTGTTATTTCTATAATTTATTACCATGTTAAGCATTTAGTTTCACTGAATAAAGTTAAAAGTGGAAAAAAAAAATAGTGGGATGTTGTAATGGATCTGGCTTTTCCGTGTTTATTTGGACAGGGAGTATACAGCTTTTTCTCTTTTCTATATAGGTAAATTGTCATCACTGAGGACTCCACTTTAGAGACTGAGCCCACCAAGCATGCACGTTCACTTCTGAATGGAGATGTGCTAGGTTCATATTCATCAGCCATCGGTACATAAGGGTCTGTTCTAAACAAACAACAGAATGTAACTGAGTTCCAATAATGGATTTCTGTGATAGAAGTGAAGATTAAAGTGTTTAAAACATGAAATGGTTTTGATAGTTTGTTTCTCAATTAAGAAATAAAACATGGCTATAGTAAATTTCTCTGAAAAGCTGTGATCAATGATTAAACAGAGACTATACATTTCCCAGATTTTAGTAATCTCAAATGTCTGGACTTCCTTTTTAAAAAATTTTTTGTTGGGCTGGAGAGATGGCTTAGCGGTTAAGCGCTTGCCTGTGAAGCCTAAGGACCCCGGTTCGAGGCTCGGTTCCCCAGGTCCCACGTTAGCCAGATGCACAAGGGGGCGCACGCGTCTGGAGATCGTTTGCAGAGGCTGGAAGCCCTGGCGCGCCCATTCTCTCTCTCTCCCTATATCTGTCTTTCTCTCTGTGTCTGTCGCTCTCAAATAAATAAATAAATTAAAAAAAAATTTTTTTGTTATTTTATTTATTTTAGAGCAACAGACAGAGAGAAAGAGGCAGAGATAGAGAGAATGTGTGCGGCAGGGCCTCCAGCCACAGCAAACAAACTCCAGACGAGTGTGCCCCCTTGTGCATCTGGCTAAAGTGGGTCCTGGGCAATTGAGCCTCGAACCGGGGACCTTAGGCTTCACAGGCAAGTGCTTAACCGC
The DNA here is from genome assembly GCF_020740685.1 of Jaculus jaculus. NCBI lineage: Eukaryota > Metazoa > Chordata > Mammalia > Rodentia > Dipodidae > Jaculus > Jaculus jaculus. The sequence continues at coordinate 10,676,888 of NC_059116.1, read as the reverse complement.
TAAGTCATCTCTCCAGCCCAGGACTTAGTTTTCACATAAACACAGCAGAATCTGTCCAGTCCAAACACACGATTGTCTTTGGGCTCTTCTCACAAAGCAAAAACAAAGGCACTTCCTTAGCTTGTACATAAGAGGTCTTAACTAGAGTTGGGCCAAACTTCCATACTATATGAGTCATTTTCTAGTTGCTGGGGGAAAAATGACCAACCAGAAGCTGCTTATGTAAGGCCGAGGGTTCAACGAGATGGACAGTATTCACTGGCTCTCACTTCAGACACAAACCACAGGCTTGGCTATTTCCAGAGACCCTCACTCTGGGCCAACTGATTAAAAAATTCAGAATTTTCCTAAACTTCTCTTTTAATTATTTATTTACTTTATCCTTCTCCTAGCCTTTTTCATTAAATAATTCACTAGAGTGAGTTATAACATTTGAGAAAGGTGTTCCTTTTCTAATTAGTATTAAATGGCCATAAGTCAGAATGAGCCCAAGACAGAGATACACAGTAAAGTCTGCGACAGTCACAAAAATGGTACTCCTTTCATCCTCTCCATATGAGGTCCAAACAGATCTTCCAGCATTTAAAAAAAAAAAAAAATTAGTTCTATTTATTTATTTGAGAGAGAGGGAAGGAAGGAAAGAGAGAGAGAGAGAGAGAGAGGAGGCATGCCAGGGCTTACAGCCACTGAAAACAAACTCCCGATGCTTGTACCACATTGTACATCTCACTTTTCATGAGTACTGGGGAGTCGAACTGAGATCCTTTGGCTTTGCAGTCAAGCGCCTTAACCACTAAGCCATCTCTTCAGCCCCCTTCCAGCATGTTTTTTTTCTTCTTTTTGTTATTAATTAGTTTTGTACTCACAGTAAACACAGTCAAATTGGTGCCATGGTTAGTTTCCTCCATGCCCTACGCCCTCCCCCTGACCCCTCCTTGTTGAGGTATATGGGTCATGCATTGTGGAGTTAGTCCACAGTTATGGGTAGGAGGGAATATCTCTGCATATCATGACCCAATGTGTGGCTCTAATAATGTTTCCACCACCTCTTCTGCAAGATTTCCTTGAGCTATGTTGCATTCATTTTGGGTCTGCTTCAGTGATGAGTTGTTGGGAGCCTCTGTGTCTCTGGATATCTGATTTGGTAGGAGTTGGTTGTTCTCTGTGTAGATCTCCTTCACCCTTGTGCTGGTACCACGTTCACCAAGAAAACAGCACCCTTGCTTGTTTCACCAATTATTCTTATTTTCAGCTGGGAGAATCTGCTTCCCTTCCAGAATTTTGAAAGGTAAATGTTAACCCAAGCTTCGGTGTTCAGAAATGCTACTAGGGTTTTGGTAGGTAGGCATGGTTCATGGGTTCTTTTCACCATGGTGATAGAACACGTCCCCTGTCTCTGCTCTCAACTGTTCAGAGATTGAACTGACCTCATGGCATTCAAAGCCCCCAACCCTATCATCACATGGTTGGTGTGTCTGGAATGTTTACCCAGAGTGCACCTTGAAGTGCCTCTTTAGATAACAGCATCTTGGACCCAACATGAGTTAGTCAGTGATGGAGCCTGTCAGAATCCAAGCTTAATAACAAAGATATTTCTGTCATTCGGGAAAATTAAAGGATTGAAAGGATGTTTCCAAGGAACTAGGAACCGGATTTTGCAGATATTTAAAAGTTAAAGTATTGTATACATGTGAACAAGTGTGTGCAGTGTGGTCATTGACAGATAGATAGATAGATAGATAGATAGATAGATAGATAGATAGATAGATAGATACATACATACATACATACATACATACATACATACATACATACATACATACATAGAGAGATACATAGATAGATAGATACATAGATAGATAGATAGACAGACAGACAGACAGACATAGATGGTATAGGTACATAGATATAGATATGTACTTAAATGTGGAAGCCAGAGAACAACCTCAGTGTTGTTTTTCTTAGATACTGTCCATCAAAGTCTCTCGTTGGCCGACAGCTTCACCACTTAAGCTACACTGGCCCAAGGGAGCCACCTGTTTCTGCCTCCTTGGAGCTTAAATTTGAGTTCTCGCCCCAACCCAAGTGCTTTATCAAACAATTGTTCCTCGGTATTTTGGGGAATGGAGCATTTGTTCCAGGAACTTTCAGAGATATCAAAATCTGGGAGTGCTCAAGTGCCTTATACCACATGGTGCAATATTTGCATACATCCCAGAATCATGCTTCCTTCTATCCTGTCATCCTTCTGTTGCTCAAGACACATAAAATATGATAAATGCTATGTAATAGGTGATAAACAAGCTTCCCTGGGGAATAACCAAGGAAAAATGTGTAATTGGTCAGTAAAGATGCATGTTATTTTCTGCCTTTAAAAATCAGCATTTAGTTAAATTGTGGATATAGAAATCACAGATATAGGACATAAGGCTGTATTTTAGCGGTTCAAATCAAAACCTCAATCAGCTTCTAGCTGGGTTATTTCAAATTCTGGAAATTATTTCTCTTCTGTCATCCTCGGCCCTTCAATCTACTCGATCAATACTCTTGCTTGTCTCTTTACAGATCACTTCCCGGCCCACAGAGTTCTTGATGTGCACGTAGCAGTGTGCATGTACATGTGTGTGCAGATGTGCTGTTCTGGTGCACATGTAGTTTATGAGGACAGAGGAGAATGTCAAGTGTCATCCTCTGTTACTTTCCCACATACTTCCTTCAAACCAAGTCTTTCACGGAACCCAGACCTACTACACTTTCAGTCAGACTGACTGACCTGCACACCCCAGAGGTTTTCTTGTTTCCTCTTCCAACGAGACTAGAGTTACAATCATGCACATACATGCCCCGCTTTTTAGATGGGAGCTAGGGCTTGAACTGAGACTCTCATGATATCATGGTGTGTGCTCTGAGCCAAAGAGGCATCTCTCTATTCCCTTAAAGAATGAATACTTTTCATGACCATCATGTTAGCTGTTATAACACTTATTTCCTATTTCCTTGCAAAGTATTACAGTCTTGTATTCTATCCTTTATCCCTTTGATCTCCTCACTTCAAACAAGATACTCTGCTGTCAGGAAAAAAAAAATGCTCCTGTCTCTTCAAAAATCTTTTGTACATCTCTGTTGACACACAAAATGTCAAAGTTAGATTTCTGTTGACTTTGGAAGCTCATCTTTGGCCGAGTAACAAAAGCCTCTAAGCAGTTAGCATTGTCTAGCTTCATGTTCTATAGCCCATTAAGAGAAGGTAGGTATCTATCTTAAATTAAAGTTAATCGGATATTTTCCTAATTTCATTATACTTACTGATGTGAGTTCATGAGTTTTCCATTAATAATATATATTTTAATTGGCAGTAGTTTATTTTAAGTGCACAGTATATAGTATGTGTCTTGAAGACTACCAGAAAATTGATATTCCTTAGTAAGTATAAAAAAAATTCAATACTTAGTTCCCCAAATTCAAAGGCTAAGTATATCTTCCATTTAAAGTTATACCTTGGGGTGGAGACATTGCTCAGTGGTAAAGGCACTTGCCTTCAAAGCCTAAGGTTGATACCTCAATGTTCACTTAAAGCCAGACGCACAGTGGCACATGTCTTTGGATTTCGTTTACAGCTCCCATTCTCTATCGCTCTTTCATCTCTCTTCTATCTCTCTCTGCTTGCAAATACAAATATTTGAAAATAAGAAAAAGTAAATTTAAGCCTTCATTAATATTTAAATTAACATATAATGTGATGGAGTTCCTTTGGAATTTTCATGCATGTATATGCTTATACATTTTTTTTCTTATTCATCCTTCTCCCACAGTACCTTGCCCCATCCCCCAAGCTCCCTTTTACTCCACTAAAAATAGGGATACTTTACAATACTCTAATCAGTGCAGGGTCTTCAAATGGAGATTTCAGGACTGGAGAGATGGCTGACAGTTAAGGTGCTTGCATGTGAAGCTAAAGGACACAGGGTAAATTCATCACTTCCCATATAAGCCAGGTGTACAAGGTGGCATGTGCACCTGAAGTGTGTTTGCAGTGGTGGGAGACCATGACACACCCACTCTTTCAATCTGCCTCCTCTATAATAAATGAATGAATAAATAATATATTAAAAAACAGAACCTGGGCTTGAGGGCTGGCTTAGCAGTTAAGGCATATGCCTGCAAAGCCAAAGGACCAACGTTCAACTCCCCAGGACCAACATTAGCATAAGGGGAACACATCTGTAGTTCATTGGCAGTGGCTAGAAGCCCTGGTGTGCCCATTCTCTCACTCTGCCTCTTTCTCTGTCAAATAAATAAATAAAAATAAAATATTTTTATAAACTTTATTTGCATACAATATTCTATCTTTACAAAATTACCTTTAGGGCTGGAGAGATGGCTTAGCGGTTAAGCGCTTGCCTGTGAAGCCTACGGACTCTGGTTCGAGGCTCGGTTCCCCAGGTCCCACGTTAGCCAGATGCACAAGGGGGCGCACGCGTCTGGAGTTCGTTTGCAGAGGCTGGAAGCCCTGGCGCGCCCACTCTCTCTCTCCCTCTATCTGTCTTTCTCTCTGTGTCTGTTGCTCTCAAATAAATAAATAAATAATTAAAAAAAAATACCTTTAACAGGCATGGTGGCACACACCTAAAATTCCAGCACACAGGAGGCAGAGATAAGAGGATCAATGTTAGTTCCAAGGCAGCCTGAGATGACATAGTTACATCCCTGTCAGTCTGGGCTAGCGTGAGACCTGGCTTAGAAAATTAAAAAAAAAAAACTTGTGCAATTGTGGAAATTCTGTGAAGTACATATTTTTCCTTGCATTTATAGTGACCCAACCACCTTATTTAGATCCATAATTCTTGATAGATCATATAGGATGGATTTCTGCAGATAATTTATTTAAAAATGGATGCAACAGAGAGGGAGCACCCGTGCTGTCCTGTTCAGTGCACACTGCCGCAGCCCTTGATGGTCAGGCCTTGTCCTAGGGCCTCTCCTCTGTTCAGGTTGTGGGTCCACTTCTGAACTGGACCTTTTTCACAGATCCACACATCTCACAGACTAATCTAAACAATCAGATTTATTGGTTTCAAATACACTATGGACATCTTAAAACTTGAGTTTATTTTAGAGAGAATCGGTGCACTGCCATACTTACTAAAAATTTAGGCTAAGGCATTAAATAAGAAAACAAATTTAGACATGAAGAAACATATTCAAATCCTTCACAATCGCATTTGTGTTATTTGCCTATTACTTTTACACTTGAGCTTAGAATATTGATAGTGCTTGATGTAGTGAAACTTGGTTAAATGTAATGTATTAGCCAAAGTAATATTAATATCACTTTGGTATCAAAGATTTTCATTGAAGCCAGGTAGAGTTAGGAGGATCACTGAGAGTTGAAGGCCACCCCGAGACTACATAGTGAATTCCAAGTCTGCCTGAGCTATAGTGAGACCCTACCTTGAAAAACCAAACCAAAACAACAAAAAAAGTTTTTCATATGTATGTGTTGGAAGAGAAAATTAAATGCAATAAAAAGGACTTTTTTAAATATAAAAAAAGTAACATTCCATCAAATAATAGAATATCTTGAAGAAATAGAATTTCCTTTAAATTTTAATTATACTTAGTTTGTGCCACTTTTGACTTATCTTTAAAAATCAAAGTTCAAAAAATTCACCAGACTATAAGTTAGTTGTCAAAAATCATGACATATTTTTTTCTGCTGTTTACTTAGAATGTGTTTAATAACCAGTTGACTTGAAGGTGTAAGTACTTCAGAATTTCTAACTATTTAGGGAAAAGTTCTGGTGCTAGGATATTTAATACAGCATGGTTTTCAATATTTCACAGGAATCACCTGAAACTCCAGAGAAATCATATTCTTTATGGGGTCCATAAATGGTGTCATTTTTAAGAGCACATTTTCCAAAGGCTTAGATGAGAATATAGTGGTGTGACAAAGCCTGTCGTGGATATTCAAACAGGCACCTAAATCTTTGAGGGGCTGGGTAGAGGTCAACATTTATATAATATTTATAATGAAAAGCACAGGAAACATCTTTTCACTATTACATTTCATATACATCACTACATTACCCACCATGAAGCTGACACTTTTATTGGCAGAGGTATTACTTCTTCAATATCAAACTGAAAATCAAAAAAAAAAAAAAAAATCTCCCCTGAGGAAAATGGGTTGGCTTAAAAAAGAACGCACTGCAAAAACCTTCAAACACAGGAACAATTATATATCAACTTGTATTTGTTTTTCCTTAGAAGTAATTCAATGTTTGGATGATGTAAGCTAATTCTCTGAAATATCCAATGAGAATTAACCATCACCATCCCCAGTCACTTGACAGTTGGACAAGTGGACTTGTTATAACAGAGGTGATATGTTTAGGCTATTGTATTAATTGCTTTGATTAATTGGTGTTCATTCTCCAATGTGGATCTCACTCCTAGCCTTCATTGTGTAAATAATCAATGGGGGAGATGGCTACTTAGCATGAACCTTCTTTTAAGTTAACTACATTTAGAACCAAAAGACAAAGCTGGGATATAGCTCAGCTGGTGGTGTGATGACTAGCAAGGAAAAAGGCCAAGAATTCAATCCTAGCACGATATATCCTAGGTAGGTCACTCCAGCATTTATGAAATAGAGTCAGGACAATCCTGAGGTACAGAGTGAGTTTGAGGTCAGCCTCCATAGCAGGGGACACTGTCTGAATGAAAATCAAAACAGTTATAATAAAGTGAAATCATACAATAATAAAGCCAAAAGCACACAAAGCACAATTGTAAATCTAGCGAACACACAGGAGGCTCTTTGTAAAGTTTGGGGTGTGAATGGTGTGGGTGTGAGCATGTGTCTAAGTATGTAAGTGTGAACAAGTGCATGCTAAGTCATGAAAGCCCAGTAAAACCATATTTGTTCAGAAACCAGGAGTTGTAGATTCAAATTTGAACCTCACCCTTTCCTTCTCACTATGTGAGGCAAGCTTGGTAACCCTACACACATATATGCACATAAGATTCCCATTGGTCAAGTGAAGATTATTGGGTATAGGTGGCACATGCATCTTGAGTTCGTTTGCAGTGGCTGGAGGCTCTTGTACGCTGATTCCTTATCTATCTTTCTCTTTCTTTCTCTGTCTATTGCTCTCAAATAAATAAAAATGAACAAAAGTATTTCAAAAAGAGGCATTTAGAGTATGACACTCACATAGAGTATGACACACAATTTTGTGAAACATTCCATATTAAAAATAAAGTCAATATTACCAGATTTTGTAAAACAAACAATGGCCCCAGTGCGGACGGAAGGCTATATTGATAGGAGGAAGGGTGGACAGATATTGGATTCATCTGTTATGTTGAAAGTACCTATGGGTCTGCAGTTATTATGAATATACTAAATTATCTGGAATTTTAAGTTAAAGGTTTAATAGGGGACACTTTACAACTTGAGTTAACCATAATTATTCAAAATAACCTAGTTTATTCTACAGGAAATTTAGATAACCTAACATATATTAAATAAATCCTGACACAGAGTTGAATTCTAGTTAGTATTTCTAGTGAATTTTGTGAAATAGGTTTGGGAAATATACACCCACTATGGAATTTTTCAGAGAAAAAAAATAAGAATATGCTAATACGGTGAATTCTTTTCAGACGTCAACTTCATACTACAGCTAATAGTTAATATTATAAAATAAACTATTGTATTATATTCTAATATGAAAGTTAAAGTTGCAATAAAATATACTAAGGGCTAATACTCTATGAAAATATGCCTAAAACTCCTATAAACTTTATATATATTTACATATATAATGGCATCACATATATATTTAACAAAATCATAATAGGATGGGCATGGTGGTGCACACCTTTAATCCCAGAACTCAGGAGGCAGAGGTAGGAGGGTCATCATGAATTTGAGGCGACCCTGAGATTACATAATGAATTCCAGGTCAGCTTACGCTAGAGTGAAACCTTACCTCAAAAACAAACAAACAAACAAACAAACAAACAAACAAAACAAAATGAAGTAGGAGTTAACCCAGGAAAGTAAGTTTAGTTTGATATTTGAATTTTTTTAATCCTATCTAGATGCACGCTATCATGTCAATTAAATACAGAAATATTAAATCCATTCATTTGTGGTCATCATTGCATACCGAATGAAGGAGAAAAATTGTTTAAGATCCTTAACAATATCAAAGAATGTCATAAAGAAATATTCACATCCATTATGAAATTGGAACATCCTGAACACTCACTGAGGCTGAGATGGCCGCAGCCTTGATGTGCGATCTCATGACATAGCAATTTTTGTACACTGAAGATTCAAGAAGATGGAGGTGTGCTGGACAGAAGTCACTGGCAACAAATTCATAATGGCTTTCACAAATCTCAAACAGTTTATGAGAGACGAAAATATGTGTGTAGGAGCTGGAGTGATGATTTAGCAGTTAAGGTGCTTGCCTGCAAATCATATGGACCCAGGTTCTATGCCCCAAGACCCACAAATAGCCAGATTGCACAAGGTGGTGGGTCCATCCGGAATTTGTTTGCAGGGGCTGGAGCTGTGCCCATTCACTCTATTTCTCTTTCCAGTAAATAGATGACATATTTTAAAAGTCTGTGAGTATTCAATCTTTTCATGTAGCTCTCAAAACATTGCTACCTTGCAGCAAACACGCATGTAAATGAATGGCCTGACAATGAGCAGTACAGAAAAATAAAAAAAGTCTCGAGGAATAGAATGACCAAACAAAAAGGCCAGATGTCTGAAGTGAGGAAAAGACAAAAATTAAAGGTGAACTTAAAATGTCCTCATTTCTGTTGCCTATGAGATTAGTCATCACCAAAATCCTTATAAAATGTGTTTTGACATTATCTATGGACATAAAAATAAATTCAATGTGTGGAATTGTAGCATTCTTTCTTCACAAGATTGTGAGTTAATGTAAGAATATATGAGTCATGACAATAAAAAGAAAGCGTGACTGAGAAAACAATAAAATGTTATTTTATAAACCAGATGTGATTTATACTATTAAATATAAACTTATTGCATTGAAATTCAAAGTCCATGAGAAGTGAAAAATAATTCCATCTGGATAAGCATGTCTAAATTTTACAAATAAAAGGTAATATAACAGAGAGTATGGACTTGGGTTTGGTAGGAATTATTTAAAAGCCCTGAATGACAGAACAAATAACTACTGTGAGTAAACTCTAATACTATGACTCTGAACTACAGAAGAGGCGGAGGGACATCATTGTTCCCCTGTCTCTTAAAATGACTCTTTGAGGGCTGGAGAAATGGCTAAGCAGTTATGGTGTTTCCGTGCAAATCCTAAGGACTCAAGTCTGGTTCCCTGATACCCATGTAGAGCCAGATGCAAAAAGCGGTGCATGTGTCTGGAGTCCATTTGCAGTATGTGTCTGGAGTCCATTTGCAGTGCCCAGGGGTCCTGGAGTGCTCGTTCTCTCTTGCTGTACCTGCTTCTTTTTCTGCCTCTAAAATAATAAATAATAAACAAATAAAATATTGTAAAAAACAAATCTTGGAAATCTATGTCTTATTTTATTTTTTTGAAAAACTATAAGCACAAACTATGTGTATGTATTTTATTATGTTTATGTTTTGTCCCATATATATATATATATATATATATATATATATATGCATGTATTGTGCATGTACATTAAAATGTTACATTATATTGAACGTTTTATCACCATGTTATTTATCTAGCATATAGTTGAATTTATTTACAACCAGTGATTGCTTTTATGTTATCACTTGTTTTGTAAAAAAAAGGACAGATGAGCAATCTATTGCCCATATATTAATTTCAGTTGTGAATGTCAAATACTCTTAGGAACAGCCAGTGATTCATAACAGATTTTTATTTTAAAAGACCAGAAATATTATTCCTACTTTGACTAATGTTCATTTTTAAATGTCTCCATAAAATATTTTTCTTTAGTAATCAGGCTGGTTCTAAACTCAAAATCCAGCTCTTCTTACCAACATTACCTATTTATACTGTAATGTTAGCCTATTACCTCTCACAAACCCACTATTTGAGCTCTGGATTATTAGCAGATAGCTCTCCTTTCCACATTATAACACCAAAGGAATCTGACTAGTTTATTTTTAGATTTCATGTTCCCTGTATGGAGGGATTATATTCAATTCTGCCTGCAGCAGCCCTGAAGGGACTAATCCCCAAATGCAAAGTTCTGATATATCTATGAGGTTTTAAAGGACAGTCATGTCAAAGGCCTTCAGAATTCCCTTAATCTCAGAGCAGCAAATCTTTAATGTGCTTTGGTGGAGAGCCGGCTGTATGTGGATTCTCAGCCACCATTGCAACTGATCATCAGAAGGAAGGTGAAACCAGAGAAGTTTTCTGTTTTCATAATCAAAACCTCCTCTAACTGCTTCCTACTGATAAAAATATCGCATTGCATTTTGGGGAGAAAACAGTCACAGAAGTAAATGTTATCATTCAGGGCCACAAAGTGATGACGCACCAGAAGAAAGCTTCTGCGACAGCTTATGATGTCCGGTTTTAAAAAGCTGTCATTTCCCCCCCACAGTCATTTACATACCTTAAATACTAACTGAACAGTCCATAGGCTGTCATTGTAAATGATAGAGAATATTTAATAAAATGTTGACTGATTAAGAAGATACCTTCCGCACAGTTCTAGGCATTAAAAGTGTAAAATGTCCTTGCCCTTTTCACGATTACCAAGAAGGTCCTCACCCTTTTGAACCTTTGCATTTGATCTTCAACAAACGCCAGCCAACATAACGTCTTTTCCTTAAATCTTCTAAGTCTAATATTGTATTAGGAGCAGTAGATAATTACTTAGTGGATATACCAGTAGAATACACAAGGTTTTCTTAAAGCCAAATTCACAAACAGAGAGAGGTGAGGGAAAGATCAGTGAATCTTCCCTGCACAGAATCCCAAGAGTTCTAGCTGGCCAGAGGTCAAAACATTGCTGAGGATATACTACCTATTGCCTTGTTTGTGTGTAGCTCATTAATCCAAGCACTGCCTCATCATGTCAAGGCACTGAATAAGTATTTTCCAAGGCTCATCAGAAAGCTACTAATACCTCCATATGCTTTTACGAGAGTGCGTTATGTGTGCCTTGGTATCAGTTCCTGGGGAGAACAGCATATGGCTTTTTGATGGAACGTAATAGGAAATGACAGGCAGTTTCAAGATGTTCTGTCACCAATGCCATGAATAATGCATGAGAGTAACAGGTATAATCAGTGTCATTTATGTTTCCAGCCTCCAGAGAGATAACAGCAGAATGCAGAAGTGACAATGATCTGTTTTTATGCTCCAAATTGGCATTTTATTTCACATATAATTATTATTTATTTTTTCTTTGGAATCAAGAATATATTTTTCACAGCAACAAAAATTAAAAAGAAACTGAATAATTTAATCATTGAATTGAAATATGGTTTACACCTTTGATTGAAATTCAACAACTAAAAACACATATTTCTGAAAGATATGACTATTTTAAGTATTTAAAGATAGATAAACTGTTAGATTGAATTTTATTGTTCTTAGCAACTTAAGAGTAATATCACAATGAATTATCAATGTGATTGATAGAACCCCAATGATAAAAGTACTCTGTATTAGGTGTTAAGGTTTACTGGCAGAATAAAATGAACTATTTATTTAATTTTATGAATATAATTTTTGTTTTTACATTGATTGGGTTCACAAAGCATCCTTTTAAGAATCTGATGATATTAAGGTCAGCCTGAACTAGAGTGAAACCCCACCTCAAAAAAAAAAAAAAGAATCTGATGAAATTATAATGATGATACTGTGCTATAATACATATAATAACTTTTAATTTGCAAGCATGGTTAACATGCGCCAAAAGTTCTGCTTTGAAAAGTCATATACAAGGAGGAGGAATGCACTTTGGTGGTAGAGTGCTGACTGAGCATGGGTTAGGCCCTGGGTTAAACCACCAAGTGCGCACTGTGTTATAAAACAGCTGTGGCAGTCAATGCACAGTTTGCATATCCTGATTGGTCAGAGGAACAAAGATTGATTTTTTTTTTTTTAATGGCCAGGCATGTGATTTATAATTCTCATCCTCATTATAACATCCACTGTATTCTCAAGTACAGATTCCCTCACAGAACTTACCCCAAGGTTTAGCATTAAATTTTAAGTAAGAATTTGGGAATAGATGGAACAAGATTTTTCGTAGTTACTGACACATCCTTGGGAGGTTTTCACATTAAAATGGCTGTAAAAGTAATATTGTCAAATCTGCCTTTACTAGTGGTGAATTTTACCCAATAACCATGTCATAGAAGGGGAAATGCATTGCTACAGAGAAGCCCTTGAGGTGAGGTTCATAAAGTGTTTGTCTGCCTTCACATGAGTTTTATTTATAAATCAAATAATGTAATTATACATTGTACCTATCAATTGTATACAAGGTCTTATTGATCTTCTAGTGCACCGCTTGCACTTAAATATAAATTCCTTTTAATTATTCCTAAAGATAGTCTGTCTGAACAATTTCAGTGACAGCAAGCTCATGTATAAGCAGTGTGGTTCTAATTATAAAATTCAAATGTCACCCAAACTTGTCAGCTGAGTAAAATGAGCTTTGAAGAAGACCAATAATTGGACTCCCATAGTTGTCTCCCACATACGCATGTCCACTGGAAGAGGCTAATTATTTTATTCTTAGCTTCATGGAGGATGTGGCTGGTTTCAGAGTAAACTCATGTCCCCCAGGGTCTGATGTGTTTCAGGTGAAAGCTTCCTCCTCAGTCTTCATTCAGCAGGTGGAGCCATTCCAGAGCAGCTATGTCGCTGGGGGCAGATCTTGACTCCAGCCCTACCCAATGTGTAGAGAGCTAGCATGAGCTTTGGCTGTTGGCTCTGTCTCTCTGACCTGGATGTATGCACTGAGTCAGTTACTTCCACCATATTGGACCTTTCCCTGGAATCCATAAGCTGAAAATAAACCCTTTCCTCCTGTAAACTACTTCCATGCGTTTAGTCATGTGTTTGTCCCAGCAATTCTAAGGTAACTGCAACAAGGATCAAGGTGTTTTATTTTATTTATTATTATGTATATATATATACACATGCATACATATATATATGTATATATATATGTGTATATATTTTATATATATGTATATATATTTTACTTTTGTCCATAACCTTATGAACAAATCAACTGGGAACTGAGCTGGAAGCCTCCTAGCTGCTGGCTAGCCTGACCAAATTTAGAACCTTGTGAAAAGTTATTATTGTATGGGTCCCAAAGGCCTAATTACATGGAATCAGGAGGGTTGTATTCATTCTAGAAATTTCAGAGGAGCATATTACTTGTGATTTTGAAGCTAGCTCATTAACATTTCAATGTGAACAATGAAGGAGATCCAAAAAGAAAAACACATCAAAACAGAAGAGGTGATTAGAGAGATGGCTTAGCTGTAACGGTGCTTGCCTGCAAAGTCTAAGGACACAGGTTCAATTTCCCGGTACCCACATAAAGGTAGATTCACAAAGTGGTGCATGTATCTGTAGTTTGCTTGCAGTGACTGGAGGCCCTGGCTTGCTAATTCTCTCTCTGTCCTGCCACTAACTAAATAGTTTTAAATCTTTAAAAAGTATTTTTATTTGTATTATTTGTTTGAGAAAGAGAATGAGACAGATAGAGGAAGAGAGGAAAAAAGAGGAAGTGAGAGAGAATGGGTGTGCCAGGGCATCCAGCCACTGCAAACAAACTGCAGACACATTTGGCACCTCCTGTATCTGGCTTATGTGGGTCTTGGGAAATCGAATCTGGGTCCTTTGGCTTTCCAGGTAAGTGCCTTAATGGCTAAGTCATCTCTTCAGCCTTACATATTGTGACCTTAGGAAATTAAGTGTGTCATGTATCACCTCATTTTACTGATATTCAAATCAAGAATTTTGGCATAAATAATCTCTACTCAATAATTTTCTGAAATACAATATATATTTTAAATATATTTTATTTTTATTTTCAACACAAATAAATAGAGAGAAGAGAGACAGAAATAAAATGGATCTATCAGGGTCTACATCCACTGCAAATGAACTCCAGATGCCTGTGCCCAGTGTGCATCTGGCTTTATATGGGTACTGGAGACCCAAACCTAGGTCATCAGGCTTTATAGCAAGTGCCTTAACTGTAGAGCCATCTCTCAAACCCTTTCAGTATTCAATTAATTCAGTTTTATCTTGTTATCTTTTATTTCTCAAGGCAATGTTCTAGAGATTCCCGCTTGTCATGCCAAGTGAAATGAGTGAGTTATCCTGCCCTCCTACCACCTTGTGAATATACCCTAGAACAGGAAGGATGAAGCCATTGCCATTTCTCTGAAAAATACGACCATCCCAGATATTTCATCAACATTATCAAAGACACAGCAACACTGACCATTTACATGAGAGATTAATATTTTATTGAACTACACTAGGAGATGGGGTATTAATTATACATTTCTCTTTGCTATTGAAAAACGAATCTTTGAGTTCAAGCCCACAGCTAAATCGATGTCAAGAAATATATTTTTTTAATATTTTTGTTCACTTTTTATTTACTTATTTGAAAGTGATAGACACAGAGAGAAAGGCAGATAGAAAGAGAGAATGGATGTTCCAGGGCCTCCACCACTGCAAACGAACTCCAGACGCGTAAGCCCACTCGTGCCTCTAGCTAATGTGGGACCTGGGGAATTGAGCCTCGAACTGGGGTCCTTAGGCTTCACAGGCAAGTGCTTAACCACTAAGCCATCTCTCCAGCCCAAGAAATATAAAATTTTGATAATAATAGCCGGGCTTGGTGGCATACGCCTTTAATCCCAGCACTTGGGAGGCAGAGGTAGGAGGATTGCCATGAGTTCAAGGCCACTCTGAGTTGACAGAGTTAATTCCAGGTCAGCCTGGACCAGAGTGAAACCCTACCACGAAAAACAAAACAACAAAAAAAAAATTGATAATAAAATGATGAAAATTTTATTGTGAAATTCAATCACAGGTTACAGGGTACGGTAGGGCACCAAAACATTGTTCACAATTTCCATGATGTTCAGCAAACTACACTTCCTCTTCTAGCCCCTCAGCAATGCTGACATGGAGCCTTCATAATCAAGGATAACCTTCCTTAACTCCCTCATGGTTGCTGAATTCCACTGTGGAATGCTGGCCTGTCATGCCACCTTGGGTTTTTTGAGGAACTTCCTTTACACTATCAGTCTAGATTAACTACATATTAGGATAACTTAGTGGAGGAGTAGAGCTATTTATGCAAGTATAGAAACTCCTGTGGTAATTCCTCTAGGGTCTAATTTTGTGACCCCATTCTGCTTATTGGGTAGTTAAAATACAATACACAAAACATAATATTAATGTATCTTTGAAAATCACAGTAGATGTGTTTGCAATAAAAGTGATAATCATTTTTACACCTATGTATGAAAATCTGTAAATGTTAATTATGTCTTAAATAATGAACCTCTATCAAAAACTTCATCTAAAATCTGGAAGGGTGGCACATGTCTTTATCCCCAACACTTTGGGGCAGAGATAGGTGGATTTCTGTGAATTCAGGGCAGTCTTCGACGGCAGAGTGAATACTAGGTCAGACTGGGCTAAAGTAAGACCCTATCTCAAAAACAACAACAACAAATGACCTTTTTCATTATCCTTCCCATAGACTGCGTTCTGTTTTCTCTAATTGTTCCTCTTAACCTTATTTTCTTGTTTCCTTTGCATTGTGGAAATACATGAAGTGTTGTTAGTTTGCTTTTGTGATATGCCCAGTTATCTCTTCCCTTTGCTAAAACTCTACCCCTTTGTTTAATATTTCTACTCACAAATATTATATCTTTTTCTCCCATAGGGAATGATAAAATCAGTAAAAAGATATGTTTTAAAAATATTTTGCTTATATATTTGAGAGATAGAAAGGGAGGGAGAGATGGAGGAAAAATCAGACAGAGAAAGAGAGAGAGGGCGAATGATGGGATGTGAGGGCCCCCAGCCACTGTAATTGAACTCCAGACACATTTGTCACCTTGTGCTTCTGGCTTACATGGGTCCTGAGGCATCAAACCTGGGTCCTTAGGCTTCCCAGGCAAGCACCTTATTCACTCAGCCATCTCTGTAGTTTCATGCTTTTTTTAATTTTTTTTTCTTTTTAAAATGAAACTTAGGGCAGGCATCCATTAGGATGAGAAGCCATGGAATCATCAAAATGAAGTTCAGCAGAGCTTTAACAATCAGTTTTGAAGTGTAATTCATTTGGATTTTCATGATGATAAAATAAATTGGCTCACTGATTCAAAATGCCAACATTGTATATGTATTTATGAATATTCACAGAATATATGACATTCACAATGTGTTGATTATATACTATGTAAATATACTTAACATGGTTTACATTTTATACTAATACATAATCAGTATGTACTAATGAACAAAATACTATATACTCAAATTAGATATTGTGTACAAAGATCTTAAATGTATTTATCCATTCATAATTTAATTACAAACACCTGGTTTACTTACACATTTCAAGACTTTTGACAAACATATAAACCAGTGTTCCTATAATATACTCAAAACAATAAATAGATCTGTCCATGAAGAAAATTTATTTTGTTCATTATTTCACCTTCAATTTGTTGAAGTTGGCAGGTAGCATTCTATGTAGTTTATTCAAAATCACATTCATCCCAACTTTTGTCTCTGCTAAAGTGACATTTTTGTCACCAGATATGAAATGAACACACACACATGCACACACAAACCTATTTATGAGTCATAACTCATATGCTAACTGTTTCTCATGATTCTTCTACTAAATGTAAGAGTTTAAGAAAATAATGTACGAGAGGCAATGTATCCAGAGTTTGTTTGATATTTATTTGGGAAAGTCATTCACTAGTATGAATCGATCAACATTTATTTAATCATTTGCCAACAAAATATATATATATATTGGGTTTGCGGCTATTTAGGAGAAAAATGATAAGTTATATATGTATGTGGCGAGATATATTTTTAATTCTTCTCTTTTGAAATAACAAAGGGATGTGATGGCATTTTCATGGTCCGTGCACATACAGAACTTTCAGGGCATGGCAATGACCTTTGATAGACTTAAAATGTGACACTAAAAAAGAAAATGCACTATGGGAGATTGTTCACATCCTTTCTTGTGCATGTTACCGCCTGTCACACTTGCGGCTGTATACGCTCCCACACCACCGTGGTCCCTCATTGTTCCTCTGCTGTTGCCGGCGTGCTCTCCACAGTCAGCAGTCCCCATTACCTGATCTGGATCCCTGGCCCGAGTGCTAGAAACACAATGCGAGGCTAAGTATCTTTCCTTTGCTTAAGCCTATTTGCCTTATTTACCATTTTTTTCCACCAAAGGGTTAGTCTTTGGAATTGTTTTTCATCAATTGGCCAAGTTCTTATTTTTCTTTCACTGTTCAACTGTTAGGTATTATGCCTAGGAACTCTTTGAAAATTCTCATTTTTTTAACGTTTTTAATTTTTTTTTTTATTAACAACTTCCATGATTGTAAACAATATCCCATGGTAATGCCCCCCCCCCCCACTTTTCCAATTGAAACTCTATTTTCCATCATATCCCCTCCTCCTCTCAATCAGTCTCACTTTTATTTTGATGTCATGATCTTTTCCTCCTATTATGATGGTCTTGTGTAGGTAGTGGCAGGCACTGTGAAGCCATGGATATCCAGGCAATTTTGTGTCTGGAGGAGCACATTGCAAGGAGTCCTACCCTTTCTTTAGCTCTTACACTCTTTCGACCACCTCTTCTGCAATGGACCCTGAGCCCTGTAAGGTGTGATAGAGATATTTCAGTGCTGAGCACTCCTCTGTCACTTCTCAGCACCATGGTGCCTTCTGAGTCATCCCAAGGTTACTGCCATCTGAAAAGAGAAGGTTCTCTACCAAAAGTGAGAGTACCATTAATATGTGGGTATGAACATTAAGAGAAGTGCTTCCTGAGTAGTTTGATGAACATAGTATACACATTTATCCAGACAGCAGCAGACATTACACACCTAGGGCTCATGACTACCCCTGTTTTAGGTTTTCAGTGTCAGCAATATATTCACTCCCATGGAGCCAGCTTCCAGTCCAATTAGAGGGCAGTTGGTGTCCACCATGACAGATGTGCCCCTACTGCACCCATTGACTCATTTGCTCTGGCTGGCCAAATATAAGGCTTGCAGTGTCCACTGTTGAGTATCTTCACTGGTGATTTTTCTCTCTCCCATTGAACTGCATGCAGAATGGTTTATTCCAGCTTTCTGTCAGCTGGTCTACATGGAGGAGGTTATCAGCTCATTTCCAGCAGGATTTCTCAGTGGCCTTGCAGCCCAAGTATGTGGAGTCTTCAGCAATAGGGTCTTACCATATATTCTTGGTGGAAAACCAAGGCCTCGGTAATGGCTTATAATGTTTTGGGGGCATCAGGGACCTCCCTGGCCAACAACTCACTGGAAGGTATCCCATCCCTGGCACTGAAAATTTTCTAGCAACAATCCAGAGTTTCTGAATGTCCCATTGACTAAAAAAGTAGGTTTCCATATGAGTTATTTATATCCTCTGAGAATTTGATTAGCTCTCCCTCCACCTTTCGTTTACTCAGTCTCTTTCCTTAACCTCACTTAAAAAGTACAAAACACACAAAGCACATCAAAATTACCCCTAAAAAACACTTTTTTTTTTTCTCTTGAGATCTTATTAACACAATGGAAGTTGGAGCAATATGAAACTCCTATTAGTTGTGTTACTACTACCCTCCAGCAACAGAATTGATTTGAGGCTGGAGAGATGGCTCAGAAGTTAAGGCAATTGACTGTGGAGTCTAAGGACCCATGTTTAATTCCCCAGGACCCATGTAAGCCAGATGCACAAGGCAGTACATGCATCTGGTGTTCTTCGTAGTGGCTGGAGGGCCTGACATGGCCATTATCTTACTTTGTCTATCTGCCTATTCCTCTCTTTTTCTCAAATAAATAAATTTAATTTAAAAAGAGATATATGTTATGTATGAAACATTTTATTAAGAAACTAGTAGATAAAGTTTTTACTCTGTGTTGAAATAGAATTCAGAAAAAGTCTCCAACAACTTCTTTTATTAAACAAGTGAAAGAAAAATTAGATTCAGAAATTCTCCCTTCAGAAACAAGTCTACTTTGGAAAAAAAATGCATCTCCATTCTCTTAAGACCATATTCATTTTATTACTTTAAAAAATATCCATTGCTGAAAACTAAGAAGAAACTTCTAGTGTAGACAGAACACAACAAAACTACTAACAAAATGTACTGAAGTGACAAACACTGACTTGAAGATGCTGAGGTCATAAAGATGCACGAATATTAACTGAATTCATAAAAATAAAGCCATAGGAATTGAGGCCAGAGAAATAGAAGAAATACATTACCTTGATCGTATAAATGTAGGTCAAGAAGAATATATATATTTGCAATAGAGACAAAGAGGTAGAAAGAGGGAGAAAAAGAGAGAATGGGCCTTCCAGGTCCTTTACACACTGCAAATGACTCCAGACTCATGCCCCACCCTGTGCATCTGGCTTAAGTCTGTTTTGGGGAATCAAACGTGGATTCTCGGGCTTCACAAGCAAGTGTCACAGGAACTTAGCCATCTCTCCATCCCTGGGAAAATTTATTATAGGAAGTGAGATCCTTGTGACTTATTACTATAAACCAAGGACTTAGATAAGGTCACGAAAACTCAGTTGACAGAAACAAGCGCCAGCAAATACGAGGTGAGAGGAAATGACGACATAGATAATAAAGCCACTGAAAAATGAGGTAATAGAAACCTTGAACACTCAACACCGAGGAGGACATGGGAACCACATTTATGGAAAAGGTGAACGTGGAACTGAGGATCTGAGCGCCTGAGGCCATATCAATGAGATCAGAGCATCAGACGCCTTTGTATACGATATGGCAGAAACTGAGGTCACAGACAAGAAGCCAGGGAAATGTGCGCATGCAAACTCTAGTCATGTGCACCTAAGCCGTGGAATCTGAGGCCAGAGAAACTGACCTGAGGTCAGTGAGTGAGGTCACAGAAACAGAGGACAGGACAGACAAACTGAGGTCTTTAAATACAATCCAGTGACAGTCACGCAACAAAACAATGAGAGCAACAACAAAAAAAATAATGATAAACAAATAAATAAAGCTGGACATGCTGGTGCCCACCTTTAATGCCAGCACTAGGGAGGCAGAGATAGGAGATTGGCCATGACTTCAAGGCCACCCTGAGACTACATAGTGAACTCTAAGTCAGACTGGACTAGAGTGAAACCCTACCTCGAAAAACCAAAAAATAAAAAAACAAAAACACAGATTGAGGTCAGAGAAACTAAAGTCAATATATAAAGTGAGGTAACACAACCCCAGGCCACAGGAATTGAGCCTGCAGGGGTAAAGAAATGGCTTAAATTGCTGTGGTTAAGGCATTTACCTGCAAAGCCGAGGGACCCAGGTTTGATTCCCCAGGACCCATGTAAGTCAGATGCACAAGGTGGCTTATGTATCTGGAATTTGTTTACAGTGGCTATAGGCCCTGGCATGCCCATTCTCTCTCAAGAATAAAAAAATAAATAAATAAATGAATAATAAAAGAAAATGAGCTTGCAGAAAGTGTAGTCACAGAAACTGAGTTTGTGACCAGGCCAGAGAAACTTGGATCATTAGCAGTGATGCCATAAAGACTGATGGCATTCACCCTGATGTCATAGTGCCTGCATTTCCAGAGGCAGAGGATGTAACGGAAATGATAGAACTCAAGGCCACAAAACCTGAATTCTGAGAACTTGAAGTCACAGTATTTGAAAACGGAAAATGATGTCATAGAAACTGAGAACTCCTGTCACCCCGCCAAAATTCAGCTCCAGGGCCAGTTCTGTAGGAAGGACTCTGAGCAGAGTGGACCCTCCCTCCCAGAACCCACACTGTGCCTCACAAAGGCAAGTTATCCAGCACACAATCGCTAATCTGTAGCTATTTTCCTTCATGCCGCTGGGTCTGGTGTATCTTGAGAGTAGGACTTACCCATCGCAGGGTCGCCCTGTGCACTTAGGCCTTCGCACATGGTAAGTGCTAAGTAAAATGGAATGAACCTGTGAACAGCTGATTAAATAAACAAAAACAAAACCTGAAGACGTGGAGATGGACCATGCAGTGGGCAGTGGCTACTGCAGAGACTCGCAGCTGGAAAATGCGAGTGTCAAGGACGCTCAGTCCTGAAAAGGACAGTTCCATCACTGTACAGGAGCCTCGGTTGACATCACAGAAGAGGTGGCAGGCAGGATGTGGGAGGGAGAGGAAAGGCGGCTGTGCTGGGCAGCAGCGTGCCACGGGCCATGGCGGGCATGCTACTTATGTAAGAAATCCCGGCAGCAGGAGGCCTGCATCAGACTGGACCACAGAAAGCTAAGTCACAGGAAATGAGAGCATGGAAATGGAGGTTCTAGAACTCGAGTCCATGGAAGCTGAAGTCATCGGAGCTGTTAGTATCCAAAACAAGCCCAGAGAAACTGAGGGCACAGAAATCGAGGCTTATAGAAGCCGAGGGACAACGACTTGGGGAAACAGAAATCCTATAATCAAGCTCGTAGACATTAACTTCACCAAAACAGAGATTACAGCACTAGAAGCAACAAGAAAACTGAGGTCATAGTAACTGAAATCATGAAACACTGAGGACTTTAAAGTTGGTGATCACAGAGACACTGGGGCCACGGAAGAAAGAGGCTTGGGGAGCTACAGGCAGAAGAGCTTATTGCTAGAGAAACCTGTGACTTCGAACCCAAGGTTGTAGAACCTGACGCCAGAGAAATTGCACCACCACCAACAAAATGGGCGCTGCTGTCCCTGATGACATTAACCCAAGGTCACACCAACCCTGGCCGTAGAACAGAGGCAGCCCAAACTGAGGCCTTTGAAATAGCAGACAGGCTTGCAACTGACATTAAAGAATCCCAGGCCACAGAAACCAAAGTCATAATGAGCAAGTTATCTTAGAAACCTCCTCATTCACTGAGGTCCCGGCAGAAGAGGTTCTAGGAACTGATGTCCTCTAAACTGGCTCACAGAAACTGACACCATGCAACACAGAAACGTAAGACATAGAAACTGAGAATACCAACCATGAGCCAATAACACGAGGTCAACAAACCTGAGGTCAGGGCTACTAAGTCCAGAGGGAGTGAGTCAACGGTGATTTTGTACTGGAGATGCAGAAGCACAAGTCATGGAGACTAGAGCCACAGAAACGGAAGAAATCTTCACTGAGGTCAGAAAAGCCGATGAAACAGCAGGAGCTCCAAGCCAAAGGAACTGAGGCGACAGAAAAGTAACTCAGGCTGAACATGGTGGCACATGCTTTAGTCCCAGCACTCCAGTTCGAGGTCACTCTGAGACTACATAGTGAATCCAGGCCAGCCTGGGCTAGAGCAAGACCCTACCTCAGAGAAAGAGGGAGAGAGAGAGAGAGAGAGAGAGAGAGAGAGAGAGAGAGAGAGAGAGAGAGAGAGAGAGAAGGAGAGAGGGAGAGAGAGGGGAGGGAGAGGGAGAGGGAGAGGGAGAGGGAGAGGGAGAGGGAGAGGGAGAGGGAGAGGGAGAGGGAGAGAGAGAGGGAGAGAGAGGGACAGAGGGCCAGAAAATGAGAATTAGTTCATAGGACTGGGAATAATGTTGAGCTGGTAAAGTTAGTTAAAGGCACTTGCTTGCAAAACTTCTTGGCCTGGTTTAGATTCCCCAGTATGCACAAAGTCAGATGTACAAAATGGCACATGTGTCTGGAGTTTTTTTGACATAGCAAGAGGCACTGGCACATTCATATTTGTGCTCTCTCTCTCTCTCTCTCTCTCTCTTTCTCTTCGCTAATAACCAAATGAAAATATTTTAAAGACATGAAGTCATCAAAATTGGGGCTAGACAACCTAAGTACATTGTGATTGAAGTAATAGTAATGAAAGCCCCAGACAGAGATCACACAAACTTACTCCATGGAAAATAAAGCAATAGAAACAGAAGCCTGACACTGCAGAGGTTATAGAAATCCAGATTATAGAAATTCAGGAAACAGAACAGAAGGTCATTGAAATTGGGATCATAGATGCAGAAGCCATAATAATTGGAGCCAAGGAAACTGCAGTTATAGAAATGAAGTCCATGGAAACTGACTTTGTAGACAATGAGATCACAGAAACTGAGTGGACAGAAAGATCACAGAAAATGAGGTCCCGGGACCTAAGTTCAGAGAATTGTAGTTCATATAAACAGTGGTCTTTAGAAACCAAAGCCACAGGAGTTGATGTTAGAGAACCAAAGGCATAGCTATCTGAGTATCCGAGGCAAAAGAAAGCTAGGCCAAAGAAACAGAGGTCGTCTCACTGAGATCATAGAAACCAGAGTTAGAGAAACTAATTCAAAAATCCCTGAGGTCACCAAAACTGAGGCCATGGAAATTGGAAGGGCAGAATGGGAGGCCAGAGCAGCTCAGGCCACAGGAACTGGGCTCCTTAGAAACTGTCATCATGGAATCTCTGAGGTCATAGAACCTGGGGTCACAAACATTGAGGCCACTAAACTGAAGTCATGGAAACCAAAGGCACAACAGAAGCTGTCATAGAAGAAACTGAGCTCATGAGGACAGAGGATGTGGGCATGGAGACCCTTGTGAGCACCTTAGCACAAGGGTGTTCACCCTCATGCTGAATGTCCCTCCACACCCTTTCTGCTTGAACTCAGAAGTTGAAACTTCAACAAGGTAAAGGAATATGTAATTACTTCAATGTTCCCAAGTGAATCGCTTTCCACATAATTGCATGCATCTTTCTGAAAGAGGTCTTTCTCAGTGATGTAAAATTATTACCATTATATCTACCACTCTCAATGTCTACTCTAATTGACGCTGCTTTATCTTGGCATTCTAAGGAAAGGCCTTTCTCTTTCCATTCTAACTTCCTCCAGAGATTGGTCGGCAGCAAGGGATGATGGGCCTTGCTGTTACTGTATCATAGATGCCTTGCTTAGGCACAGTGCCTAAGATCTGCATCACTGAGTCTTTCTTCAATTCACTGTTTTCGCTTCCACCAAGGAGCAACACACAGACTGTTCAGAACTTGAATGCACTGTTTCCTGAATCATGCCATCATGTACCATGTTCACTCAGAAGGCATCACGTCTACTTCATGCTCTGTTTTCAATACATCTTGTAACAAATCAGCTGGGATTTCTCTGCATTTTAATGTCATATTTATGCTATAAGACTAATTTGCTACAATGACAAAACTTTAAGATTTTCTAATTCAATAGATAGAGGTGTATCATATATATATATATCAGTCTTTAGGCAAGTGTTTAATAAAAATTTTTCCATGAATTGTTGGCTTACTTATATATAATTTTATATTCTGCTTTCTTTTATTATTTAGACACCTTTTTATTTGCTTCTACTTCTAATACATGTTGAAACTATGTACATGGGAACACTACGAGAAATATTTTTTAATTATCTTTCACTTTTTATTCCACAGATGCAAGGAACTGTAATGGCAGAATCCTGGAGATACAGCAGCCAAGATCTGGTTTCTGGCCAGTTTGTTTTGGCCTGAGACACTATGACAGACCCAGAGGCATGAGCTTGTCATAAATTCAAATGCATGTCTTACAGAAAAAAAAAAAAAAAATCAAAATGTCCGTAAATGTCGGTGATTGAATTAGTCGTAAGGACGTATCAAATACATATATAAGCAATTGAAAATGAAAGTAATAGCTGGACAGTGGCTTAGCAGTTAAAGGCACTTTAAAAAAAAAAAAAAAACCTGATGGTTTGGATTCAATTCCCTAGAGCCATATACAGCCAGATGTTCAAGGAGATGCACGATGCACGTGTCTGGAGTTTGTTTGCAGTGGCAAGAGGCCCTGGTGCCCTCATGTCCACTTTTCTCTCTCTTTCTGCCGTCCCCCCATCTCCCTCTCTCATTCATACACACACACACACACACACACACACACACACACACACACCAAAATAAATAAATAATAATGTTCATGGCAGCACTAATGATAAGAGTCAGAAGCTGGACACATGAACAAGATGAAGGTGGACAGTCAATGGAAACTTACTGATTATTGCCAATAAAAACAAAGCTCTTCTGAGAATTCAAGGCAATTTTTCTCATATTTGCATTGAAAAATTCTTAGATGTCACGACTTTGAAATTTTATTAGCAATATTTTAAGAAATATGTAATTATTTCCTGAGTTTTAATTTCAGCTTGATCTTATTCTTTACTTACAATGTCACCTTCAATGAGCGACTTAACTCTTGTACCAAACACTTCATCAGAAAACTGGGATATTGTTTATTCCCGTAGTGACTTTTAAAGGAAATTTATTGATGTAGGTTAAATGTTTAAATCACTAACTGTTCCATTTGGTAATTCAAAAGCTGCTAACAGGAGATATTATAACCAGCACTAGATGTCACTAGTAAGTTCCATGGGCATAAACTCAAGTTTATTGTACACACCCTGTGCCTATTTACCTGGCAGAAATAATTGACAATTTCATGAATTAATTATGCATAATATATCTTCACTAACCACAAAAGAAAAATTCAATGGAAAATACTATTACGTTCTGCAACCTTCTAATAATGTAAATATATAATATATAATAATGTAAATATATAATATATATAACACATAAAATATATAATTGAAGCATCAATAAAATTGGATTTTGAAAACTAATTTTACAGTTTTGAATTATACAAACATTCCAGAGAACAGACAAATGTTGAAAATTTAGTGATTTTATTAATGCATTTTTCTATTGAATTGTATTATTTACATACATGTTTTACATACTAACCATATCCAATATGAATTTTTAGAATTTATGAGTCAAATAGAGAAATAATTACCAGAGATGAAGAGATGGGAGAAATATTTGTTAAGGGGCACTTACTTTCCATTAGAAGACAAGTTATGTGATCTATTATATATAACAACAACTCAATTAGTATTTGGAATTTGCACAGGGAGGCAATCTTAAGTGGCCTTCACCTACACACTCACACAGTATGATGAACTGTGAGAAGATTAATGTGTTCATTAGCTGGATTTTGTAACTTTTGCAATGTGAATATAGTGCAACAAAATCATACTGAATATGTTGAATTAATACACGTTTATAAATTGTGTTCATAAAGCTGGAAAATGAAACATTGTACATTTACACAACATGTAATGTGTAATAGCATATAATCAGTTGACGTGTAGTATTTACAAACGCAGAATGGTGAAAGCCACTTAGGTACATCTTTACTGATACAAATGTTTCCATGTCAGTATATATATTGGGGCTGGGGAGATTCGATTGCTCAGTGGTAAAAGGAGCTTGTTTGGAAAACTGTTAACCACATTCAGTAATCCCCCGCACGAACACACGTACAATACAAAGTGGCACCTGTGTCTGTCATCCCAATAGCATTCTCAGGAGAAAGCAGGAGTACTCAAGCTGGAGGGCAAGCTAGTCTGGCCTTTTGTTGGCATCAGAAAGAGACACTGTCCCAAGGAAGGCGGCAGAAGAGCACAGACAATTCAAGTTGTCCTCTGACCTTCCCACGGGCACTGTGACTTTCACGAACCAGTACACACACAAATAAGTTAACTAATCTATTAAAATATAAACCATGCGGTCCAGTAATAATGAACAAAGAGATCATTTCCCAGCCATTTTATATGATGTTACAAAATAACATCTACATCATAAGAATATATCACAATTAGGAGTTTAAAAGGGATAAATATATCTCCAGTACCTGCATAATTGAAGCAAATTCAAATTTGACAAAACAGTAATGAAAGTATACATGAAACAGCATAATATAAAGGCATTTCACAATAGGATACGATACTTTTGTGTAATCTTGTTGTTTTTTTTTTTCTTTTGCTTTGTCAAGTGTGTCCTTTAATTGAGAACCACGTGTAAATAGTTAGCTGAATTAATTTTTAGTTGCACAGCCTTTAACATTTTTAAAAATTATAAACTATTCTGAAATACCTATTTTTTTTTTTATAAATGATGTATACTTCCATTTCACTGGGATAATTTTTCATTCCTTAATTCGATCCACCTGTTTTTCAGGCTTATTTGACAGACAACAATCTGTTTAAATGGAAGCAGCCTCATGAGGCAAGCACTTGCATTTGGCGAATTCCTTGTGGTCTATACATAGCTTCCTTGACTTTTGATTGATGGCTATGACTTAACTTCCATTTTCTTGAATTTCCTTTTTACTGACTTTCTACTGATTTAGTCACATCACTCTATGTTGACAGGGAAATTTGCATGCTCCTTGTCCACTGACTGGTGATTTAAAACTTAATGCTTCATTTTTATTCCTGACTTTCCTTCATTAAGACCCAACAGTTAAGGAAAAATCCTTTTTTTGTAAAAGATTATGCTGTTTGAATCTAGAATCACAAGTCACAATGTTCATGGTTTTATACATTTTCCAGCCCCTTTTTCTAGAAACACAAAAACATTTTGTATGTGACCACTGTATTGATATTATTTTATATTCAACCTGTCTTGCATAATGCAAGAATAATTGCTTTATTATGACAGTCTTTTTGAAAAAAAAAACACTTTAAAATCACATAATGCAGCTAAATAATTGATGCTCAATAATGTATGGGATTGTTCAATTTCTATTTTGGCCACTCTCATCTATGACATTTCACTCCATGCTATGTGATTACTGAACATCCTGGCAAAGTAAATTGGAGAACATTCTATGATTATGTTGATGGATGATCACTTGCAAGATAATTTTCCAATAATTGACTTTTACAAAGATTTTTTTGGACATTTATGGCTAAGTTGTAGTGGGTGAGTTCATTTTCAGAAACTTTATTATTAGCTACCATTATTTAAAACAACAACAAGAACATTTTTGGGGGGGTTCAAGAGATTGCTCAGTAGTTAAGGCACTGCAAAGCGTAATTTGCTGAGTGTACATTGCACTTTATCATGCTTATTATTGTGATGTAAAGAAGATGTAAGTTTCCATTAAGTTTAATACAGTGTTAATCTCAGAGAGTAGTTTGTTTCATTGCAAGTACACATAGAAAAATTTCACCCTTCTGGGGAAAGTTAGCTTAGCAGTTAGGCACTTGCCTGGGAAGCCCAAGGACCCTGGTTCAAGGCTCAATTCCCTAGGATTCAGGTAAGCCAGATGTACCAGGTGGTACATGTATCTAGGAATGAATCCTTTGCAGTGGCTGAAGGCCCTGGTGTGCCCATCTCAAATAAATAGACAAAAGACAAAGAAAAATATCACCCTTCCATAAATAATCATTTATTGATACACTTGGTACACTATTTTGGTTTTATACCTTTCTCTTTAATACACTTGTGTCCTTGACCAAGTTATATTTATTCTGATATGATAGTGAGTAAATACAAACAATTTTACTTCTAAGTAGTCTACAAATATATTTTAATTAATGTATTTATTTTAGAGATAAAAGGAGAGAGAGGGAATGGATATGGGTGTATTAAGGATGTAAGCACTACATTGTGCATCAATCTTTACTCGAGTACTAGACAATCAAACGCAGGCCTATAGGCTTTGCAAGCAAGGACCTTTAACTGCTGAGCCATATTCCCAGCCCTCTACTAAATACTTCAGCAATGTTACTAAGGGACAAAAAGCCTATTCATTAAGGGTCTCGTTCTGTATTTCCTTTTTGAATCTATCTTCTCATTCCTCTTCATCTCATGTCCCATCTTTAATGCATATGATTGAAATTTGTCCTAATTATTTATGAAATGTCTCCTCTTTTATGCAGTTTTTGAAATTCTTTTTATTTTCTCACCTACTAATTCTTAATTAGAAATATTACAATTTCTAGTTGAAATTGTTCTAGTAGTTTTTATACAAAAAAGCAAAAAAATATGTTTTCATGATTATTATTATCACATTTATGCTATTTCACATTGCATTTTCCATTTTTTCTTTTGTATTTCTTAGAGACAGATGGGGGATAGGAGTGCCAGGGCCTCTAGCCACTGCAAACGATCTCTAGATGCATGCACCCCAATGTGCTCCTGGCTTATGTGGGACCTGGGGAATCAAACCTGGGTTCTTAGACTTCCCAGCCAAGTGTGTTAACTGCTAAGCCATCTCTTGAACCCTATTATTTTAAAGGCAGGGTCTCTACCCCAGGCAGACCTGGAATTCACTATAGAACCTCCGACTGGTCTCAACCTTACAGTGATACTCCTACTTCTGCCTGCGGGATGTTGAGATTAAAGGTACCACGTGTCTTATATGCCCAGCTGTTGTTTTCATTTTTATTTGCTGGATTTGAAGGCATTCCTTTAATTGGCATGTTTCTATGTTGTCATCCCAATAGTACCTAATAATAGAGTAGATTGTGCCTATTCTTATGTACTCATAGGGTAACTGTATGAGTTCCGGAGATAATTACTTACTTCAAGCAACATTGGAAAAAAATAAAAATAGGGTATCCTGTACTCCAGCATTCCAAGGGCCTTGAATTCACTATGTAATGGAGGATGACTATGAACTTCTAAAACTCCTGCCACTACTTCCCAAATGCTAGGATAATGGACTTATATTTCCAGACCTGTTTTATGCAATGCCGAGAATAAACACAGGGGCTCATATATTCTAGGCAGGCACTCTTTATGCTTAGGTACATTCATCTACCACTATTACTTAGCCTCAATGTAGTAGTAGCCCCTTTACTATGTATTTGCATTTAATATCAGGTTGTATACCTCATATGTATAATCCAATTTTTAATATTTCACAATATCCCAGATGGGTTTCAAATTATTATAATTTATCAAAGAAGATACTTTAATGTATTTTGAATGCAATGTAAAACTTTTGGGAATGTTCAAATGAAGACATTAATGGTAAAAACCATGAAGATTCTAAAAATGTGAAATGGTAAATGTATATTTAAATTTTTCTATTATATACCCTAAATGATAACATCCAGAGGACAACCAGCAAGTCAATAAATATAATCCTGAAGTAATTTATTTCTTTTTTCCATTTCTAATAAAATTGCTGTATGATTCATTATCCTAAATATAATTAAACTCATTTTGTCCCTTACAGACTTGAGGGAGATTAAGATTGAAATGCATATAAATATCTGAACACATCTTATCCTGACATGCCTATTATCTTTTTTTTTTTTTTTTTTGCAATCCACAGTGGTATTTATTAACATCTTGTAACGATTTAGAGAGTAGTGCACTAAATTTAAAGTTTTAAATAATGCAGTTAAATAAAGTGAGGAGAAAAGAAAGAGTTGAAAATAAATTAACTGTTTTTTATAGTCAAATTTGCCTTCTATATTAGCCAAAGTTTGGGTTGGTATCTAAACAAATTAGTGAAGATGGTGACTTCCTGAGATTAAAGAAGTGGAGGCTGGGAGGACGAGTTGCTGATTAAATACACTTTTTCTGAAAGCCTGTGGATCTGGGTTTGATCTGCAACATCTACAAAGCTGCCTCAGTGTTCAACAAGCATCAGCAGTTCTCTCACACCATAAAAAATAAAAATAAACATAAAGAGCTACCTGAAAGAAGCAGAAATATGTCATGAGAATGAGTAACACCTACCTCAGGAAAGCAAAATATGAGATAGAAAATATTCTGAGAGGGATTTTCATAATGAAGTTACTCAAACTAGCTGATGCAAAAAAGCATGCCCCTAAGAATTAAGGCAATGAAAACATCTCTTGCAGTCCTCCAAGAGTGTCTGTGCTTCCTTTCCTTCTGAGATTTTCACAGATAAGAGGTGCATCAGCGCAGGATGACTGTACATGGATGAGGTGTCGAAGAACGCCTGTGAATTACTTCCTGAGCAGCAGAGTATTAGAGCGAAGTCCTAGCTAAGGAAGTACTGATGCGAACTCAGGTGCACAGAAATTATCACGTTTGTGCTAGAGTTCACTGGGCTCGTGGAATCGCCAGAGCTTTTGTGAGTATGGAGAACGGGAAAGGGGCACGTCTGGAGCCAAATTAGCTTGGGCTATCTTTAGCCTCTTCAACAACCACCTCTGGGCTCGACCTAGCATTGTAAAATATTTTCTGGAAAGTATCCAGAGACCCCTATCTTCCCCCATGCCAGAGGCTAAGGATGCCATCAGATAAAAGCTTGGACCTATAGGATCTATCCTGCTGCATGCTGGAAGTGTGGGTTCTCACCAATTATTTGAAAACCACCTTGAGTTGTGATTTTCTTTGTTTTGTTATGAAACTTCATGAAAATGTTACCACATTGGAACGTTGTGGCATATCCTGAATCTATGTTCCTGGGCCATGGTCACTTACCTTTGGCTGCAGAATTGTCTCTTATTATTCCCTTTGAAGTAAAAGGTGTGCTTCTGTGTCAGGACCTATTGCAGAAGGAGAAACACCCATGGTTCCACTTACACAGGGTGTCTAAATATAATTTATTGAACTATAGAATAGAAGGGGAGGCTTGAGGAAGGGCAAGTTTGGGGAAGGGGCTCCATGTGGATGGGAAGGATTGGGGAAAAGGAGGTTTGGGGAACCCCTCTTTAATCAGTTTGAAGATTTATTCTGGATAAGAAATTTCTGGAAATGTCGAGTCAAACACTTATAGTCACTAATATTCAATCGTGTGTTTAAAAATCAATGTTCTTCTTGTCCCAGTATCAATATCAAAACTATAAAGTAATACAATAATATATGTTGTGTATCACATTAAGTATTTCATACAAATTATTAAATACTTTATTCAAATTATTTGAATACTTTAAAGTTAGACTAGATAGGACATAATCTATTCAATATATCTGAACTTATTTTTACCCATATTTCATTGTCTTTAAATATATGTATGTATACACACACACACACACACACACACATGTATAATTTTAATTTTGTTAATTATGAACTTCTCTAGATGAACATATAAAGAGGTCCCATCCCCATCAGGTTCTAATTGTGTCCCCTTTTCCCACCCACATTGCATATAGGCCCACCTCAGATGGGGTTATTTGTATTTACTGGGAGTCACAAGTGCACCAGTTTCAACTTGTATATATTTTTGAAATTAATGATTCCACCATAAACACATAAAGATAAGAAAAAAAACTTCCCATTTCTTTAAAAGTCCCCCGTGGGACTAAGGAAGCAGAAAAGTTTAAGTACGTTTTCTGTGGCACAATGCTGATCGTTGCTTTCATCCCTGAGGGAAGTAGAGCTGCTTCTGTGGGACCGGGGAGGTGACATGAACTGGCTCGAAAAGCCCACCCACACAGGTTCAACTCTCCAGCACCCTTGTAAAGCCAGACGCATGTAATGGCACATGTATCTGGAGTTAGTTTACAGTAGTAAGAGCCCTCACCCCCCTTGGTCTCAACAAGTCCATAAATAAAAATATTGAACTGTAATTTAAGTGTATGCACATACTGTAGCCTAAGAAAGATTACAAGCTCATTCAATGGAAATACAAAAAAAGAAAAAAGTGGCTGAAAAGACAGGACATGTTAGTATCTATAGGATTGAGTTTGTAGCTGCCTAACTTATATTCTGACTGCTCTGCAGTTCAATTAAGTCTTATTCTGAAATAGCGACAAAGTGTCTTATTTTCTGAAAATGTTTCTTTCTTTCCCAGCATCTGATCCAAAGCTGTTTTTACCCTGCAGGGTTTCTTTCAGCTTACTCAGATTACACTATTAACATATGACCCACTGCACTTCTATTTTGGGAAAGCATCTATTTGGAGACTTTCTACTGGGATATTTTTAAATACTTCACGATAAGGCCAGCTCCAGAAGAAATTATTCAGAAGCCGTTTATAGATGTGAGGCCCTTGCCTAATGCAATCGTAGACTGCCAAGACAGAAAAGCATATCTTAATATGTGCTTGGCATAGATTCAGAGAAACCATGCCAAACAAGCTTAATTTTGTGTGAACCTCAAGACTTTCCCTGCAAAACGGCATTTCTTCCCCGACTCACTACCAAATGAAATCATTCCCTGAGGTTCAGATGGTGTTACGCACTGTGATTTTCCTTTTTCATTTGAAGAAGTTGGACATATTTCATATTCTCATCATTGAAATAAGTTTGCTGAACTCTTTCCTGTTTACTTGAAGGTACAGGACGTATCCCTCACTTTCGGCTGATTGGAGGGTAGTTCGCAGCACACGGAGGATTTTATTAAGCAGGCAGCTTTGTGCATGCTGTGCTAAATGAGGTAGGTGGCGGCTACTCAATTGACTCAAATGAGTGGCCAGAGTCATTTTGGAAAACACTAACACCCCCCCCCCCACAAACTCCTCAGTAAACTTTATTTATAACAAGTATAGGGGAGGGAAAGGTCACACTACACCCTCTTGCATAAATCCTAAAGATGCAAAATGCATTAAATATCAGGCTGGCCTGTGGTTCTTAGATGGATACCATGAATTGTGTAAAATTTGTGTAAAGAGACACATTACTAATGTACGCATCGTCATCCTTTGGGGTTTATAAGTTCTTGTAAGTCACTTAATTAATATATGCCGCCTAATGTGTTTGTTCATGTAATGTAACCACAACTGATGTGCATTGATCATAAATTAACAATCTTTTGTATTTACTTGATAGTCTATGATGTTTTATATTGATTGCCAAATTGACAGGACCTAAAATCACATGAGACTTTGGAGACTCACTTAGCCTCTGTATATAACTGGGAGGATGGTATAATCTTGATTAAAATAATAAACTGTTGGTGGCACCATTCCATGTTGTTTGTAAAAAAGAAAAAGAGGAGAAAGTTGATTAACCAGCAGCGTCCATCTCAATCTACTTCATCCTCGTGGATAAGACAGTTCTAGGCTGGCTTCCCTTCCGAAGATGCTTCTGATTGGGTATTTTGTCACAGCGAGGACAAAGTAACTGATTACACAGTCATTAATAATAAATGGAGCTTTGAGACAAACACAATAATTACCTAATTCTTTTTTTTAATATTTTATTTTTATTTATTTATTTGAGAGAGAGAGAGATACAGAAATAGGAAGGTAGACAGAGAGAATAGGCATGCCAGGGCTTCCAGCCACTGCAAATGAACTCCAGACGTGTGAGGCCCCTTGTGCATCTGGGGAATTGAGCCTCGAACTGTGGTCCTTAGGCTTCACAGGCAAGTGCTTAACCTCTAAGCCATCTCTCCAGCCCCATAATTACCCAATTCTTCATTCACAAAGATGTTTCTGCCCCGCATAAACAGCTGATGAGCTGCCAGATGTGTGAGGTCCTACACTAAGCACTAAACTCAGATTATCAAGTCCAAGTTTGAATGAGAAGTTTTGTGGAAGTTGGTGGAGCGTGGACACACACTTTCAGAGGAGCGCAGCCTCCCCTCCACCCATGCTCATGGAGCACCCCCCATGCCTGCAACTGTGGCTTCAAGAATATGTGAGCCAAGAAAAGGAACTGCTCTGAAGTTGCTTAACTTTTCTTGTCCTGGATGACAGCTGCCTGAAAGAAATAAATATGCTTCTCCATTGCCTGCACAGTGAGCGTTTTCCAAGAAGGAGGCATGACACTGTAGTATTTTCAGTAAGGCTCATGACTGGGTGAATGATCTGCCTCTTAATTACCCCAGTTTCGGGCAGGGAACAGGCAGGGAACTCATTTATTATGCCCCATGTTCCCAAATGCTGTCTTTCAGTGTGTCTGACACATTCAGGTTTTTTTTTTTTTTTTTTTTTTTTTTTGGACCCAATTTCTTGGATAAGCCCAGATTGATAAATGAGTCCTTATTCAACATCTGCAAGCAAGGGCCAAATGAGGAAACACTTATTCTCATCTCCCACTCTGTTCCCCGGCACTTTGACCCATCCACCAGTAGCTCTCTTCCACCCTCTCTCTCTCTCTCTCTCTCTCAGGAAGCATCATCATCTTGTGAATCTCATTCTTTTGCCCTTCATCCATCATTGAATTCCTATCAATTAAATGCAAATTTAGTATGCTTCCTTCTACTGACACATGTGCCTTTCAGACATGGCCATATAATGAGAACATCTATAACCCATGATTTCCTTACTGTGTTTATTTGACAGAAATACTTCAAATCTTCAGCTTTCTGATTGGTATGAGAAGAGGTTGATTTAATAAATAGTTTGAGTGACTTTCATTTTATTATAATGTAACATCTTGTTGACATGCTTATGTAACAAGTCCATTTGAAAATTTTTGTATGAGTCAGTGGGAAATCAGCTATAAATAAAAAATAAAATAAAATCATGCTTAGAGTCAACTTGGCCAACTATAGTAGTACACATGAATGTTTTGTGCCCTAAAATTCATTTTTCAAAACATAAAACATGATGGTAAACTGGATCTGGTGGCACACGCCTTTAATCCCAGCACTCTGGGTGCAGAGGTAGGAGGATTGTGGTGAGTTCGAGGTCACCCTGAGACTCCACAGTGAATTCTATGTTGGACTGAGCTAGAGTGAGACACCACCCTGAAAAACCAAAAGAAAAAAAAAATAAGTGATCATATGAAGAAGTGAGTCCTCTGGGAAGTGATAGAGGCAGGAAGTTTTCAATTTCATGAATGGTAGCAGTTTTGCCAAGGAGACTGGAGGGGGCATGCTTGCTATATCAGAGAAGGACCCAGCTGCTAGAAGGCACCAGGAAGATGGTGGTCTTCATCAGAAAATCCCCCTGCAGCCTTGACCTTGAACTTCTCCACCCTTAGAACTACGCGTGGTAAGTTTCTGTTGTTTGCAAATTACCCTAAGACATTTTGCACAGCAGTAGGAACTGATACCATGTCTCCTCTTTTCTAATTATACTGTACAAAGTTGTTTCCATGAAATATTTATGATGTTATGTATTAAATTTTAATCTTGTTTTGAAATGTGAACATTTAAAAGGCAAAGGAAGTTCCATATTAAGTTTTAAATATTTTACTGTATGAAATAATCTGGGGTAGTACTTTAAAGTTTCAGACTATAATTCTGAAATGTACAATTGCAATTTTAAAGGAAAATCAAGTTGGATAACAACAACTATTGTGAAATAAAACATTAAAACCACATTTTGGTACGTGTGTGTATATATGTATATAAACCATGTAAGTTCATGTATGTAAGCATGGGTATGGACATGCCATGATACATATGTGGAAGTCAGAGGACTCCTGAGTGCCTGCCCTTTATTTCCACCTTGTATTAGATAGAGTCTGTCATTGTTCCTTGTTCCATTTCCCATGCTATCTGGCCCATGATCATCTGGTAGATTTTCCTGTCCCTATCTCCTTTCTTTCAGTTAAGTGTTTGGGCTAAAGACACGCACTTTAGTGTCCAGATTTTCCATAAAATCCTCAGCAAGTACTGTGTTTTTCTAGCAATCTTTCCAGCCTCCAAATCCTGTTAAATTTATCAAACATAAATTGATTTTCAAGGTAGATTGCATGAGGATTATTTTGTTCCTTAAATTTGACCTTGGACAACTGTAATGCGAAAATGTCAGTAGCCCAATGATAAAACAGTAAGCAGTCTAAACAAAAGAAGGGGTGCCAAACTTATAATGGGCTAACATATATTAGCAAGAGAAATAAACTTTTTCTGGAAATTTCATTTAGAGATACATTATATGCAAACTAATACATAAGTGATTGAGATCAAACTAAAAAACAAATATCTTGTCTGGAAGAAAATGTAGTTCTTTATAAGCATGACATAACAATCTATTGTGTATTTTAGGGTAGCAGAAGTATTATGAGGGATAATAGTTTTTGGAAAATATTTCATTTATTTATTGGGGGGAGGCAGAGGGAGAGACATGAAGAGGCAGATATAGACAGAGAGAGAATGGCCATGCTATGCCCTCTAGCCATTGCAAACAAACTCCAGAAGCATGTGCCACCTTTGTTCATCTAGCTTAAGTGAGTTGTATGGAATCAAACTTTAAGTTCTTAGGCTTCACAAGCAATCGCCTTAACCGCTAAGCCATCTCTCCAGGCCACACTCAGTTTTTAAACAGAAAGATGAGTGGAATTAAGCAGGAGAAAACACAATATATATTTTGGCAATGAAAGAAAGGCTGATTTGACTCCATAACTAATAGTGAGAAAACTGGAGGAAAAGTTAATACCAGCATGTGGGGTGGGGAGGGGGTGATATACTATATTTTTTTAAGGATTGCATTAACTTAGACAGTTTTGTTTTCAAGTTCTTTAACAATTCATAATCAATGAAATATATCATATAACATAGCGAAAGTGTGGTGGTAAAGACACCAGCAACAGAATAATTTTATTAGATTGATTATAGATGGGAAAATGCAGATATACTCCATACCTGCAGGACATTTTTATTCAGTACTTGTGATTAGCTTCTTGGACATAAGACTTTGGTTATCACAAGCCCTCTACCACTGAACTATATCCCCTGATATATCTTTGAAAATTGAATAACTAGTTGGATACTATGACAGGATAATATTCTTTGTCTTTCCATACTGGACTTTGCTATATGAGTATGGAAAGATGATGAGGCAAAAGTAAGGCAGAGTTTCATTTACTGACTACACATCAGGCAGGAGATGCTTGAATGGAGGGGAAACTCTGTTTGACGCACTGTTCTCAAGCATGAAGGAATAAAACGAAGATATTTCTTTGTTCTCTAATAAATCTCTGTAAAATTAATAAATTCTTTATGGGAAGATTCTTGCCTACTACCCTTAATATATTTGAAATACAAAACATTTAAAAATGAAAAATATTTTTAGACAATAAGAATATATCAAAATTCTATGTATTTTTTAAGAGAGAATTACTCCAATTGACCACCCTTTATCCCATCTTGTTCCTTAAAAACTAAGATAGAAGACTTTCTTTAAAAATCAATGATGTTCTCATATTAACCTTTATAATGAAATTAAAATTAAATACTTAAACCAGGTGTGGTAGCACATTCTTATAATCCCAACACTGAGAGATATAAACAGGATAATTTCAGAAAAAGAAACAGGATAATTTATAAGTATTAGAAACATGAGATTAGATTATAGGATGGAGCCAGAAGGAAGGAGGGAAGGCGGAAAAGATTGACCAGTAGACAGTAAATTAGTTAGAAAGGAGAAGGTCCACTGTATTATTGCCCAGTGGGGTGACTAACGCCAACATCTGTCTACATTTCAAGGTACAGGAATAATTTAAAAACTTTCCATAATAAAAATACAATAATTATTTCTAGATATAGATAGATATTATCTAATTTAAACGCACTGGGAGAAAATATAATATCCTTAGAAAATGGAACTGAAAAAAAATTCTACATGTAGAAGAATGAAAACAAACCCTTCTTACTCTGCATAAAAATCAACTCTAAATGAAATAAGGGTTATAATTTATGACATAAAATTCTGATTGCCAAGAAAAATAAAGAGCACACTTCAAGATATACTTGGGAGCCAGAAGGGCTTTCAAAATAGAATTTCATCCAATCCATGAATAAGACCAACAATCAACAAATGGGACATGATGAACAGCATGGTACTGGCATAAAAACAGAAACACAGACCAATGGAACAGAACTGGAGGCCTGGACCTTATGTCTAGCATCTACAGATACTTGATCTGACAAAGGTGCCAATAAAGTGGATTGAAGAAAAGAAAGTATCATCAAGAAATGGTGTTGGGCATATTGGATAATCATTCATAGAAAAATGAAACTAAACCCACTCATCTCACCATACACAAAAATCAAGTACAAATTGATTAAAGACCTCAGTGCAAGACCTGAAACTCTTCACCTCCTAGAAGTAAAAATATGAAAAGGAGGAACTCTGCATGATATATATGTGAAGAAAATTTCAGGAACAAAATTCC
Source organism: Jaculus jaculus (assembly GCF_020740685.1). Taxonomy (NCBI): domain Eukaryota; kingdom Metazoa; phylum Chordata; class Mammalia; order Rodentia; family Dipodidae; genus Jaculus; species Jaculus jaculus. The sequence continues at coordinate 10,637,809 of NC_059116.1, read as the reverse complement.
AGTACCACAAGAAACTAAAAAATCACTCAAACAATGGAGTCTTATTAAGCTAAAAAGCTTGGTGGCTAACCAATAGCTTTCCGATTGGCTAAGTGATCTGCTCAGTGTAAAGAAACCCATACCTGGAACTGAGAACCAGATCAGAATCCTATGGAGACAATGATTGTGCCCTGTAGTGTCAAGTTCTCACTAGCCCTTTGCTAAGAGGGGTTACATAAATCAAATTCTCCTTCAGTTAATAGTGCTTATTCTATTTAAACTATACTTCACTCACACTCCATTGGAAAATCTGTTCTTCTTTTTCAGAAGGTAGCAAGACCCAAGGATATAAACCACCCCTTTCTCTTCAGCCAAGTCACAGCTGAAATCACAGAGGACTTGGGGAAACAAGAAAGAGTGTTGCTTTTATGAAGTACATGATAACCAGTACCAGGGTATAAGAGACAGACCCTGAGGACACTCAACACTTACCAAAGAAGAGATCCAGAGGCTCCTAAGAGCTCATCACTGAAGCCAACTTAAAACTCATCCACCATGGCTTAGGGAATTTTGCAGAAGATGGGGTGGAAAAATTGTAAGAGCTACAGGTTGAGACATCATATCCAGAGAAATTCCCTTCCCTCCAAAATAACTGACTTCTGATTCAACAACACATGAACTAGATCCTCATGGGGTATACCTGTAATCGCACTGAGGAAGGTACTCAGTGGAATGTGGGCAGTGATGAGGGAAAAGAGGTCAAATTATGATGCATCCAAATTAAATATGTTAATAATAATAATAAGCTTTCTGTACAGCAAAGGAAACTGTCAATAAAGTGAAGAAGCAGCCCAGAGAATGGAACAAGACTATTATCAGCTATATAACTGACACAAGAAGAATCTTATAAATCAGAACTTAATATGCTATTAAATATACAAATGAGTAAAACATAAACTCAGTAACAGAAAAAGGTTGCTAGTTTTCTTTAACGTCAGGAAATTCTGTCTACAAATTACATTTTTTGAAATGATATCTGCACATGTCCCGCTCACTGCTGTAGAGTTACTAATATCACATTTTGTCCCTTGTATCTACAAACCCATGTTAGCATTTTCTTAAACTGGCAAAATAATAAAAAAAAAAGCATCTTTACTGTCTGATCTCAGGCCATGCCAACCCTCTAGTCTATAGTTGAGTTCCTAGGGCCCATGATTTCCTTTTCATTCTAGAAGACCCCATGGTGGTTTGTTCAATTCATGCTATTATGTGCCTCATACCCAGTGAGCACAAAACATCAGCTATTCACATCAGAATGTGAAGAAAAAAAATCTACCAAAAATTTAAGGGCAATCCCATCAACAAATGTTCTAAAGGGGGTACTGTTGCCTGAGACATATTGAGAAAAACCTCCAAGTAAAACCTAGGTGCTATAATTCAGTATCCATTGTCAGACTTCTCCTAGAAATGAGCATGTGTGTATAAGCCAGATAAGGCTGTGAAAACCAAAACGAATTGGTAGTTCCAGTCAAGTCTTGCTTGATGAACCAATGAGCAGATTAAGTTTACTTACAGGAACATAAGTAACTCAAGGCAACTGTGTTCATGAACTTTCAGCTCGGTGTAACTGCAGTTTATGAAACCTACATCAGAGGAGTTAGTTCGATGCACATCTTGCAGGTAGTTCACCAAAGGCTCTCCTCTTTTCCAACTATTGTTTAGTGCTTATACGCCCTTGAAGAGAGACCTCCTAAACCTTGTAAGCTTCCTTAGCTTACCAAGTCTTTGCAAACCCTTCTCCTTCAAAGAGAGAATTTTTCAACTTGAAGGAAATAGCTAAAAAAGTATATATGATATATAAATATGCATATATATTTATATGATATATATCTCATTTATATGTTTTTTTCATTAATTTATTTGAGGGGGTGAGAAAGAGGGAGAGAAGGGGTGCACCTGGCCCTTCACCCACTGCAAACAGACTCGATATGCATGCACCAACTTATGTGCACGTGCGACGTGCTCTCTTGCATCACTGGGTCTGAGATCTGGAGATTTGAACATGAGTTCTCAGGCTTTGCATGCAAGAGTCTTAATCACAAAGTCATCTCTCCAACCCCCTTTTAGACTTTGATGTCAATATATTCATCAATGGGGTTGACTACCAGATCTATACTGTGAACCTCAGTTTTCTATCAGCTTTGAGTGAAGCCCAGGGGAAGATGGAGAGTGAAGAGAGTTCTATGTGATGTTTGCTCAATAGCCAGAAGCCTTGCAGAACCCCAGTGAGTTTCCCAGATATCCCTACACAACAGTTGGGGAAAAAAAATTGTCTCAGTTGGAGAAAGTTGTCCCTCTGCTTCTTCATTCCACCTCAATGGAAAGTAGATCTAAACATCCACACCTTTGCAATGGCTGGGAGCAATAGTTGGGTTTGATTGCCTTAGATTTGTAGGAACTTAAATGGAAACTAGAGGCCGTGAAATATGAGAGACTGTTACATGGGTTCCTTCGTACACATAAGGAAAGGAGGGAAAGTGTTTTGTGCTCCACATGTATGTTTCCCAAAAGACAACCTCTGAAAACGCAGTGTTTGTAAGTACAGGTCTGTGGATGCATGTGATCTTTCTGTGTTAATTTTGGTCATTATGCCAGTTCAATGTAGGAAATGACCTGGTCACAGATGGAGTTTATACCTAAGCTTATGACATCAACCCATCAGGGCACATTTGCCTACAAACCCTGGTAAGTGCCATCAGCAGAGACCAGCCACAGCTGGGGCCTTGATAAAGGACTGTACCTGGAGTGAAGTCATGCAGGCCTATAACACTAAAACACTGCCATCAAGACTGGACAGTGCTTTGGGTCTTTCTTTCACTTCACATGCATGGAATATTGTTGCCAAAAATTGCCATCTGTGCAGTTGTAGAATGCTTTATCCAATCGTATGATAGCATAATTTATAATTAGAGACTTCAGTTCATGACAAATGAGGCTCACCAGCGGGCGAATGCTCATTACAAACAGCTCTATTGATGAGACTCATCCTTATCAAGAAGTGGGCCATATAGAATGTTGATATCACTTTGTGAAGACCAACTCTAAATACCTCCCTGGAGTGGTACTGGATTTCAGAGATGGAAAATGTCTTTCGTGAAGGTGTACATGTCTTTAATAAATTTTTAGTACTTGATGGTATTACTTTTCTACATAGGACTCATGGTTCTAGGATTTCAGGAGGAAGCAGACCAGAAATGAGCTCAACATGGCTCAGGGAAATTTTACGGAAGAGGGGGTGGAAAGAATGTCAGAGTCACACGTTGGGTCATGATTTGCAGAGACACTTAGCATACCAATAACTGGGGACTAACTCCACAATGCACGACCCATTTACATCAACAAGGAGGGTCTAATGGGAGGGGGTAGATCATAGATGAGCCTAAACAATGGTACCAAACTGCCTGTATTTGATGAAAAGAAAACTAATAAATCAAATTAAAAAAAAAAAGAAAAAAAATCAGTATGAATACTCTTTCTTTTTATCCCTAGACCTGTTTGAATATCTTTCAATTGTTCCTTCTCTTACCTTATGTGCAACTGGAAGAGTTGCCTTAGCATTAAGAGGAAAAAGAAAGGTTTTAAGGAGGAGATAATAATCACAGTGAACTGGAAGTTTAGACTAGCCTGCCATCTGGGCACATTGGATATGAGTCAAGCAGACATGCAGCAGTGGGGACTACATCACTGTCTGGAGTTACTTGCTGACCTTTTGGTTCCTCAAAAAAGAAAGTCTGCTAATATACAATGGAGGAAAGAAAATGTTACTGTGTGGAACAAGTTGTGAAGACTAATAGAATTGGTAACTTGGGCTGGAGAGATGGCTTAGCAGTTAAGCACTTGCCTGTGAAGCCTAAGGACCCCGGTTCGAGGCTCGATTCCCCAGGACCCACGTTAGCCAGATGCACAAGGGGGCACACGCATCTGGAGTTCGTTTGCAGTGGCTGGACGCTCTGGCGTGCTCATTCTCTCTCTCTCTCGCTCTCTCTCTGCCTCTTTCATTCTCGATCTCTCTCATATAAATAAATAAATAAATTAATTAATTAATTAAAAAAAAGAAATGGTAACCTGAAGAATGCAAAGTTAACCATTTATTATGATACTACCTGATATAGAAAGGACCATTAGTTCTATTAACAAATTGCTGAAGTTTCTTATTTTAAATGGGTATGGACTTTGGTAACAGGAATTCTAAGTGTAAGCAAATGAACCCGTGATTACCATTACTCTATTTGTGGTAATTCCTATAGACAGGATGTGTGTGTGTGTGTGTGTGTGTGTGTGTGTGTGTGTGTGTGTTTCTTTGATTACATCCAATTCTGTCAAATAGCATTGTTAGTTCCCTTTTTCTCCTGGGAACCATACATTAATTTACAGACCTCCAGGAAATAGAAATAAATCACTATTGTGAACAATGCTACAATAAGCAGGACAAAGCATGCTTCTTCCACACATTAGTCTAACATATATTCTATCCATGTATATATACATACACATGTATATAAAAATTAGTAAAGTAAAAATATTTTTAAAAAATCTATAAATCTTTCTCATTCTCACTTTCTGTCATCCCTTATGACCAGTAACCAAAAAGCTCATGGTAATGTATTTCCCCAATTACACTGAAATAATTCTCATTTATTACTGGCCTCCCACCCCAATTTAATCGTCCTTCTGTCTTCTTGCCTATGCACAGTAAAGTTCCACCCTTGTCTACCATCTGGCTCCTTCCATTCCCTTCCCCTTACTGAAGACAAGTCTCATTACACAGTCTGAAATCTCATCTAATTACTTACTCATGAAGATGATTTCCTGATTTCCAGAAGGACTTTGTTTGCCCAGCTTTCTTCAGAGTCTGCAGTGTCTACTGTGACCGGCATGTACATAAGTGACAAGCTTCTTTAAAAAACCCCATGATACTGTGTGGTAAGATCAACTGGAAGTCTTTTCACTTCTGCCTTTGTGGTGAGCTTGTGCTTTCCACAGTGAAGTCCTAGACGCACCCTGGATGACTCTGCACTTCCATAGTGCAGGAGGCCCACTGGAAAACAAGCCTGCCCAAGTTTTCTCTGGTTACTCCATACCTCATGTACCTCATGCTAACCAGGAAATAACACAGTGCTTTCGTCATCTTTAGTCATTCATTTGGGTCCCAGTCTATCCCAGGCAGTCTTGGGCTGGCCTTGAACTTATGTGATCCTCCTCCTACCTTTGCCTCCTTAGTGCTGAGAGGTTCCACCACACCTAGATTGGTATTTTCTTAATCATATATATAGGCTTGCTGTTAATATGTTAATTACAAGAGTTACTTGATACTGAAATATATCCCAAGTCCTGAAATGGCTGCATGCACGGACATTAGAACTGAATAGGTAGGACTGCAGAGATGATTACGTCTCTTCCCTGTGAAGCTTGAGGATCCAAGTTCAATTCTCCAGGACCCATGTAAGCCAGATGAACATGGTGGTACATGCATCTGGAGTTCATTTGCAGTGGCTAGAGGCGCTAGTATGTCCATTCTCTCCCTCTCTCTCTCTCTCTCACACACACACACAAATAAAAATAAAATATTTAAAAAGAATTGGATAGTTGCCAAGGATCTCCTCCAACGTACTACGATGCAGAGTGCAAACTCTATAGACAAACTTCATCTAGTTGAAGCTTCCAGTGGTGCCTAGTTTGAGAAAACCCTCCATAAGGTGGTGGTGTTTACCTGTGTGCCTTTTTCTATCTATGCTTTTTAGCAAAGGACTCTATTTACTGATATTTGATTACCTACTACCTCAGCATTTACAGAAATGTAATTTTCATTCTATAAACGTTTAGGGTGATTGGCTGCTCTGAAGATAACTTGTATGGGAAAACTGAATTAGTTGAAGAGATGGAGAAATAGACAATCTTAATACAAAAATATTTTCCCATGTTTTAGTGACAAAGCAAATAATCTGGAAAAAGTAGAACTTGAATTCTAACCACATATTTTTAATATAATTCTTCCATGTAGCAGTAGAATATATCACTGGAAAATATATACTTTGAAACCCTCTTGGCTTTCATACAAGTAGGGCAAATTTGTTTCTCTTTCTGCAAATAAGAACTCAGCTCTCCATGGAAGAGGACTTTCTCATGGAGCAGAATTCCTTCTACTTGGGATCCAAGCAAGTGAGTATAGCTTACATCAGATGATGGCTAACTTGCCTTAGTCCATTTGAACTATCATCACAATATAATAGAGTAAGTCATTTGCAAATACAGATATTTGTTCTTTAGAGGTCTGGAGGAGGTTGTATTAGTCTGTGTTCTCTAGAGAATTAAAGCTTATACAAGGAATATCTATTATTTAGAGGATTTATTAAATTAGCTTACAGGATATGGCCTGGGCAGTCCAACCATAGTTGTCTGCTGGCTGGAGAGACAGAAATCATGTTGGCTGGATGCCTCTGTAGTTGTGATATGATACTGAAGGTCAAGAGTATTCCTAGAGAGCTACTGATCTTCAGTCCACATTGAAGGGCTGACGAAACTTGATTTCAGTGTCTGCAAAGGATGCCAGCAACGCTGTTGCACATGCTAGCAAGTGTTACAGGGAGCCAGGCAAAAGGTGTGCTGCTCTCCTGGAGCTTCTTGAAATCAAATCACAGTGCAAATATATTCAGTGCTATTTTCAGTATTAGTTTATCTGATGTTTTTTAACTTTATTTGACATAGAGTGTGTGAGAGAGGGGAACAGATAGAAGACAGAGAGAACGGGCAAGCCAGGGCCATCAACCACTGCAAACAAACTCCAGATGTGTGTCCTACCTTGTGCATCTGGCTTGCCTGGGTTCTGGGGAACCGAACATGGTGCATTTGGATTTGCAGCCAAGCACTCTAACTAGAGCCACCTCTCTATCCCTCTGATATTTTTGGTTATTTTTTTTGGGGGGGTGCATGTGTGTGTGTTGGGTTCGTGCATGTGTTTCTGTGCACAGGCATGGTGGGGGTGGAGGACAATTCTCAGGCGCTACCAGTATTTATTCAAAACCCATCTCTCATTGGTCCAGAGTTTTTCAAGTAGGCTAGACTGACTGGTCAGGAGACCCAAGGGTTGGCCCACTTCTGCCTACTCAGTACTAGAATTAGAAGTACTCCCAACCTTCACCAACTTTTTCTTTACATGGAATCTGCGAACCCAACTCCCATCTTCGTGCTTGTAAGGCAAGAAGTTTACTAACTGAGCTGTTTCCCCAGCCCTTAATGTAATATCTTATGCTGAAATTTCACTCCACATGAGAAAGGAACTGAGATCACATCAACTGGATGTACATGTCAATGGTTTCTGTAAAACAGAAATACTATCACAGGTGGTTTATAAAGAGAAAGTATTCAAATTTGAAACCAAATATCTAATACTATCCTATGACAAAAAGTCCCTTTTTTGTTCCCTAGCATGATACAACTTGGATCCAGTGGATGGCAGCAAATAAATTATTAAATAAGTCAGAGAAAAATTTCACAAATTGATGTCTTTAATTAGTTTAACATTTTAGATGCTAAACATATTGAAATATACAGGCAATGAAACTATAATTTATATTAAAAAGCAAATGAGGTGTTAAAAAGTTGATTTTTTAAACTATAAAATGCTCTATTTTTCATACCTACATGGCAATAGATAAAAGGGCAAAGATTATATATTTATATTATATTTATCTTTATATATATATTTATGGGACTTGTTGAATATGTTATTCCTACCAAGATGCTAATCATTTCTTTCTACACATCATTTAGTTTTGGATCATTTCATAAATTTCCCTGTTAGTACTAATGACAACAAATTTTGGTATGCATAACTAGCCAAAATTAAATGAAAAGAGTGTTTCTAAAAAAATCTTTAAAATTATAAAGTGGGGCTGGAGAAATGGCTTACCAGTTAAGTGCTTGCCTGTGAAGCCTAAGGACCCCGGTTCGAGGCTCAGTTCCCCAGGTCCCACGTTAGCCAGATGCACAAGGGGGTGCATGCGTCTAGAGTTTGTTGGCAGAGGCTGGAAGCCCTGGAGTGCCCATTCTCTCTCTCTCCCTCTATCTGTCTTTCTCTCTGTGTCTGTTGCTCTCAAATAAATAAATTTTAAAAAAATTAAAAAAATTATAAAGTGCGTAAATATGAAAATAGCTATGGTAACATATTTATATTTCTTCAAAATAAGAAAGAAATGTAACAAGCAGTGTCTATATATACGTATAACATGCACGTTGTGTTACTGCAAGTAGCATTTACTTTCTTTTTGCTAGAACAAAACACATGACCAGAAGCAGCTCAATGGAGGTAAGGGTATTTTTTTTTTTCAGCTTCAAGTTTCTAACAGAAATTTGATCATCATGGTGAGTAAAGCATGGCAGACTTGAGCAGAAAGCCTGGGTCATATCTCTACATCAGCAGGAAGGAAGTGTGGTCTAAGTTATGGGCTTGGAGCTGGGCTATATCCCTCCCCCAAACCAATCTTCATTGAGTCACCTCCTCCATCAAGACCCTCACTGCCCAAACGACTCAAAAAGTTTCCCAAGTTTCCACCAGCTAGGGTCAAAGTTTTCATAACATGATGTCAGAGATGCCCTTAGGCAGAAGACAGAAGCAGATACTGCTTTGGAGATAAAGTGTTCTTCCTTTATACCAATGCTCAGATGCAGAGAAATGATTTGGTTCTGAGCTCATAGACTGATTGATTTAAGAGGGACACAAAACATACCTACACCATTTGTGAAGTCTGTATCCTACAAAGAGTCAAATCCATTAACTAGCCACGATGATGGTATGTGTCTAAAATCTGTCCTTCCTGGCATGGGTGTTTGCAATCCAGCGGGTGTCCATTTATGGGATTGAGAAAAATGAATAATTTAAATACATCTCTGAGGTTGATATTGATGAGTCAATACTGGTGTTAACACATACACGACACTTTTCACTGTCGGGTTCAGGGGACCATATTGCAACAGATATGGCATCATTAAGGTGGTCTTAAACTGCTCTCCTGGAAAGTATATAATCCTTCAGGGCAAGGGGAGGTGAATTGGTGTGTCAGAGCATTTTTGCATAATGTGAGGACTTGACTTTGATTCTCAGGACCTACAAACAATGGCAGGCATGGCTGCACATGCCTGTAACCCAGTGCTGAGTAGAGAAGAAAAAAAGCGAATCTCTGGGGATCCCAGTTTATTGTTCTGCTGGGAGTTCTGGATTCAGTGATAGACTTAATCTCAGGGAAATGTGGTGGAAAGGCATGAGTGAAGGACATCCAATGTCATCTTCTGCCCTCCGTATTTATGCACACAGGGCATGTGCATCTATACTCATATGTATGTACACCAAACACAAATACACATATAATACAAGCACACACACACACACACACAGAGAGAGAGAGAGAGAGAGAGAGAGAGAGAGAGAAAGAGAGAGAATATACCATCTCACCATCCATTTGTTTTGGAAGATATGATTTGGTAAAATGAATACAGGCTATGATCCAAACATATGAATATGGCATCTCTTTACTGTGAGATGTGCCTGTTGGTTTAAGGTAATATTTTGTGAGAATTGTTTTATCAAATAAGATCCTCTATTGGTCAATATGGGTAATGGGGCTTTCAGGCCTATTGAGTAAAAATGGCTAGGCCTGAAACAAATTGGGTAGGTGACTTATTTGTAACGGATCTTTCCATCTGTTTTAATAGTACCTCCTGGATGAAAGATGCAGTTTAGTTTATCATCATGGAAACAAGACCTAAGTATGACCACGTTTTCACAAGATCCATGCATCCATAGTCTTTTTTTCCATTCCTTACATGTCCTTGGGTCTAATCCTCTAGTCTTGACATTTCTAGATTCTCCCCAAATATCTCAGCTGGAATCTATGTTCGTGTGTACCTCATGCATGTTTCCAAATAACTTTCCATGACCAAGCTCACTGCTAGTTGCTAAGCTCAACGAGGACATTTCCCAGCAGTGCTCCCTGCCTTCAATCCACCTTCCTCGGGCCTGTAGCAAAATAGAATAAGGTATTACCATGACCACAGCACAGTGTAAAAACCTAATGAATTCATGAACAAAACTGTTCTCTGAGAGGTTATGCGAAATTCAATGCAAGCCTACATAGCCTAACTCATAAAAAATGTTGACGGCATGGGAGTAAAGGACAAAGGTAACTATGTCATTTACTAAGTCAACCCATTTTGTTTTTTTGGCCCTCGCAGACCGTATCCATGAGGTATTGTTTCTAAAGCAAGTGGATGGCTGGTGCCACAGCCCGAACCTACCCCATGGACATCTTAGGAAGGAGAAGAATGAGCTTCTCGGTTTTTGCACTCACTTCACATACCATTAGTCAAGCATACAGCCCCGGCAGGCACCAGAGTCACAGGGCTGGCAATGTTCTAGGGATGATTTCCTCTAGAGGCAACATGGTCTGGCCATAGAATGTGAGCTCTATACGTGTGTTGCTAGGCTTGCATTCTGCACTGTGCCTCAGCTACTCAAACACCTCAGAGGCTGGTCTTTGGAGTCGCCCGGCATAGGTGGACAGACAGCTCTTAGCACAGCACAGAACAACCGGGCTTGCACTGGACAGAGACTTTTGAGTATCCTAATATATTCTAATTTCCATGCATGCACCAGGTCTAAAATTCAAAGAGGTCCAGTATATTCACATAAAATGAAGCAAAATTTCCCATTACCTTCGAGGAGATAGACAACAGGAGTTATACTATGCTTTTTGACTGGCAGGTCTCTCAGTTTCCATGGAAACTGCTTCCCACTGTATGGAATACATAGACTGTGCCACAATACTTGGGATTCAACACATTGACTACTGAGATGGTAATGAGCATGAGGGCAGCAATATGGTATTTACAGATCAAAAATGGGCTGAGGAGATGACTTAGTGTTTGAAGCACTTGCCTGCATAGCCAAAGGACTCAGGTGCAATTCTCCAGGACCCACATAAGCCAGATGCAGAAGGTGGTACATGCGTCTGGAGTTCATTTGCAGTGATTGAAGGCCTAGTACACCCATTCTCTCTCCCTCTTTCTCTCTCATAAATAAATAACATAAATAAAATAAAATAAAATAAAAACCTTCAGACCAAACTGCAACAGCAGAGTGAAAAATCATTTTCTTTTTCCTCTGGGAACAATGATGAATGTATATTGTCTGTTCCACCAAACTTATATAAAATGTAAGATGGCTAGAGAGATGGCTTAGTGGTTAAGGCATTTGCCTGCAAAGCCAAAGGAGCCTGGTTTGATTCTCCAGGGGGCACATGCATCTGGAGTTTGTTTGTAGTGGCTGGATACCCGGTTGTGTCCATTCCCTCTCTCTCTCCCTCTCTATCTCTCTCTCTTTCTCCCCCCCTCCCTCCCTCTTTCTCTCAAATAAATAAATAAAATATATTTAAAATCTAAGGAAATAGTGGAAAATTTTCAATGTGCAAAATTTGAAGTGAACCTCCTTTTCCCCCTAACTGTGCCCAGGGGTTAGACTGGCGTGAGCTGCTTTCTAGTCACTGATCTCTGCATAAGGATCTCTGTCTTGACACCTAATTATACACATCACTTTTAAGCTTTTTTCTCAGTACTCTACTCTTTCTTATTTTTCTCAAAACTATCCTTGTGAATCTACACAGGGTTCTATTCCTGAGAATATTTCAGCCTAGCCAGCCTACTGTTTGTACACATTTGCATCTTTATTCTGAGTATAAGTAGTGTTTCTATAAAAGCCCATGTGTATGGCTTTTGTTAAATAGCAATATATATATATATATATATATATATATATATATATATATATATATATATATATATATTTTCCAATTTACCTATAGCTAAAAGGCAAGACCTTATTGCTGAAGACACCATAGGCTACTGACACAGAACACTGACAGACCAGGCTGGAATCTGGATGGGAGCCAGTCACCAAATGGTTACCCTGTTTAGTGCTGGAAAATGCAACATGAGTTACTAGAGGAAAATATCAAAAGAGTAAGCAGGGGTCCAAGATACTCAGAAGCAACCAGGCTGATGAGATGCACACACCAGTGCAGTGGTGGGTAACAAATGGCTGTCTGGATTGCTCAGAGATCTCTCAGTGGAAGAAAAGAAAAACGAAAAATAAAACATAGCTGGAACTGAGAACCAGGCCAGAATTCTCTGGAGACCAAGATTATGGTCTCCAAAGACAAGCACCCACTAGTCTTTGGCCAAAAGAGGGGTTGCATCCAAAAAAATCTCCCTAAATTAGCAGTGATCATATCCCATTCAACCTATGCCGATTTCATTCGCCATTAGAGAATCTTTTTTTTTTTTTTTTTTTCTTTTTCAGAAGGTAGTGAGACCCAAGGAGACAAATCACCTCCTACGCTTCAGCCATGGCACAGATGAAACCACAGAGGCCCTGAGATGAGCAAGAGTGCCGCTTCCATGGTGAACCTGACAGCTCCAAGTTGAAGGACACAGATGTGAGAATGCTCAACACACAGCAAAGCAGACATCCAGAGGCGGATAGATTTTCACTGAAGTGGTCTTTAAACACACTTGCCACAGCTCAGGCAATTTTGTGGAAGAGGTAGGGGAAAGACTGTAAGAGCCACTAATTAGAACAGCATACCCAGGGGCCTTGTCTCCCTCCCAGTGACTGACTGCTGATCTCACAACTCAATACCCACCACGCCATGGGGAATAACAGCAACCCCACTAGAGAGGGCCCTCAGTGGGACGGGGACAGCAAGGACAGTAATGATGGCACCAACACAGGATGTGTCCATACAAAGTATATTCATCATAAAGAGAAATTACCTATAAGCTTGGAGAGATGGCTCCTCAGTTAAGGTGCTTGCCTGCAAAGCTCAACAACTGTTCTCCAGTAATCACAGAAATCCAGATACATAAAGTGGCAAATGCATCTGTAATTCTTTGCAGTGGCCAGAGACCCTGGTATGCCCATTCTCTCTGCCTCTGTCTGTCACGTCTGTATGTCTGCCTCTCTCTCTGCCAAATAAATACATAAATAAATAAATATTTTAAAAGTGAATTTAGAAATCATTAAATGATGAGATTTGTAAAATATACCTCTAGTATATACTGCCAAGTATTGTTCTATTATAGTTTCTTTATATCATTATTATACTTTGTTAATATACTCTTTTGACATAATCATCTTTCTTTTCTTCTCTACAGCAATTTTCCTATTTAGAAATATCACAATATGACTTATGTTTGTATTACTTTTAAAAGTAGCATGAAGTTAAGCTCCCTTTCACGGTTAGGAAATATCTATCTAAATAGCTTTGTAAACTTTTTTTTCTAAATGGATTGTCTGATTTTATTGATACATACTTCTTTATTTGTTTAAGAATCATCTTTGCCTACCATTAAAACAAGTATTTATGGGGCAGCTACTTTAAAAACTATCATTGATATATTTGTGTGACAATTCTTAACATTGATCAAAAGCCACACAATCAGTTCAAGAGGCCTCATTTAACTGCTTGAGTGTCTATAGCATAAGTGGCATACCATTTACAACTAAGGTAATGTTTTTTGAATTTATGAATCTCCATTCATATCTGGCACAACATTATAGTGGCCACAGTGCATATTGTTAAGGCTTATAACCACAGATTCATTGCAATCTTTTTTTAAAATATTTTTATTTATTTATTTGAGAGTGACAGAGAGAGAAAGAGGCAGATAGAAAGTGAGAGAGAGAATGGGCACACCAGAGCTTCCAGCCACTGCAAATGAACTCCAGACATGTGCGCCCCCTTGTACATCTGGCTAACGTGGGTCCTGGGGAATCGAGCCTCGAACTGGGGTCCATAGGCTTCACAGGCAAGCGTTTAACCACTATGCCATCTCTCCAGCCCAGAATTTTTTTTTAAATTTATTTATTACAGCCAGAAGGAGAGAGAAAGAATGAGAATGAGTGCACCAGGGCTTCTAGACACTGTAAAGGAACTCCAGATGCATGCACCACTATGTGCATCTGGCTTATGTGGGACCTGGAGAGTTGAACCTGGGTCCTTAAGTTTTGCAGGCATGTGTCTTAACTGCTAACCCATCTCTCCAACCTTTTTTTTTTTTTTTTTTTTTTTTTTTTTTTTTTTGTAAATCAGAGAGAACAAGACACACAGAGAGAGAATTGGCATGCCAGGCCCTCCAACCACTATAGTTGAACTCCAGATACATGTGCCACCTTGTTCGTCTGGCTAATGTGGGAAGTAGTGATTCGAAGATGGGTCCTTAAGCTTAGCAGGCAAGTACTTTAACGGCTGAGCCATCTCTCCAGTCTCTCATTTAACTTCTTAGTGATGGAATTAATCTCCTTAAATTGTTGCGGCATGAAATTGCTGGGTAGTGAAGGAGGATGTCATGTTCTAGAATTTCCATTGACTGTGGTCTATCTCAGTGGCTCTTCATTAAGAAATGGCAAACCTTGATGACTTTCACAATGGCAAATCCCTTTCAATTAAGAGACAGGGAAACAATGGCATGATAACTACATGGGCATTTAGTGACTTTTATAAAGACACATGTGCATTGGGATGCTGTTGCTCACCTGGCCCTTAAACTCTCACTCTCACAGTAAGTAATCATGGCATTGGATGCTAATGGCATCAGAATCTATTTAAACCAATATTTTCTGCATGCCTTTAAACTTGACTAGAAAGATGAGATATAGATTAGAGGTAGATATTGATGATATAGACAGATCTGTTGATATAGATAGTACATAAACATGTATACATAAATAAATAAAGTATTAATCGGATTGCTTTATCATGAGATATTTATTAATCCAATAGCATGGAGCTCAGTTAACTTATATATACAATAATGTGTATCCAAGTCCACTATACCTAACCAGCCAGGCTAACAAAAGGGAAGAAAAGCTAGAAGTAAAGTGTGGTCAAGGCCAAGCTGGATCACCCTGGACAAACAGGAACACATGACAGCCACGTGAAAACAGGATTGTCTCCTGCTGTCTTATTAGACATACAGAAGACACTCAGTGAAGTCAGATGCTGAGCTCTGGACATACATGCCCTTTGTATCAGTAAGCAATTAGCAAAGGTTGACAACATGAATGAGCTGTCTGTTTGCTTGGGCCCTAGCTCCAAAGTTTAATCCCTTCCCTTGCAATATCAATGGGATTCCTTCCTTCATGGGCAGATCAAGCCTGGAATCATGGGAGGATCATGGAAAAATCCAGCACAATTCACTTCATAAAAATTTCATGTCCACCCATATTTTATTTAACCCCAAATATCTTCTGAACAGAGATAATAATCAAAGGGTACTTCCACCTAATAGAATAAATTTAGTACTTGCCCACCTGAGGACAACATGATCTGTTTGGACCCAAAAGAAGTTACTCCTCTGTGTTTGAGGGAATGATCACTCCCCTCTTTTAACTAAGTCACATGTGTTCTTGACATGTTTACTTAAATGTGGGACAGACAAAGAATTTCTATTAACTCTTCTTCTGCATTTCAGGCATTCTCCTTGTGGCCACCATGTAACTCAGAGAACACTCCACTCCCCCTTGAATCCATAATTGGTCACCCTGTCTGTTCTGTTCACAGCTTTCTTTGTTTTATTTTTTTTCTTTGCTAAAGAAATCCAAAGTGTCCAAGTGAAGGTCTCAACTTCTCATTTAGTGGAATCATTATTGAAACTTTTTATATGAGAACCCCCTCCTGGAAATTGGGATTATTAGATAAGTAGAGCGTGAGTTTACATAAACAGGAAGGCCAACTTGTACCAGTGGGTAAAAACCAACAGAACCTACATTGAAAGCATCCATTTCCATTTTCACATGATGGATTTCTGGGTCTGTGAATCCTACCTTTGGGAGAAATCCTGACATGAATGAGATATTGAGAGAAAACTGCATTTGAAAAGGCATTTCAATTATTTTTAAGAAATTAACACATATATGGTTGGGTATTGATTACTTGCTGTTGTTATCACTCCTCCTGCTTCAGTCATGGAGAACCTTAGAACAGTGAATTCATACGGCATGAACGGCTAGTGTAGAATGATTTCCTGTCAAGGGCAGTGCTAAGAGGAAGGCCATTGTGATCATTAGGCATTTTGTGGCTCCACAGATGGAGTCTGAATTGGAAATACTAATGGCAGGGGAGGAAATTTCACAGCTGGGATAAGAGGTTAATCCAGCGAGAATAATCTTGGCCCTTATCGTGATGGAAGGATAGTTTTGCCCTCACCAGGCTGCACGTGGAACATCCTCCTCACAGAAACAAGATCACGTGGAGAACGTATTTAGTGTTGATCTCTGCTGTAGTGAAGATTGTGCAACACTGGCCGCATTGCCTGTGCCTTGACCTACATCTCTTGTCACTAGGAATCGGTTTATCCAACCTTCGAACAAGAACACACGTGGCTGGTTTAAGTGTCTGCCAGACATAGCATGTGTCATCTGTTCTCATTTGATTAAAATCCCCATTGCTCATATTTTTTATTTTTAAAATATTTTTATTTATTTATTTATTTGCAAGGAGAGAAAGTGAGCAAAAGGATGGACACACCAGGGCCTCTGGCCACAGCAAATGAACTTAAGATGCATGTGCCAGAGTTACTTTGTTCATCTTGCTTTTCATGGGTCCTGGGGAGATGAACCTAGATGTTGTAGTCAGGTTAAACTTGCTGGCAGAAATCACCCAAACAACAGCAGCTGATGGGAAGGAATAAAAAAAAAAGAGGCTTATTTTTGCTTATAGGCTCAAGGGGGTTGCTCCATGATGGCAGGGGAAAATGATGGTGTGAGCAGAGGATGGACATCACCTCCTGGCCAACATCAGGTGGACAATAGCAACAGACTGTATGGCAACCACTGGCATGGGCCTACCTATAACACGTATAAGCCCACCCCCAAGGATACACTGCCTCTGTGAGGCATTAATTCCCAAATCTCCATCAGCATTCAGAACACCTAAGTTTATAGGGGACACCTGAATCAAACCACCACACCAGATCATTAGGCTTTTCAGGCAAGTGCCTTAACTATTGTGCCAGCTCTTCAGCCCATACTTTTTTTTTCTAGACTATTTTTCTGACTCATAAATATTTTGACATTCTTTTCCCTCTCAGAGAAATCTAGCCACATAATTCTTCTCTATGATTGCCTTGAAACAAACAAACAACAACAACAACAAAAAAAAAAAACAAACATAAAAACAAAATCCCATTCATCAGTCTAGATCCATACTTCTTAGCATCTACCTTTCCATATGAAAGACATGTTCAGACATACTGTTTGGAATGTGACCAACTGAGAGAATTTCTCTTTATCATTCTATCTCAGAACCACAACCAAGTCTGGCTGTAATGTCCGAGTCATTCATTTTTATTTATTTATTTTTTATATTTTGGAAAAGCAAGTATATTGTGGTGTGTAAACCATTTTATAACAATCCTGATACTTTGAAAATAATTCAGCCTGTAAACTTTAAGGGATGACCCATAAGGCCATACTTATGAGTTGAGAAGGGGGGGGGGGCGGCAGAAGGGCTGGAGGTGCTATGAGCTGCCTCCTCTGTCACTGTGTGCATTCAGGACCTTACAGGCAAGTGTCGTAACTGCTGAGAAAACCCTCCAGCCCCATTCAGGACTTTCATGCACCTGATATCCTATATGGAACTTACCTTTGGCAGTGAAACTTAAGACTCAGCCAACAGAACTTCATGATAGACAGCAAACGGGGAAACGTTAGATTTCTAGTTGAGTATTCAGCAACAGATAAAGACCAGTTTCCAGAGGAGCTGCTTCTGCAGAGGCAATTTCTCTGCAAGGGACTGGATTTGTTTCCTGCAAAATCCAGAATGTCCAAATTCAAAAGGTCAGATTGAGCTACTGATTAAAAAATAACGCACCAGAGTGACATGGAATAAAGAATTCAACCGTGTACATTTGCAGTCTCTGGTGGAACCATCTAGGTAAAAATGTGATATGAGTTCCGAGCTGAAGATGCTGCAGGTCTGTTAGACTGACCGTGGGTCGGGGCAGATTGAGAAGAACCAGCAGAACAGCTCTCGTGGGGAGACGCGATGACACAGGGTCATGCAGGGGGCGCTCACATCGTTCTCCCCAGGCCACGGCCTCACACACCCGGCACATAACCTTACAGAGCATATTCTGCGTAACAAGTAAAAGAAAACAAAACCCTGCTTTTCTCTCTCTCTGTCTAACACACACACACACACACACACACACACACACACACATCATTAGAAGATTTAATACTAATTACAGGATTACAGGGCTGGAGAGATGGCCCAGCAGTTAAGGCCTTTGCCTGCAAACCTAAAGACAGTAGTTCAATTCCTCAGTAACCACGTAAAGCCAGATGTATAAAGTGGCACGCGTATCAGGAGTCTCTTTGCAGTGGCTAGAGGCCCTGGCACACAAATATTCTCTCTCTCTCTCTCATACACACTCTCTCTCTCTATTTTCTTGCAAATAAATAAATAAGTGAGATAAATGTATTTAAAACTAATTATAGGCTAATTCATCACATTATAATAATCTCAAAATAATAAATCGTATAATTTTCAAGAAAGTGCATTCACCATATTGTGGTTGGTGCTGTTTGTTAATTTCTTTCTTTTAACTTACTTTCTATTAGGGCTGAATTCTTCTTCCTGTCCTTTAAATTCTTAATGTTTTTTGGCCAGTCTACTAGTTTTATCACCTCTCCTCTGGGTACTGGCCAACAGCAGGAAATAATCACTGGTGAATGGTAGATTTCTCTTGGGGATGAAGAAAAAAATAGTGTGGATTCTTGCATAGGTAAGAATGAGCTTGAGTGGTATGGAATGAATAATCCAGCTATATTTAGTTTTGGAATGCGGCAGGGGCATCTTCCTGTAAACACCATGGTCCTGCTAAGCACTGGCAAAGTGAACATGGCAGGGTATGATTGGTGTCTTTTCTTTTTCTGTGACAAAATTTTAAAGCTTATTTAGAGACACAGAGAGAGAAAAGAAAGGAGGGATGGAGAAAGAGAAATGATGGCTGTGTGACGGCCTCTTGTCATTGCAAACGAACTTCATACACATGCACCACTTGAGCAGTTTTACATGGTATTGTAGTCAGGTTCTCATTGCTGGCAGAAATTACCTGGCCAAGAGCAGCTTTGGGGGAAAATAATGGTTTACTAGTGCTTATAGAGGCTAGGGGAAGCTCCATGATGACAGGGAAAAATGATGGCATGAGCAGCGGGTGGAGAGTGAGCCAAAACTGGCAAGGCGGGAGCTGGCTTTAACACTCATAAGCCCGCCCCCAATCATACACTGCCTCCGGGAGGTGTTCTCCAACAGCTGGAAACCTAGCATTCAGATCACCTAAGCTTATGGGGGACACCTGAATCCAACCACCAAGCATGGGTAATGGGGTGTTTAACCTGGGCCAGCAGGCTTTACATGCAAGTGCCTTTAGCTGTATGTCAGGTTTTTATGGACACAAACCTTGTAAATTACCATTTTAGTTTCTTCCTGCTGAGGGACTTGTACAACGGTACAAAAATATATGTGACACTTTGAATCCTTGGAAACAGTGTTCTATCTTAAGCTTAGCATTAGGACATAAATTATAATCAGCCAGAATTGGGTAGAACCCATTCAGCATGCCATTGCAGTAATTTGTGTTAATGACAATCACTGCTTTAGGTACTTTTCAGAAAACCCTCTAATTAGTTTGTTTTTATTTTTCCCTGTGAGAGGATTAAAAGAGAGGATCACGGGCAATAGGATAAGTAGATATAGAGTGCATGAAGACAGATGAGTCATGTCATTTTTAACAACTGTCAATTTCCTTCTTAAAAGAAATCTGTGTGAAAAGGGAGAATGTGTCACTTGTGGCCAATGCCACTGAGTGCTTGTGGCCTCATAGCAACTCCTACTTATAAACAATATGGTCAAATTTAAAATGTGATCCAGGTCAAGCCTTGGGACTTTCCTGTTTGAAACACTGTACAGAACATTATTTTGATTTTGTGCCTGCAAGGAGGATTTCTGTGCTGTGGAGAGCCGGGTTCCTCTTACAACCCTGGCAATGGCTCCCTTGTGTCATCTGAATCAAGGACTAACTCCACCATCTGATGTATGTGACCTTCCACCATCTGGATCCCACATTTGTTAGTCTCTATCTGACTGCTTTCCTCTGAAAATGAACAATGGAGTCAAACTAAATTTCTCCTTGGTCTCTTTATATTTCTGATTTCTCTTGTTCTACTACAGTATTTTCTGTGTGTAAGGTCTTTTCCTCAGTTGCTCACTCTTCATACAAATTGGACTTTTTATTGAGAGCCAGTTAAGTAATAGCAGCTCCTCTCTGCCATCTTTCCTGAGCCTTAACTGTGGACATGATCTACTAAGCTTCTAAATTTTTAATCTCCACATTTACCATTTTGTCCATCTCTTGCCCCATCTATCTTTTTCTCCATCGTTCTTCTCTCTGTGTGTCTTCATATCAGCTCTTTCTACCTTTGCTCCCTCCATTTCTTCCCTTTGCATGAAAAGAACAAAATTCAAGTTTTCATCTTGGAGTTTGGTATAGATGTATGTAAGATATATTACAAAGGGAATAGAAAAGGAGAGAGTAGTCATAATAGGATGGCATCATCTATATGTAAGTAGAAGAAGACATTAATGGGGTGAAAAGGCCTAAGTGAGGTCAGGGGAAGAGATTGAGTAAAGGGAAGGTGGAGGGAGGGCTAATCAAAACCTAAGAGGCTATAAGTATGTCATATGGAAACCTACTTCTTTGGACAATGGGACACTCAGAAACCATAGATTATTTCTAGAAAATTTTCAGTGCCAGTGATGGGATAACTTCCAGTGAGTTGTTGGCCAGGGAGGTCACTGATACCCCCAAACCATTACAGGCCACTTCTGAGGCTGTTGGTTTCATACCAGAAATAGACGCTAAGATCCTATTACTGAAGACTCCACATACTTGGACTGCAAGGCCACTGAGAAATCCCACCAGAGCTGAAAACTTCCCCTGTGAAGACCAACGGACAGAAAATTGGAAAAAGCTACACTGCATACAGTTCAATGGGGGAGAGAAAAATCAACAGTGGAGATACTCAACTGTGGACACTGCAAGCCTTAGATTTTGCCAGCCAGGACAAATGAGCCAATAGGTGCAATAGTGGCATGTCACTTCTAGGGGAAACTAACTGTCCTCCAACTTGACTGGAGTCCTGCTCCATAGGAGGGAATACATCCCTGATATTGAATACATACAACAGGGGTTGTCATGAGCCCTAGGGGTGTAACATCTGCTACTGTCTGGATAAATGTGTATACTATGCTCACCAAACTGTCCAGTAAGTACTTTTCCTAGTGTTCATACCCATAATTAATGCTACTCTCATTTTTGGTTAGAGAACCTTCTATTTTAAGATGACAGTGACCTTGGGATGACTCAGAAGGCACCATGGTGCTGAGAAGAAGTGACAGAGGAATGCTCAGCACTGAAATATCTCTGTCACATTTTACAAGGCTCAGGGTCCATTACAGAAGAGGTAGAAGAAAGAATGGAAGAGCCAAAGGAAGGGTAGGACTCCTTACAACATGCTCCTCCAGACACAACATGGCCTGGATATCCATGACCTCATAGTGCCTGGCACTACCTATACAAGACCATCATAAGAGGAGAAAAAGATCATAACATCAATATAAAAGAGAGACTGATTGAGATGGGGAGGAGATATGGTGGAGAATGGAGTTTCAAAGGGGAAATTGGTGGGTGGGAGGGAATTACCATAGGTTATTTTCTACAATTATGGAAGTTGTAAATTAAAAAATTAATTAATTAAATTTTAAAAAGAAGTGAACATTTGTTGGCAAAGGAACTGTGTCTTGGTTGGGACTGTTGTAAATCACATGCACAAATAAAGAAGGAAGATCAAGGGAATTAAAAATCAAGTTGGATATAATGAAATAAGTGGGACAAAAGCACATGAGTATTCAAACTAGAAAAGACATTGCTTCACATGTCTGCCCTGTCATGAACTTCATTGGGTTAATGTTGCCAGTGAATCTAAAGGGAACATTTCATTAGCCATGTATCATTAATGCATTATGCAAATTGCTTTCTTAAGCGTTGCTTTATTTATGATGTTGCATAATAAAATTACTTAAAATTTTTGTTTAGGGCTGGGAAAATGGCCCACTGCCTAAAGGCACTTACTTACAAAGACTGTGAGTCCTGGTTTATTATACAAGAAAAGCCAGATGTACAAAGTGGTGTTTGCATCTAGAGATTGTTTGCAGCAGCAGGAGGCCCTGGTATGTTCATACTCTCTCTGTCTCTCTCTCTCTCTTCCTCCCCCTTTTTCTGTCCCTTCTTTCTCTTTCTTTCCTTCTTCCTCTCCTCTGCTTCAAATAAATATATAAAACACTTTTTTCTTTTCTTTTTTTTAAATTTTTTTCAAGGTAGGGTCTCACTCTGGTCCAGGCTGGCCTAAAATTAACTATGTAGTCTCAGGGTGACCTTGAACTCTCGGCGATCCTCCTACCTCTGCCTCCCGAGTGATGGGATTAAAGGTTTGTGCCAACACACCTGGAATAAAACATTTTTAAAATGATTTATAAAGGCAAATACAACAAAAGGTTTCAAGATCCCTGATTTCACGGTGAATGAATCAAATGGGTAAGTACAACAATTTATAAGAATGAATTGAAGAAAGGGCGATGATCATGTTATTGTTGATGGAATTTAATGAGTAAAAAATTCTAACTGCTTTTATGAAAATATTAAAAAATAGTTAGAAGGAAGTTTTACCTATGACAAAACTCTGCCCCATTTGAAAATATTTTATAATAAAAGTGTCTCTGTCATAACTGTAAAAGGCAGTTTATTTCATATTACTGAAATTGTTGTAATTTTATTTCTATTTTTTATTTTAAAAATATTAATTTATGTAATTATTTGTTTATTTATTTTCAAGGACAGAGAAAGAGAGGATGTGCAGGGCCTCTGCAAATAAACTCCCGAAGCATGTGCCACTTTGTGCCTCTGTCTTTTGTGGGTGTGAATACTAGGGAATCAAGCCCTGGTCATGAGACTTTTTAGGCAAGAGCCTTACCTGCCGAGCCATCTCTCCAGCCCCCTAATTTCTATTCTTCAGTCACAGATCCAAGAGAAAAATGGGATGGAATTAAAGTATAGCCATATTAAAAGGGTGCGAGTCCCATTCTCTTCTCATCTCCCACACTGTGACCATGCAAACAGTGTGAATTCTAGTTGAAGATTATGCTTCCAAGTTCTAAGTGCACTCCCTTCTTCAGCTCATAAGCAGAGCCTACAATCTGTGCATATGTCAAACACTACCACAGGAATAAAATATTTAGTAAAAATGTGCATTTACTTCTTCTGGGGGGCTTGACTGATGAATGCCCCCTGATTTCCAAACCCGAGCTAATGTTAAAAATGAATATTTCCCATGTTTGCATTTCTTTGCGCTTCTAAAAAGCAGCTGAGGCCATAAGCAGAAACACTAATATTCTATGGGAACATCTGTTGTCATGGTATTTCTGGACTAGCTGCTTGCAGGAAGATTAAATCTTGCTATAAAGCTTGCATTTTCTCACAGAACTCTCAGTTCCATTTCACAAACTCGGAAGGTTTGAGTAGTTGAGATGCAATTGTGATCAGTAGCTGCAATCAGGTTATTTCTCTGAACTGGAACAACCCTGTAAACTTTCTGGGCTATAATGTGTCTCCATTAATACTGAATTTAACATCATGAAGTATAGTGGAAGCCATAAATATGTCTAATCTGTGGAAAATGAGAAATCCAGAAATTGGAAAAGAAAATCTGGAGTGGGAAAAAGCCCTGGAAGTTATTATTTTTGAACTTTTGATCTATGTTTTTGATTATGTATATGTAATTCAAAGACATTTGACATCCAGTGAAAATGAAGTTTGTTTCAATCTCACCGAAAGATTTAGTCTCCACACAAGAGAAAACCTGTAAAATAAAATAGTGAAATAAAAAAGTCACTGAATCTATGAGCATCACTAGCCACAATTTTGTAGCTAGTTTAGTGCATGGCAGTATGTATCAGTACATTGTGATTTTCTCCTTACTTTTGTCCCATACTTGTGTTAATATGTTGATATCATTGTAATAATTACTTTTGTGGCACTGGGCCTAAATTCCTAGTAAAAACAACTCAAGAGAGGACAGATTTCTTTGGCTATTGGTTCCGTCACAGAAGACCAGCCACACTCCACCAGCAGTGAGAGGAGAGTAAGGCAGGACTGTTTACGTGACAGCAAACAGGAAGAAAAATAAATAAATAAACAGAGAGAAGGACCAAAATAAGTGGCCTGACTAGACCTTCAAAGATCCTCTGCTAGTGAGCCAACTCCACGAACAGGGCCCCCCCTTATAAAGGTTTCACAGCCTCACTAAATAGAGCCACAAGTTGAATGTAAACACTGAAAATGTGAGCTTGGGCAGACAGTCCAGAGTCAGACTTTAGCACGCATTAGGCTTAGTCCCTGGAGTGTAGTGGGAAAGTCAAAGCCAAGACACCGAGGGCACCAGGAAACCGCTCCGTGACAGCTAAGGCTCAGACAGGGTGGCCTCCTTCAGAACCCGAACCCTGACTCAAGGTTGTTTTTTTGGTATAGTAAACAATGCATAGAAATGTCGATCATATTTGGCAATGCACGACTCCTTACTTCTTTATCTATGCAGGACAGGGCTCGCTGGGGAGGTGAGGGCTGGGCAGGCTCAAGGACACTGGCCAGTCTGCTACAGATGTTCTGCTTCCCTTTGCTCTCTCTACTTCTCCTTACTACCTCGCACTGGGCTTCCAGGCTGTTCACACGGGTATATAGAAATTGCTGTCTCCTGTAAGCGGGCCCTCTTCATAGCCCCTTTTTGCCTCCTTTGATATTCAAAAAGCCACCTCAGAGTCAGAGAACATTATCAGACATGGCCTCAAAATTCCGGTTCATTCACAAAGCTTCTTGAAGGGCCACAGATAATGTACGTCACATGCGAAGCTCTTTTGTATAGAAATCATATCAGGATTTACAAAAACTCTTTTAAAGATACGTACACAGTACCAGTGTATAAATGAGCAATGAAGGCTCATTCCATCTTTTATGAGAGGACCTGCCTAGTGTCTAGAGAGCAGTGGGAAGGTGATTTAAGGAGTTGTGGAGTTTAATCCAACAATGAGCAGCCATCATCGTGAGATAAGGTGGTATCACCACTGTGTTAGCAGTAAGGAATTTACTACGCTTTAACACTTCTTTGTTTTCCAGCTGCGCTATTACACACACTTCCATTAGGTCTTCTAGCACGGTTGGATAAAAATAAATGTTAACTCTACCGAAATTTTCTTAATCCAGTTATTGGCACCAACATGCTCACGTTCACTTTGGAAGAAAGATGTGTTTGTAACATGGCTTAGAATATTTTAAGTCCAAAGTAAATAACAGATATTATAAACTGAAACAGGATAACTTCTTTTTCAGTGTGAATATCAAAGCAATAAAGTATAATTTTAAAAAATGTACCTTGAGCCGGGCGTGGTGGCGCACGCCTTTAATCCCAGCACTTGGGAGGCAGAGGTAGGAGGATTGCTGTGAGTTCAAGGCCACCCTGAGAGTCCATAGTGAATTCCAGGTCAGCCTAGGCCAGAGTGAGACCCTACCTCGAAAAACCCAAAAAAAAAAAAAAATGTACCTTGTTTTATTTTAAAACCACAATATCAGGTAAGAAAAGAAATAGGAAATAGACAACAGGAAGTTTGTTAAAAGGTCAATCTGATGTTCTTTCTTTCTAGTTCCATCTCTATTAAATTTTGGGGAAAGAAAGTAAAATAGATTGGTCACAAAAGAGACATTCAAATGTAATTGCTTCTGTCTTTCACTGCAAATAATCAAACCTGCATTTCAGAAGGGTAATCAATGACTTCACATCGAGCCATCGCAATGTTTTTTTCTGAACTATGCACTTTATTTCAGCAGTCTTACATTCCACAATGCTCGGCTGCTGAATTAGGCAAGTTCTTCAATCACTGGCCCAGACAGATTTTCTTAACTGAAACAAAACACTTGAGACAATTGACTTACAGAGAAGAACGCACACGTAGGCTCACAGACTTGGACATTTCGATCTACGGTCAATTGACACCATCGTGGTGGGACTGCTGCCCTGCTGGCAAGGCAAGTGGGTGTCAAGGAGAGTACATGAGAGGAAACTGATGCTCTCTGGAGCAGAAAACGGACAGCAGAAAGGAGGGTTCCACAGTCACCCTGGTGTTCACATTCTCAATGTAAAAATCCTCCCAACAGGCTCCACCCACCCCAAGAAGGTATCCACCATTTTCCTATAGTTAGAATCTGAAAACCAAGCTTTTGTAACAAGTGCCTTGGTGGGAATCCCTGATCCAAACAGGAGAATTAGTGTATGCATTTATCCAAACATCCACCCATCCATCCATCATTAATATCTATCATTCAATACTTCTAATGCTAGTCATATTTTCATTCCATATCACTGATTCCAGGGACTTAGCACCTGCATTTTCACATTTAGCTTTGAAGTTTTAAAGTCTGTAATGATATCTGCATTTGATTTTCTGACAAATTACTTATCATCAGTTTCCAATAGTTTGAATGTAAAATTAAAGTTTTATTGTAATTGAGCACTTTCATTTCCTTGGTAACTGTAATTACCTTTCATAAATGCTATAATGCATTAAGTATCAGGTCACATATGTCTGAAAATTTTGCAAGAAAAAAATATTTTGTATGCTAATTTAAAAATCCATAGGAAGCAGTGGCACACACCTTTAATTCCAGCACTCAGGAGACAGAGGTAGGTAAGAGGATCGCCACCAGTTCGAGGCAACCCTGAGACTACACAGTGAATAACAGGTCACCCTGGGCTAGAGTAAGACCCTACCTCGAAAAACAAAACAAAGCAAAAAAAAAAAAAATCACAGGAAGCAGTAAAAGAAAATAAATGGAATAATAACAACAATCATTATCATCATTAAAAAAAAAATCTCAAAAGCCAGATTTGGTAACACATACTATATTCCCAGCATGTGGGAGGTGGGGTAGGAGGACCAGGACTTCAAAGACATCCTTGGCTACACAGTCAGTTCAAAGCCAGCCTGGGCTACATGAGACACTTGCTCAAAAAAAAAAAAAAAAGAAAAAAGAAAGAAAGAAAAGAAAAAGCCCACAAATTTTTAGTGGAAACATTCTTTAAAACAAACTAATTGATTTATTTATTTTCAAGGAGGGAGGGAGAGAGTGAGAGAATGAGCAAGCCAGGGCCTCCAGCTGCTGCAAATGAACTCCAGACACGTGTGCCGCTCCACACATATGCCTTCACATGGGGCACTGGGGGATGGAGCCCCGGTCCCTAGGCTTGGCAGACAAGCTCCTGAATCAACAACAGCATCTCCACAGCCCTGTAGAAACATGCTTTTGTCAAAATATGTTTCTAGGATTTTATTTATTTATTTCCAGGGAGAGACAGAAAGAGAGAGAGGGAGAAAGCATGCACATCGACATGGATCAAACTGGGGTCCTGAGGAACTTCCGGCAAGACCCTTCAGTACTGAGCCACTCTCTAGTTCTGTAGAAGTATCTTTGTCCCACCTTTTCCCCTACTGTTTAAAGCATTCAAAATGTCTTTGTTGTTGACAAAGGCATATATTATCCACCATATTCTAAAGACACTGTAACTTTCATTTTTTTCTTCATATCCATTATCATCTTCTTTTTTGAGTGTAGTAAAATTTACTATCACTATCTACTTTTTCCATCAAAGTGCTGCCAATTTCTCGACAACTCATAAATCTTCAATGACTTCTACACAATGAATTATGTTAAAATCCCCCATGTAAAGAATGTGCATTTCTTATAGAAATTTGATCCATTCTTATAATTATTGCATAAGGCCTTGTGCTATAATATTGGAGTAAGTTTCATTTGATCTAGAATGTATTCTATACAAAAGAGCTTATCAATTATTCACAAGGAAGAATTGAAGAAGGAATGTTTACTCAGGTATAGAAGAATTACATTTGAGGAATTTCTTGACACCTTGCTAATATTCTAATCCACTTTGCATCATAAGTTACACGGGTGGTAAAGGTGGTTTAATTATTAAATTTAAATGAAATAAGAAATTAAGAAAATATTTTGGATATGTTTTTCACGTGAATTTAAATTTTTACAAGCTCTGCTACAAAACAAAGAAATATGTTTCTTGATTTAAAAAAAAATGACAGCTCATATCTCTCATAACTTTATTTTTAATTCATTTCAGTCATACAACTTTTTGAAAAGCTATCTAAACCTCTCTACCATAGAACACCTCTCCTGTATGTGAACTGATGCCCCAACCAACATATTGCTCCAACATCAAACATGTTGCAGAATGATGTTATTACATCATTGGTAATATTCTACAAGAATTATTTTTAAATCTTTACTAATATTAGATATTTTGGGGTGAAGTCAATGTTCACAGTGCTATACAAAATTCTGATCACCTGTGCTTGTCTCTTCAGAGATTGTTGGAACCTTAGATGTTCAGAACGTTCACCCAGAGAGACTGATTGGTACATCCATGGTGGTACACCCATGATGCCACAAGGATTACTGTTATTGACACTGAGACGAGAGCCCTCAGTGGGATGTGAGTGGGGGAGAGGGTATGGAAGAGAGGAGATGGCAATAGGAACAATTTAAAATAAGTTCATGCATTAAAATTCTCAATTAGAAAATAAGAAAAAAAAAACAACACTGCAAAAGCTGGGAACCAACTGTGATGTGAAGAACATGGTGGATAGTCACGCCATCATACATCATATGCACTTATAGTCAGACAACATTCATACTTCACATAGATATATAATTTTACTTTGTACATATTCTTACTTATTTATTTTCAAGCAGAGAGAGAAGAGAGACAGAGAATGGGCATGACAGGCCCTCCAGCTGTTGCAAACAAACTCCAGGCATGTGTGCCACTTGATGTATCTGGCTTTACATAAGTACTAGAGAATCAAACTCAGTCATTAGGTTTGGCAGGCAAATGCCTTATCTGCTGAGCCATCTCTCTAGCCCCAAATATATATATATATACCAAATTTTTAAAAGGAGAAGTTTGGAGACTGGGGAAATGGATCAGTAACTGAAAGGCTCACTGCACAAGCATGAGGACAGAACTCAGACCCTCGGTAAACAGCTAAATGCCCCCGTGGGTGGTGAGGTCTTCTTGAAATGCAGGCACTCCACAAATGAAGACAGGGTAGCCACTGTGCTCACTGGCCCCCTGGCGCAACCCCATCAGAGAGTTCTACGTTCAAGTGAGAAACACTCTCAGTAAGCGAAAGGAAGATGTGCCAAGGGAAGAAGGTCCTGGTGCCACACTCTTAACTCCACTTGTGCCCACATACATGCCAAAACACACTGAATGTTTAACCTTAAGTATTTATGCAGTGATGGAATGTGGTTTTGTTTCATCATTATTTTCTTCCAAATTTTGACTTTCTCACAAGCTGTTTTGTATTATTTACATAAAAATCTATACTTTATTAGGAGAATATCACTGTGTCCCATACCCCCATTCCTACACATCCTTTAATTTCAGAGAAAGGCTGGAGACATGGCTTAGTGGTTAAGACTTTTGCCCGCAAAGCCAAAAAAACCCAGGTTCAACTCCCCAGGACCTACGTAAGCCAGATGCAAAAGGAAACATGCACATCTGGAGTTCCTTCGCAGTGGCTGGAGCCTCTGGCACACCCATCTTCTCTCTCTCTCTCTCCCTCGTAAATAAATAAAATAAAAAAAAAAAATCTTCAGAGAAAAGAAGCTATCAAATTTTGGGAGTAGTGAATTTTTTTGTGTGTAAGTAGTGAGACTTTTAGCTCAAAGAATTCAAATAAATTCCTAATTTTCACTCAAAAAGGAATGAAATTAATTATATTTGATAAGAGGTTTACAAAAGTTTTTTTCTTATCTCAGTTACCTTAAAGTGCCTGTAAATGCATGCCTTTAAGTGAGTGCACCTTCTTCTAACACCATGACAAGTAGAATACCAAATTATTTATTTTAGGATAGTAAATGTAGGAAATAGTATAAATGAGTGATAGGAAATATATGTTCCAGTGAAAGCATGTAGGTTACAAATGTTATAAGTACTTTACAAATTCAGGAACCAAACATGAAATTTATAAGTGTTGTCTTTATGGAAATGGAAATGAGATGCTCGGATTGCAAGTACAGAAAGAGCACGGCTCTATGGGCAATATGAGGAATTATGTCTTGAGAATATGTGATGATATTTTTATTACACATGGAAAAATCAAAGGTAGGGCTCAGTAGTTATGCTGCATGCCTGCAATGCCTAAGGACCTAGATTTGATTTCCCAGCACCTACATAAAGCCAGACGGACAAGGTGGTGCACGTGAGGTACATCTGCAGTGGCTGAAGGCCCTGCTGTGTCCATTCATTCTTTCTCTCTCCCTCTCCGTCTTTTTCTTTCTTTACTATTATTTTTTTTAATTTTTTTGTTCATTTTTATTTATTTATTTTGAGAGCAACAGACAGAGAGATAAAGAGGCAGAGAGGAAGAGAGAGAGAGAGAGAATGGATGCACCAGGGCCTCCGGCCACTGCAAACGAACTGCAGACTCGTGCGCCCCCTTGTGAATCTGGCTAAAATGGGTCCTGGGGAATCAAGCTTCGAACCGAGGTCCTTTGGCTTCACAGGCAAGCGCTTAACTGCTAAGCCATCTCTCCAGCATTATTATTATTATTATTATTATTATTATTATTATTATTATTATTATTTTGTTTTTATGAGGTAGGGTCTCACTCTAGCTCAGGCTGACCTGGAATTCACTATGTAGTCTCAGGGTGGCCTCGAACTCACGGTGATCCTCCTATATCTGCCTCCTGAGTGCTGGGATTAAAGGCTTACTCCACTAGGCTCTATTTTTATTTTTATTTTTTATTTTTTTTAATGTTCTTCTTGTATCCACTTGTGGACACTTACATCTAACTCACTGGGAGTTTTTTTTTTTTTTTTTTTTTTTTTTTTTCCTATTTGACAGTGACAGACAGAGAGAGAGAAAGAGGTGGAGAGAGAGAGAAAGAGAGAGAGAATGGGTGCACCAGGGCCTCCAGCCACCGTAAACAAACTCCAGATGTGTGTGCCCCCTTGTGCATCTGGCTAACATGGGTCCTGGGAAATCAAGCCTCAAACTGGGGTCCTTAGGCTTCACAGGCAAGCACTTAACCACTAAGCCATCTCCCCAGCCCAACCTTTTTCTTTCTTAAATGAATAAACAACCAATACCTTATAAAAAAGAAAAGGTATGTTTACAGTTATTTTTATCTTAAATAAGATAATGACAAATTAATATCAATATAGTTTTGCTGTATTATAATATATTAATAACTATAATATATTAATAAGGAATATAATAAAACATGCATGTACTAAATTTAAAGCTCCATGAATTTTTCCAGAAGTCTATGTCCATATTTTCTGAAGAAGGCTAACTTCAGTCCCTCACTTGTCCAGTTGTTGGATTATAAGTGTTTAATTATTTGTTGATATTCTTTCTATGCTTTGCCTGAGACTTTACAGAACATTTTTGTGTATAAATATATTGTTTAGTGTTCAGTTCATATTTGCATTATCCTAATGATAAGTTGTCAATCATATTAAATTCCAATTGATCATCCTACCTTTATGATTAAACTATTTATGCTTAAATTTAAAAAAGGTAGGGTTTTATTCTAGATCAGGCTGACCTACTGTTCACTATGTAGTCACAGGGTGACTAGCTCTGCTTCATGAGTGCTGGAATTAAAGGTCTGCACCACCATACCAGCTTCTCATGAGTATTTTTAAAAAATGTTTTCTTTCAGGAATTTTTTATACTCAGTTATTCTTTGGTAAATTGAAAGTTAAATTTCAATGTCTAAATTTCAATGTCTTTCTATGAAGACTTTTTCCTCTTGAATACTGAGTTGATTTGACATGACTTCATAAGACGAATATCTGTTTTTCTCCCAGAATTATCACGTTGCTTTCTTCAATACCTGCTTATAGATGTGCTTCAGTCTGTTTCTGTCTTATCTATTCTGTTCTAGTGATTAGTTTGATGAGACATATATTAAAGCATATTATATTGCTGATAGTGAATAACATAAACTATTTGTGTTTGGGGCTGTAATGCATCCATCATTTTTTTTTTACTTATTTTCCCCCAAATTGTCATGGTAAATCTAGTGCCTTTGCTTTTCAGTTTAAACTTTAAGAATCATTATGACATGCACGCGCGCGCGCACACACACACACACACACACACAAAATCCTGAAGATGAGAAATTTCAGTAGCTCAGTATATTTCCAACATTTGTTAAGCTTTTTACACTGTATTAATAAAGGTTTGAAACTTCTAGAGAAGGCTATTGTGTGCCACTCCTCAGCAATTATAGCACAGTTCAGAGTACTCACTTGTTGGGCCCCTTCCTGCTCAGGTAGTGCCGAGGGAATGAGCGTCAGACCACCCAGAAACCTCTCCTGGCCACCGGAGAAAAACCACACCAGGTCAGGAGTCCTTTCAAGCAGGAACTCACTTTATGGTTACAGGCGGGTGTTTATATAATGTTGGGAAGGAAGGAGGAGACTTTAGGGTGGGGTGAGATGTAAGGGCCAATAGCACACTGCGATGTTTGAGATGATTGGTTTTAGCTGTCATGGGGGGGACTCTAACTTCCTGTGCGGAAGTGGCAGGCCAGAGGCCATTTGGCCCCCTGCTGAGTCATAGCTGGGCGTAGGCAGTTAGGGAGAGAGAGAGAGAGAGAATGAGAGAGAGAGAGAGAATGAGAGAATTGGAACACAGGGGGCTCCAGCCACTGTAATCAAACTCCAGATGTATGGGCATGTGTTACCTTGTGCATCTGGCTTATATAGGTTCTGGGGAGTTGAACTTGGCTCCTTAGACTTCACAAGCAAGCACCTTAACCACAAAACCATCTCACCAGCCCCCTATTTTACTTTTTATATTTTTCTTATCTATTAACTGCACACTTGATAACATGAGGAAACACTTTTTAAACACTTTCTTTCAATCTATTAACTTTGCTAACTTTTTAGTTTATTCACAATATAACAATTCATGAATAACATGAAGACCAATTAAAATTTTATTTATCCTTTCAGTGATCTAGTTATGTTTATATTCCTTGAATCAATTTTCTAGGTCTTTAAATAAAATTATGATGGCTGCCATCTTTATACTTTTTTTTGAACAGAGAAGAATGTTTATTTCTCTTACACATAAGAATTTTAGCCCCAATTTTCCAGGCATTTTTAAAATAAAATTAGAAAGTTGATTTTATCTTTTGTTAACAGTTTTAGATATTATTACACACCTTTTTGGCATCTAATGAAAACAACATTTCAAAAATCTGATGATGTTATTCAGTGGTAAAGAAAAAATGAAATTATGAAATTCACAGGGAAATGGATGGATCTGGAAAGGATTATACTAAGTGAGGTAACCCAGGCCCAGAAAGCCAAACATCACATGCTTTCTCTCATATGTGGCTCCTAGCTACAAATGTATAGTCTTATGTGAGAGCTTGAACAAAAATCAGGAGCAGAGGCCCATAAGCTAGATAAGGGCTATAAGGGAGGGAGGAAAGGGAAGGACTTTAGGAGATGGTACTGTATATATGTAAGGAGAAGAACAGATTACAGGGAGGGGGAAGGCCTAAGCAAGGTCAGGGGAAGAGATTGTATAAAAGAAGGGTGGGAGGGAGGGTCAATCAAAATTCTCCATATTCTGAATAAGACATATGAAAATCTGCTTTCTTGAATAATGGCACATCCAGAAGCCGTAGATTATTACTAGAAAATTTCCAGTGTCATGGATGGGATACCTTCCAATGAGTTGCTGACCAAGGAGGTCCTTTTTCTCTCCAAAAAATTATAGGCTCTTGTCAAAGCCCTTGATTTCCCATGAGAAAGAGATGATAAGAGCCTATTGCTGAAGACTTCACATACCTGAGAGCAAAGTCACAGAAAAATCAATCTGGTGCTGTGCAGAAAACCTTCTCCCTGTAGCCCAGCCAACTGAACGCTGGAAAAAGCTGTACTGTATGCAGCCTTATGGGAGACAGAAGTCATCAATGGTGAAACAGTGGACACTGGAAGCCTCAAGTTTGGCCAGACAGGACAAATGACTGAACGAGTGCAATAGTGGCATGTCTGCTCTGGGGGAAGCCAACTGCTCTGTAATAGGACTGGAGGCCCACTCTATGGGAGGGATTATGTGCCTGGTACTGAAAACATAATCAAAAGCCTATGGCAAGGGAGGTCATGAGCCTTAGGGGTATAAGGCCTGCTCTTATCTGGATAAATGCATATATTACTCTCACCAAATTGTCCTGAAAGCACCACATTTAAGGTTCATACCCATATATTAATGCTACTGTCACTTCTGGTTAGAGAAGCTTCTCTCTTCAGATGGCGATGACCACTGGGATGACCTAAAAGGCAACATAGTGCTGAGAAGAAGGGACAGAGGAGTGTCTTGCACTGAAATATCTCACACCCTCCAAGGCTCAGGGTCCATTGCAGAAGAGGTGGTAGAAAGAATGTAAGAGCCAAAGTAAGGGTTCCTCTCCTTACATACAACTGTCTTGATAGAAATTGGCCTGGATATCCAAGACCTTGCAGTGACTAGAAATACCTACACAAGACCCTCATAATAGGAGAAAAAGCTGATGACATCAAATTAAAAGAGAGTCTAATAGAGAGAGGAAGGGGATATGGCAGAGAGCAGAGTTATTAAGGGGAAAGCAGAGGAGGGGAGGGAAATACCATGTTTTGTTTTCTGTAAGTATAGACATTGTCAATAAAAATATATATATATATATATATATTCTGATGATGGGATTTAAATGGGTTCTCTAATGTTTTCATGTTGACCTAAACATATTTCTGAAATAATACCTTTGATTCTTTATTCTGATAGTGTTCCTAATGATAGGCTATGTCGTGAGTGAGTTCTTGGCCAGCTTGGGGAGAAGTATGAGACCTTGTTTCAAAATAGATGAAATTAGGGGTAGAGAGATAAC
The DNA here is from genome assembly GCF_020740685.1 of Jaculus jaculus. Lineage (NCBI taxonomy): Eukaryota > Metazoa > Chordata > Mammalia > Rodentia > Dipodidae > Jaculus > Jaculus jaculus. The sequence goes on along the minus strand of NC_059116.1, from coordinate 10,602,565 downwards.
TCAGTGGTTAAAGTAACTTGCTTTCATAATGTGAAAGTCCAGGTTTGATTCCCTAGTGCCATTGTGAAGCCAGATGCAGAAAATGGCACAAGCTTCAGGAGCTTGTTTGCAGAGGCAAGAGGCCCTGGTGTGTCTGACCGTCTGGCCTCTCTCTTTCTCTTTCTCTTTCTCTTTCTCTTTCTCTTTCTCTTTCTCTTTCTCTTTCTTCTTCTCTTTCTTCTTCTCTGTCTCTGCCCTTTACTCCCTCTCTGTCAAATATATAAATTAAACAAAATATTTAATACTTAAAAAATAGATAGAATCCTGATATTATCAAAAATATTGGTTTCTTTTATAGGTATTTTCTCACATAAATGGAATACAGATTTATGCACTATGGCTTCCCTGGTTTTTGTTTTCAGTGTTTGAGGTCAAATCAAAGGTCCCGTGCACAGTTGACAATAACTCTTTCCCTAGCCCACTGTGGTGCTTTGATTCAGGTGTCCCCCATAAACTTAGGTATTCTGAATGCTAGGTTCACAGTTGATGGAGATTTGGGAATTAATGCCTCCTAGATGTGGTGTATTGTTGGAGGTGGGCGTGTGGGTGTTAAAGCCAGTGTCCTCTTGCCAGTGTTTGGCACACTCTCCTGTTGCTGTGCTCTGCCTCATGTTGGCCAGGGGGTGATGTTCACCCCCTGCTCATGTCATCGTTTTCCCCTGCCACAGTGGAGCTTCTCCTCGATTCTGTAAGCTAAAATAACCCCCCCTTTGTCCCCAGTAGCTGCTCTTAGTTGAGTGATTTCTACCAGCAGCATGAACCTGACTGCAACACCCCCAAAAGGTTTTTTTGTTATTTCATAGTTTCTCAATTGCAAACAACATTCAAAATATTATTTTAGTAGCTGCATGCATGTGCTAAGAAATTATTTCTGTTGATTTTAAATATCCCAATTTTCATTTGCTTCATATTACTACAACATGTATTTTGATGCATTGAACTATGTCAGTTGATTTACATTGTTAATAAACATTGACATCAAATAGGACCACTTTTTCCATTACTTCTACTGCTAAACTTCACTTTCTAAGTTAGGTAATGCTAACTCATATCGCTCCCTGAAGTGGTTGAGAATGACTATTTCATTCCACTTTTTCCAGTATAACACTGCCCTCCAGTCAAGAAGCATGCTGAATTGCAAGTGAGGAAACAGAAGTATTGACCAGGGCCTTAAATACAGCGTAGGAAAACTACTAATACTTCCTAACAAGTGGCAATAGTAGTTTTTGAGCAGTCTAATCCCGTGCCACCTTTCAGGGTGTTTCATATATCAGTGTAGCTCAAATACCCACAAAATTACAGTCAGGCCAAGAATACTGGTAAAGAAGGAAAGTAAGTTAAGAGGTACAGGCTGGAAGAAGGGAGGCAGAGAGAACTATAGAAAGGATGTAGGGAGCCGGGCGTGGTGGCGCACCCCTTTAATCCCAGCGCTCAGGAGGCAGAGAGGTAGGAGGATCGCCATGAGTTCAAGGCCACCCTCAGACTACCTAGTGAATTGCAGGTCAGCATGGGCTAGAGTGAAAATCTACCTCAAAAAAAAAAAAAAAAAAAAAAAAAAAAAGGATATGGGTAAGGGGCAAGATAGGGAAGGAGAGTGAAAGAGAGGGAGATGGAAGGAGAGAAGACACAGAGATAGGGACAGAGGGTGAACACTATCTCAAAAATATAATGTACTGTTTATTTACTTGTTCATTGACTTATGTACTCTAAGTCTATGACTACTTCTTTGCATTTCTTAAAGGTGAGGTTTTATTTTCACAACAGTTTTCTAAATAAGAGAAACAAAGACGAATGAAAGAGACTACCAGGGACTGGGCCAATGTAATATAAAGCCAATGGAGATTTTGGGTGTGGTGGCGCACGCCTTTAATCCCAGCGCTCAGGAGGCAAAGGTAGTAGGATCACCATGTGTTCAAGAAACCCTGTGACTAAATAGTGAATTCCAGGTCAGCCTGGGCTAGAGCAAGACCCTATCTCAGAAAATAAATAAATAAGAAGAAGAATAAAGCAAATTGAGAGGACACAATTCCTTCCCTAGAGGACGGCCTGATCCTCAGATTTAGAAAATCCAAACATTAAATCAGACTGCCAAGAGGCCTGTTATGGCTCAGAGAACATTGGCAAAGTAGAGGTGGAAAGACCATAAGAGCCCCAGAGTGGATAGGAAGACCGTAAGGTATGCTACCTTCTCCTGCTGCACAGGGACTGACCGAAGCCTTCTTGACCGCACAGTGAATACCATACCCCTACTAAGGAGCGCCCCACGAAGCCCTTGTCAGGAGGAGCAGAAGGATAAAAAGAGTCTAAACTATTATATATAAAATTAAAAAATATATACCTCAATGTTATTTCTATGAAACTAACAACTTCCCTACCAAATATCCCTGATTTGAAGAAAAAGCAATTCTAATTTAAATGTAAATTCACAGTTTAAATATTGTCCAGAATTGCTTATGTAGAACTTGCCTAGCTAAAGGAAATCCACATGAGACTGGTGCAGAGTAGTTATGCACAAGAGCCAGTTTCTGGTCCGTATGCATTACCTAGCAATCTAGTTCTAAGCTCAAACTTGTCAGAATGCATTCTCTGCTCACTGACCTCTAAGTGCATTTTAGCAACCTTTCACCTTTGTTCTTCTATGGAAGAAAGATAGGTTGTCACTGAAGAAGACTTTCAAGTGAAAAATCATTTGAAGAAGTATTGTGTTTTTTTTTTTTCTCCCTTTTTCCTGTCAGTCTGAAATCCCATTTGGAAGTTTGACTCCATAAAGAAAAGAAATTGGATGGGGAGGGTGAGGGATGGAGGATGGTGGTGCAGGGCGTAAAGTACAGAAAGGGGAAGGGTCTCACGAGTGATCCACTGCTACTCAGTGCTGGAAGAGAGAAAGAGAATCCATAGAGATTCCAAGAAGCCCTGGACATTGGAAAATGAATAAAACATTACATTTGAAATCCCTCTGTACACTACAACAAAGAGATGAAAGTTTCATCATAAAACAAAGACTTAAAGATTTGACAACTTCAGAAAAAAAAAAAATCCAAGGAAACAGAATTTGCCAAGAATCATAAATAAAATTAAGAAAAAAAAAAAAACCTGTTGACAGTTTATCAGATGTGCCTGAAGATGGCTAGACAACCTTGCTGGAAATCCAGTCTTTTCCGCTAATGACGACACAGATCCGTGTTAGCCATACCCCCGTAAGTGATGCTAATTGGGAAGGGCATCCTTTGTTGCCACATTTGGTTGGATCACAGTGGTCACAGCTCAAACTTCTCCCTCAGCCACTGTCACCTTATGCTTATCCCCTCAAATTCCAGTACAAGCACAGAACTGATACCTAAATACTGAAAGTATGGCAAGATTTTTTCAAATTCATTTCTGATTGTCAAAATATTGCAGATCGGGGCTGGAGAGATGGCTTAGCAGTTAAGCACTTGCCTGTGAAGCCTAAGGACCCCGGTTCGAGGCTCGGTTCCCCAGGTCCGACATTAGCCAGATGCACAAGGGGGCGCACATGTCTGGAGTTCATGTACAGAGGCTGTAAGCTCTGGCACGCCCATTCTCTCTCTCTCCCTCTGTCTTTCTCTCTGTGTCTGTCGCTTTCAAATAAATTTAATTTTTTTTTAAATTTAAAATATTGCAGATTGATTCATTTTGTTTTATCTATGGCTGTCTTGTATTAAGTATACCTTGTGAACATGGCTATCTTTTAATATTTTATTTATGAAAGAGAAAGAGACAGCCGGAGAGAGAGAATCTAGCCATGCCATGGCCTCCAGGCACTGCAAACGAACTCCAGCTGCATGTGCCACCTTCTGCATCTGGCTAACGTGGGTCCTGGGGAGTTGAACCTGGGTCCTTAGGCTTCTCAGGCAAGTGCCTTAACAGTTAAACTATATCTCTAGCCCAACAAAGCTAGCTTTTAACATATAAAAAATTTGTGTATTCTAATTTCCTTTGAATGTTGTTTCTTGATAATCACAAAACTGTGACTTGATACATTTAGATTTTTACTGGTTTACGTCTTATTTTTCCTTTGCAATATATTTAAATTTCATTCCGTTTTATTAATTTTATTGCAATTTTTCAACACAAGTAATTTAATGGATTTAAATGCCACTAATTATCCTTTCTTCTCCTTTCCACCTTTTATATTTGTTTATTTTAATTGACATTTTAATGTTAAGACATATTTTAAATATGTTATTTATTTATTTATTTATTTATTTGATAAAGAGGCAGCAAGAGAGAGAAAGAGAGAGAGAGAGAGAATGGGAGTGCCAGGGCCTCCAGCCATTGCAAACAAACTCCAGATGCATGCTCCACCTTGTGTATCTGGCTCACATCGGTCCTGGAGAGTTGAACTAGAGCTCCTTAGGTTTCACAGGCAAACCACTAAGCCATCTCTCCAGCCTGAGACATTATTGTTTTTTTGTTTTTTTGTTTTTTTTTTTAAATCATCTTGCCCAGCCAAGCTATTCTTGATTTCCTGGGCTAAGGTCTTCTTGTCATGGATTTCCAAAGTAACCTGGACCACAGGACCACTCCACCATGTCTGAAAATCCTTTATTTCTCTGTTGCATCTACCATGACAGTGCGTGTTTGGAAGGGTAATTTTTCACCAGTTGGATAGAAGCCAGATGATCAGAATATGCCACACTTGTCCGTGCTCTGCACCACATGATCTCGGTCTTGACATAGTAAGTCACAGATCTTTGACCGTGAAAGAGATGACTCTGTCGGCCTGACCACCTGTGTTTACATGGATCAGAATGAGGCCAACTCCATCATAATTGATTCACCTG